>NC_134643.1:7241254-7551773 GCF_030463565.1 Pelecanus crispus
AAAAGAAAAAAGTTCCTTCAATTGTTTTAATCTTCCTCCCCATATCACCTGGCAGAGCACTGAGCCTGGAAATGAGCAGCAGCTCCTTTCTCTTCACCACTGATTACTACTCATGGATCCTATCCAAACCCAGGTGTCAACAGTTTAGTCTATGGATTCAGTACGAGTGTAGACTGAGCTAGTGTGATATCCACCACTAGGCATGTTTCCCTCAAAAGCGGCATTTTCTTACTGATGACATTCATACACACACAGTAGTAATCTTCTTGCTATCCAAACATAGTCTTCCATTTTTCTCATGATAGAACTACTGAACTGGTTTTGTAAAACCAAATATTTTCCGTTTCCTTACCTGAGAACATATTTGTGGGGAAGACAAAAAGAACTCGCACACAATGAACATAAGCACTCGTTCCAGGCTAACTCTCTCAACAGATACCTTCACCACCTGAAAACAACTTGCTTTTTAACATCGCTCATACTCTTCTACCACACACTACCCTCAGGCAGCAATAAGTTAAGAGCTATATTACACTGATATTTTTCTTATATCTTTAATTGGTTTTCAAGTTTAGTATGTCTATTTTTGTGGGTGTTTTCAGGTAAAGACTTACACGGAAAAAAGGGAAGATTTTGGCTTAATTGAAATTTTTCTCTCTTCAGAAGCAAAACCAAAAAAGCTAAAGGTGGAATAAAACTATTTGTAAAATCAATATATTCCCACTATGCTCTGCACCAAAAAACCCCCCATTCCAACAGCAAAACACAAGTACCATTCCCCCCCTTAATAATCAGCCTTTCTTCAGAGTAGAACCTGTTGTAGTTTTACTGCATGAGGAGTAATTGATGGAAGATATGAAAGTAAGTATTTAACTTGCCTGAAGAAACACGATTGAACTCTCATCTTAATGGAAAAAAAAAATCAAGTTTCACTACAGCAGAATACTTGCAGTTCTGCAGCATCCCCTATGAGATGCTGCACAGTCACCAATGGAAGATGGTCACTTTGGAAATTAGTAGAATCAACTGCTACTAGAAGCTATCTCAAAGCAATTTTAAAATGATCCCCAAGGGACTCAAAGCAAGAGCAGGGAAACCAAGGCAGCCCTGCTAAGCAAGATACCACAGAGGAAGCCTGTGTAAAAACACAAAATTAGAATTTAGGAGTCTAATATATATTGCAAAGAATTTAAATCAACTACTCTTACTATCTCGCTTTTAAGCAGCAATTGACTAAAGGACTTACAGGAACTCTACTAATATTAATCAGCTATTGCAATATGTCTATTACTATTTTTAATAACACAGCCTTGCTAATACATATGAGTTAACAGAGCACTGAAAGAACAAAATGCAGAATAAATCAGCAATAAAACAGCAAAAGAACATAACCTAATAAAACACAAGTTGGCCATTTACTCCAGTCTTAATCTGCAATTATTTTTTATATGTGTTTCGCATAAATTAGTACACCTTAAATCAAATCATCTCCATCAACTATGCCTACAACTAACCCAACTGGAAGCTGCAGTTTGAATGCTCATTTCCTCACCTCACTATTAAGCCTTATGAATGTTACCACAAGGGTTACAAAGTCGAGCAACAGGAACTGGCAGGGTTCTACTGTAATTCCATTTTACAAAGTGTTGTGCGTGCAGTCATGAGCCAGAAGATAATTAATTTGCTGAAGGTTAACATAATCAGTTGTAAAGCCAGAAGAAACCATAATTGCTAATTTGTGACAAACTACACTGAAAAGAGTTAAGTCTAATTTTGAACAATGCTCCTTTCTTGAAAGAAGGAGAAAAAAAAAAAAAAAACACAACACACAACCCACCCTCCTGCCCAGGACTCTGCCAACGCAATCCAAAACATTTATGGCAGCTCTTAATAGACTTAAATGTAAAGACTTGGGCTGGGTGTAATTTGGGGCTTGCCAGTATGTAAAGACTGGTCTGACTTGAGCAACAACTAGCTAATGTCTGATGTCTAAGCTTAACTCATCCTTTGTTCTCCTTCTTCCCAAGGGTGTAGCTGGCATCTGGCCTTTTCACAAGTTTATTACTATTTTTCTCTTTCCTCACTGCCATGAAAGGGCAGCATTATGACCATTACGAAGCGATCATTTGCCTATATACATTTCGTCTATAAGGAGATGTAAACACTATGCTGACTTAGGTAATGTCAGCCTTACAAACAGCTGTTCAAGCGGTGATCAGAGCAGATTTGCATTCTCGCTGCTCAACAAGATAGAGAAACCCTTGTTTCTGTAACACGCTATAACCCAGCAGCAAAGAAACGACAAAGATACAGTCTTCATGGAAAAACACAGGAGGTTTTCTACTACATGAAAATCATTTTACAGTCTTCCACCAAAGATTAAATTTCCTGGAACTCCTACTGTGGCTAGAACTGATCCCACTGTAACATGCAGTCTGTTTCATCTACAGCCCATGAGTACTACTCCCACACTCCCCTTGAAATCTGTGACCTTTCCCAGTACTAGTCCTAGCCTTTATAATTAACGTCTTAACAAAATATGCTGCAAATCAGCTGCTCTATTAGATGGGAAGATCAGACACTTGACCACAGAAGCAGTATTGGCAGACAAAAAGCAGGAATATTTCAGGAATTTACCCTCAACCAAATGTAAGTCAAGTCATCCTTTCAACACTAGCGCTTTTTCAGGTATTGGTTACAACTTTATAAGCAAATTTAGCTGAAAATGACATTTTTTTTATCCCTCATACTTTAAAAGTATATTATGTCTGCAGTCCTCAGAGGCTTTTGAAAACTAAAATATCCCTTCTGCACACTGACGCTACTCATACTTCTTTTAACCATGACAGGCTACTAAACACACAAGCAAAACAATCTTTCAGCAAGATTGAACACAGCAGTTCTCTGCAATAAATTTCCTCTTCATTTTCCCAATGCCATACATCAGGATGACCTATAAAAATAGTTTTTCCCAGCAACATAAATCAAAAGAACAGTTAAAAAAAAATTATCTGAAATTTTGACATAATTTCAGATTTCCTGTATTGTACATCTTCATTAGTAGTAGACTGTGAATGTTTTCACAGCACCAAGATTTGCAGTATGAATTTAAACAGTAAAACGGTTCTAATATTTTAGATTCTGACACAAGCCAGAACACTTCATAAGAAGAGTTATGCTTCCCACATTAACAGACTTGAATATAAGTAGTCAGATGCCACACTGCACTAATTATGTTAAGTCTCCCGATTAATCATTTTTATCTCAGCATTAGTCAAACTTAATGGAGCAAACAATAATTATATTTTAAAATTCAGCGTTAATGATGTGAAGTCTATTCCCAGCTTAAAGCATCACCAAAGCAACACTCAGGCATACACTGGAAGAAGTTTTTGAAGGGGGCTCTTCATATTTGAGGAAGCTGTTTCATTTCTTCTCTGGGGCTAGAGAAGGTACAAAAGTCCTCTAGCTACAAAAGTTTCATCTATATTTGTATCATTTTACTAGCTAAAATAAAAAGGTTTGTTCCCCATCACAGACAATCTTCGAATACTCTGACATACACACAGTCCAACTCATCATTTAATTACACAGCCAATTTAACTGATTAAAACAGGAAGAAAAGGAGGGTTTGTTTTCGTAGTAGATGTTATTCTGCCAGTTAATAAGACTGAAAAGCTCCAAGCCAGCTCAGAAAAACACCAGTACTGACTCAAGGTGGCAGGAGTAAAAGCTTTACCAGCGCTATGGGGAAGAAGGAACCCCCCGACCTGCGCAGTGACCACAAGCTGTTACCTAATGGCTGACGCTACGTTCTTGAGCTAAACAGGCTGCTGAAACCTTGCTGGACCTTGCGTGACGAGGAAGAGGAAGCATTCGCAAACAAGCAACAGATGAGCACTTACTGATAGCACTAGCCTTTAGTTACCACTACGCATAAACTTCCAGACTTTTTCCTGGCTCCTCCTGGAAGAGACATCATGAGGTACCCAGGGGTTAGTCCTTCCCCAAAAGCGCGAGAAAACCAGCTTTCAGCCTCTGCCCACACTTCAGCTTGAGCCTCCCAGATGCCGAGTGAGTGCTCTGCCTATTTGGGTACAGCCTCTGCACGGAAACCTCAGGATTTATTTTGATGTTGTAAGCTCAGTTTCATACCAATGCACACAACAGGAAAATAAAATCTTAAATACTGTAAAAGTTCTGGCAGGATGAAAGCGCTTTTCTTGCTTTGTTCCAGCAAAAGCATGTTACACTAGTTACTGTAGGCTCCTGGACAGGCTGTTGTGATCCATACCATAGAGTGTAGATTTAAGGTGTCCTCCACCTGCCATAACGATACACTGAAGGGATCATCAGGGATCACAGTACCAGTTACAGAGGAGCTGTGAGACCCTTCTGTATTCAACTTTAATTATAATCTTAACGTATTAAAAGTGTTTTCACACAAAACACTGAGAGTTACATGCTACAGCTCTGTTCACCATAGCCGAACAGCTTTCTTCAGCAACTCTGTCTCTGAGCTATTCATATT
This sequence comes from Pelecanus crispus, assembly GCF_030463565.1. NCBI lineage: Eukaryota > Metazoa > Chordata > Aves > Pelecaniformes > Pelecanidae > Pelecanus > Pelecanus crispus. The sequence goes on from NC_134643.1 coordinate 7,245,786, forward strand.
TGAGCAGATAAACATTAACTGCAGTAATACCTTAGCTACAAATAGGTTCCTCTAAGTATATCCTATGAAAACTCTGAATGGCACCAAGAAGCTCCTATGACACTAAATCTACTCTTGGTGACTCTATGATAAGTTTGAGTAAGTCCACAAAAAGACATCAAGGCAAATTTAGATACCTGCCTGCTTATAAAGTCAGTCATGTCTACACAGCATGAAGTAGAGCTGCTTTGAAAAATTTCAGTAATCAGCTACTTAAAAGATCTGTCATTCACATTATTAAAAACTAAAATGAAATTTGGGAGAGGGAAAAAAGACAGAAATCCCTTCTGAACATTTGAAATTATCTTAAGTGTCATGCAGCACTATATCCATGGTTTTTTGTGTTTATAAAGTGGTTATAGGAAGGGCTGGAGGAGTAAGAGACAGCCAAATGAAGGGTAAACAAGTTTGTTGAGCAGCAGCAGAAACTGGGGAAGAAAATGCTATCAGTTTCTTCATCCTTGCTACCAGAAAAGGAAGTTAGTGGTAGACAAGAAGTTTCTGTTGTTTTCAGTTTCACTGATTGAGGACTGGTAAACAAAACAAACAGCCATGGCATTTCCCATGCAAAACAGGAATTAGGGCCCCGAAGGCTGTCCTGTGCTCCTTGGGTCCCAGCCTCAAGCTGAGGGAAAACACAGCAGAGCAGCTGCAGTGCAGAGCAGCTGCAGTACAGCCCAGCTACGTAACTAGCGAACTGAAATCAGGTTCCATTTGTACAGTACTTAGCAATACAGCTACAACACTGATTAATAGAAAACAAGTCCACAGTTTGGTTAAAACAACACAAAGAAAAAAAAGGAGAAAAAAAAAGATTAATTCTTCAAACTTTGTGTCTGTTAATCCACAAAACACTGTACCAGCAAGATAAACCTTCTGGCTACGTTATATCCATCACCTTTGTTTCAATTAATTTTTGCTAGATGTAACACCTAATTAGTTTTTAGATTTAATCTATCCATAAACCTCAGGACAGTCTGGCAAAAAAATCTGGGTTTTTTTTCCCCAACTTCTGCCAGGAAGTTGGGAGACATCAGTCAAGCACAGACAACGCTGAGATCCCATTATCACTGAGAGGCAAGCACAAAGCTGCAGTAATAGAGGACCACAAAACAAAAATGAAAAGGCTTTTGTTTGAATATTTGATTTTAAAGGATAACACAGGTTAATCAGAACAAAACTGTCCACAGGGGTTATACAGCTTCTACTTCTTCAAGTAAGAGATCAGAGTGAGATGTACCATTTGGCTCATTCTTTGGATCCAGTGTTCACTTCAGAAGCTAATTTTTAATTTATTCTGCTGTTGCACAGAAACAATGACTTTAGTAATCACTGTGCTAACAAATACAGCATTAATACTTTCTTTTTACTGGTCTAGAGGAAGATTACAAACAGTGAGGTACTTTAATGACACTTACAAACCTACCATCGAGTTTTCAATGCTACTTCTCTCAAAATCAATACTTTTATGTCAGTACTGATGCAAGACAAAGAGCTACAAGCACATTCTGCAAAGACCTTAAGAAGTTTCTGTTACAAGACAAACACAAGGTTAATTCTAGTCTAGGCCTTGTACACAGGCATCAAGCAAAAAATCAATTTATTTGTTAATGCTTAAGTCAATGATGCAGTAAACCTATTAATGAAGATCCACTTTTTTACCACTATGCTCTGTTAAAAGGAAGAAAAAAAAAAAACACCACACACCCCCAGAAAAAAATGACTATTTGTTATAGACTCTTGTATCTCAGCAGAAAATGACCTGAAACGGCTAAAAAGCATTTCTGAACTCAGTACACAGAAGAAAGTCTGTTTCATCCAATCTGAACACTGATGCAGTACTTTCACAACGCCTATTCCAAGTTACAAGGATTAGCTCTAGGATAACACACAAATAAAGCCTTTTATGGATTTCACTCCGGCTCAATAACCTGTTTCATTCCAAAGAGATTGCTCTCAGACTCTGCAAATTTCATATCCCTTACAGAATCAAAATCCATAATACGAGTCAAGACTTTGTTGAGCCCATGGAGCTGCATCCAGCGAACAAGCATCCTTTAACCTGGGAAAAGCAGATTAACTGCAGAATCCTCCCAAAGAAGGGCAGACACAAGCTGTCCTGTCTATTAGGGAGCAAGGGGAAGAGCATGTCTGTACTCAGTGAAGCGTAAATTGAGATTTAAACATAGACCCACCCACTGCCTGCACTGTGCTTGTATACAAGCAATCTTCAGCACTTTGGGAAGGGTTCAAGTTCTCATTTGCACAGTCTGGACAGACCAGGAACAACAGGGCTGACTGGTCACCGAGACATCAACAGAACATCAGAACTCAACTCTTCACAAGAAGATAGCTCTGAGCTCTAACTACAACCAGCAGCTGCAGATAGAAAACTTACTGGTCAAAGCACTTGTTATGCCTAAATTGCCTTTAAATCCTCTTTTTGACTTACAAAGGTAGCCGTAGTGGTCAGACAGAAAACCTTCCCACAAGGTGCAACACTCATTCTAAATATTCATCAACTCCACATGAAAGTTCAAGTTCAAGCCTGAAATTTTCATCAGTGAAATTAAACCCAAAATAACTTGCAAGAGAAAAACGTATCTTGGTTATGGATTTTGGTTCCCTCTTGCTTTATCACTGAAGACATTTCTTCAGTACGCATTAAAATACCAAATTTGCATTCCTGATGTTACTATAAACAAAGCAAAGTATCTCCTTGAAATAAGGATGTACAAGGAACTGTAATGCACTAAATGAAGGCATCATCTCTGCAAAGGTATTCCCAAAGGTCTAGCAATAGGGTAGGAGATGAAGAGGTTGAACATAACGGATGTTGCTTCAGTTACGACATTTTGGAAGGATTAAGAGTCATCACTCCAGCACCTTCAAACTTGATGAAAATCCAATAGACTTTCATCAACACTTCCCTCTTCAGCAAAAGCACGGTTGTTATATGCCATCACATAAATAAGCCTGAATGCGAGTGAAAACTACCAAGTGTTTCTCCTGTTTTAGAGTATTTACTGAAATTGGTTAATTTAACAGCAAACTTCTTGTTATGACAGCAAGTTCTTGAAAGAATTTACAAAGAACTCAGCCTACGTTAAGGCTGGAAGAAGAGAGAGAGAATTTTCAACTTAAATTTATTTTAATATAATCCAGAGTAAAAACGACAGCTTTTGGTGTGCATTAGCCACAAGTACAAACTTTACCGTACTTACTCTAGAAATTCTTGTCACTTTTTTTCTCCTTCCCTACCTCACTTTCTTCCCTGGCACAGAAGAAACAAAGGGTGTAACTCCCGAACACTATAAAATTACTCACACATACTCTTTATTTGCCAACACCCGCTGTTTTGAATGAGCACATCAAACCTAAAAATTGACAATAGGGACCGACGGTTCACACTATTGTGATAATGTGCTATAAAAACGTAGAAAAATAAAAGCGTCAGAGAGTACTTTGTACCTGAGGTACAATAGGCTGTTTAATCCCAGGGTAACACTCAAGCCATCTCAGACACGCGTTGTTGACAGGTTTCTCTGAAAAATGAGTCAGATGCATGTCCTGGGGGAAGTTCTCTGATTAAAACACTATCACAAACAGCCATTATTCTTCAGGTGCTATTGAGCTGAGATAGCGTTTCACTGAACCAGAGGCTGCAACACAAACTAAGTCACATTTTTTTCAGATAAACATGCAGATCTTTGAGGAGTTAAGTGAAGGCACAAGACAAATACATGGATTTGCAACCCAACTAATCAGGTTTTACTAAATCAAAAATCTTTGGTGCAAATATAATGAAAGGCCACTTTTGTTTTCAGTGGTCCAAATCTATTCTGATGCTGTGGATGCAAGTAAAGGGTACAACACGTAGCCACAGCAGCCAGAATTTCAGGGCTGATGGAAGTACAGTCTCATCACTCTGGCTTAGCTCAAGACACTGCAACCTGCACCCTGATACACAACGCACCGTAAAGAGGCAGTGACCTGCATAATTGATTTCTGGTGGTAATATAACACCTTCTGAAACTAGAAAAGCAGAAGGGTCACAATTTACAAGTCACACCTAATGAAAAACACAAATGTGAACAATATGAAAAGAGGATACAGGGCGGGGGGGCGGGGGGGCGGAATGTGGTACGTTATTTAGGGAATGGCATTTTGAGAGGATGATGTACAAAACTGCCAGAATATAATTAGCTCTCAAGTTAAAGCATGCGGGGGTCATCATCACTAAGGGGTAAAGGACTTAAAGCCAACAGAAAGGGATTTTAAAACTATACGTTGCATCATCGGTATTTTAATGCACAAAACTATAGGTAAGCAACCCCAACATTAAATTAAATGAATGAAAAAATTATTGAGCTGCTCTAAGTTTTTACTATCTTGTTACACAACTAATTCCATCAGATTTGAGTACCAATTTTCTCATTGCCTTGCACCTGTTTGCATCCTTCACACCTGTACATTAGCTCAGCAGTATTTGATAACTCCCCGCATACACAAACAGTGCTGAAGGGGGAGGAAAAAAAAAAAAAATCAAAAGCCTAAGGAAAACTCATGGAAATTTCCTTTCTGTGAATATAGAGGCAAAACAACTGCACAGGCTTAGAAAGATAGATAAGAAATAGGACAAAAAAGGTTGTTCCAGAAGTTAGTACAAAGGGGTCTACTGAAGTATAAGTAACTTTCTGGACATCAAAAAAAACCCCATAAGCTGAAAGAAAAGCACAGCTATTTTCCAAAGCCCACACAACTGAGACCTATGAAAAAAAACTTATCAGATTGGTTTCATCTTAAAAACATTATAGCTACCTTTTAAGAAGCTCCAAGTTAATCAATAAGGATACCATACAAATAGGGAGCTACCGTATTTATAGGCTACTGCAATGGTCTGACTGCCAGATACAGTTGCTATGTGGCAACTTCAGGGCAGGCAAAACAAATTTCCTATTCTAAGACCTCAGAAGTAACTATTTCTCAGTGAAACTGGTATGCCATTACTACTCCAATACCAGGCAATTCCCTGAAACATCGTTTAGCCATCAGTATTTTAAGTTCAAGCTTATACGTTCATATAAATAGAATACCAAACAGCTACAGTCTTTCACATGGGACTACAGGATTTAGACCAAATTTTAACTGAAGGACTTTTCAGATTTGTCTTGGAATGAAGAAGAATGGTTTGGAAACACACTCATCTGCAGTTGTTTTAATTTGGGGGGGGGGGAAGATCATTCAAAATAATAAGAGAACTGAAATAGTTTTCATGTTACAGCAATTCTGTAACATCTTTGTATTAAAGTAAATTATTCTCAAATCTGAAGCTGAAAGTTTTCGGGTTTTTTTTGTTTTTTTTTTGTTTGTTTGTTTTTAATTGGAAACAACTGTTTTCCCACTCATAAGAAATCTATGATCCCAACTGATGAAAGCTGCATGACACATAAAAGGCAGGCAGAAATAAATTAGGGAGGGAAAGCTCATACAAAGTACTGCAGAAAAGTTGTTTTAAATTAAAAAGGAATCAGAAATTGCTAAGAAAGGCAGCTTCGTCAAATAAACGAAGCCCAAACCAAATCACTATTAAATAACAATTCTACAGCAGCAGGAATGGTTAAGGTATGTCAAATGAATGTTCCATCCTCCCATCCATCCGCCCCCCACAAAACCACCTCACATTCAAGTGTATTCCCATTAATCTTAATTTGATTATCTCTTCTCCAAGCTTCCCATATCATGCCATTTCTGTGCCGGGGATGCAAGAGAGAATTTGTTGAGTTTTCCTAATGCCAGTAATGACTTCAGTAGTTCTAACACCAGCTAAAATTGCTCAAGAAGTCCACTGGCATACCAATAAATACTGTTTCAAAACCAATTACTACAGATCAGTAGTTGGAAATGTTAAAAAGTGGGTTTGTTTGGGGGATTTTTTGGACAAGCTTATTTATTTAACATGGGCAGTTTATATCTAGTAGTACATTAAGAGAGTATAAAGGAAAATGTAGGAGGACATCATTTAGACATCCTGTCCTGGATTTACAGCACTTGTTGAACATATCATTGCTCTTTGTCTTCAGCTCTGCTGGAAGTTACTGCTCTGGGCTGTGCTGGCAAACAGGATCATGTGAATGCACTGTAATCCGCAACAAGAAAAAAAAACCTGCTGAATTGGCTCATGCTACCAACACTGGCAGTTTAAGGGAACTTGGACCTGAGAGAACTCGCAGGAATACATGTTTGCAAAGTTTAAGTTTGTCTACATCCTCAGGGTAGCTGCAGTGGGTTGACCCTGGGCTGGCTGCCAGATGCCCACCAACCTGCTCTCACTCCTCCTACTCAACAGGACAGGGGAAGAAAGTAAGGTGAAAAAGCTTATGGGTTGAGATAGACAGAGATAGCTTACCAAGCACCCTCATGAGCAAACCAGAGTTGGCTTAGGGAAATTAATTTCTTGGCAATTAAAAATAGGAGTAGGATGGTGAGAAACAAAACCTTCTTCCCAGGCTCAACTTCACTCCTTTGGTTCCAATTCTTCTACCACCTGCCCACTTCCTCCTCACACTCTTCCCCTACTCCAGCATGGGGTCCCTCCCACAGGACACAGTCCTTCACGAACTGTTCCAGTGTGGGTCCTTCCCACAAGCTGCTGTTCCTGCCAGAAAACCTGCTCCTGTCTGGGCTCCTCTCCAGGGGCCGCAGCTCCTGCCAGAAGCCTGCTCCAGCATGGGCTCCCCATGGGCTGCAGCTTCCTTCAGGGCACATCCACCTGCTCCAGTGTGGGGTTCTCCCCGGGCTGCAGGTGGAGATCTGCTCCACTGTGGTCCTCCATGGGCTGCAGGGGGACAGCCTGCTTCACCAGGGTCTGCACCATGGGATGCAGGGGAATCTCTGCTTTGGTACCTGGAGCACCTCCTCCCCCCTTCTTCACTGACCTTGGTGTCTGCAGAGTTGATTCCCACACATTTTTCTCACTCTCTTCTCTCACACTGCTGCACTGTGTTTACCCTTTCTTAAATACCTTATCACAGAGGTGTCACCAGCTTCACTGATGGGCTCAGCTTTGGCCAATGGTGGGTCTGTTTTGGAGCAAGCTGGCACCGGCTGTGTCCAACACGGGCAGCATCCCCTGGCCTCTTCTCACACAGGCCACCGCTGCAGCCCCTGCTACCAAAACCTTGCCATGTAGGCCCAATACAGTCTCCAGCTAGAAACTTTCCCATGAATTTAGCAATTAATCTTGAGGCAGAGCATATACAAACACAAGTCATAAATGTCAGTCTTCAGTACATTAAGGCACAATCTCTTGATCCCTTTTCTGCCCCCAAAATATCAACCCTACTAGAATTTCCACTTATTCCTAAAAAAAAAAAAACTTATTAAGATATTCTATCCAATGTCAAGATCATAAATCTGGGGTAGAAGACTACTGATGTTCCATGTAGCTCCATAAACAGTGTTTTAGTTTAGACTGGAAGAGTGCTTTTGGAGCAAATCTCCAGATCATCTCCATTTACTGTTGTTCAGTTTGCGCTGGGAAGCGACATGTAAGTATGCAAAACCGGAATCCTTCCAGATTAAACTATCTGCAAGATGCACCCCTAACTCTAAGTTATGTTCTGCCCAAAGAATAAGGCCAAGGTTTAATCTAGCCTGGAAAACCTGCTGAAACACAAAGGGACGTTGGACCCTCAGTTTTTCTCTCTAGATCTATTACTACGGTGCCATGCCACTTGCTAACACGGACAGTCTATAAGCTGCTGGTACATTAGATACACAGCACGGGCCCCAGCGCAACCAGTCGTCCTTTGATTTGCCTAAGCATATTTGATCATTTTTCCCTTTAGAGCCTATCTGCACTATTTATAGAATGGCTTTACATTCTTATTAGTTACCAGACAACGATATTTAATACATGTTCCACCACTACAAATACTCTTCTGTGAAGCTTTATACATTACGTAAAATAGGCAATTATCACTGCACAGTTTAGAAGGTCATTCCAATGCCTATAAACTAAATAGTAATGGGAACTGGAGTCTGTGGAGCTTTTTTTATTTTTCATCTATAGATTTGGCAAGCTCCAAACTAGCATTCATCCCACATATTTTAAAACCTAACTAGGGCACTAATTCATAGCACAGAATTGACAAAAACATTTTTATTGATCGACATATCTTTGATTTGTGTAACTCACGCTCTACACAACAGTCTGCGAACATAACGTTTTCTTTTACTGAGTGATGAGACATGGTGGCTCCAGGACTTGATGCAGCTGCAGCATAGATGAGGAAATTTTTCAAAACATGTTAAAGTCTTTTCAATGTACAGCTGTTATGAGAAAAAGGGGAGGATTAGTCAGGTTTTTTCTTTTTAGAAGGAGAAAAATTAGGACACAGAGCAACGGTGCAGCCATTTATCCATCACACAGCAAAGTGCAACACATGAAATCAGTGGTATATCATACTATAACTGTTTCCTCCAGACTACTGCTATTTCTCACTCAAAAATTAGGTTTAACAGGAAAAGCTACGCTTCCATTCTAACTGTAAGAGGAATCAGTGAACCAAAACTATTAAAATTAAAATTCTGAAGAATATATTTCTAAAAACAAGCCTGAAACCTAGCCTTAACCTCTGGAAAATACTCCTGACAAAAGGGAGATAAAAAGTGACATGGAAAAGAGTGCCCTTTAGTCAAAATATTTTTGGGGAAAATCTAGCACATAGTGTAGACTAGCAGACGTGGTGAAACTTGCCTATTCACACTCAGGTCCGCGTCATTGCCCCGCCCCCAAAATGCTTACACAGTAATCTTTCCTGGTACATTAGAAAAATCTCAAAAGAAAAATAGGTCTCATCTAAAAACAAGGAAAAGAAAAAACAAACACTCTCCCCTTCTGTTTCCAGGGAATAAAAATATTTACCAGTCAATAACTGCATAAAGTTTTGTGCCACCTGATTAACCCATAGCTTACAGGCCTCTGCCACTTGCTTTTAGAGAAATAATGGACAGAAACGTTACATTTTGAACACTTCACGTTCAGATACAACTGGTGTCTGCATTGGTGCAAGGAGAGGAAGGCACAGACATCACTTATACCACTATGACATGAATGATGAGAAAATGCACATTTGATTTTTATATTCTTAAACAGAAACCTATTTTTCAATAAGAAACAAAGGGGAATAAAGATATTTCTTTTCCTACCATCCCACTTATATTTCATTAATGTCTACATTAGATTACTATCACATAAAGACTACCTGCTAACATGCCATAGGAATGGAGCATCTGTATTGTGATAATGTGTGAAAGCACAACAGTGCCATACAAAGAAGGGTTGTGTTTAAAAAAAAAAAAAAAACATCCTACGCACACACAGTGGGAAGGGAGAGAGAAATACAAACTACTGCACACAACTTTCACTGCCCAAGGACAAGTGGTTTCAACTGCGTGCATCAATATCGTACCCGGCTTAAAAGCTACAGAACCCCCAAGGTCTTCAGAACACCCTGAGACTAAAGGTACGATTAAGTCCCATATGACTCTTCAAACAGCTCTTGTAGATTTATTGCTCAAACTGCAAATTCAATGTTAAGCATGCACTCGAGCTATTTCCAAGTGGCAGCAGAAAACACCTGCAATCCAGCAGCAGTACTGCACTGATATCTGACAAACGAGAGTATCAAAAGATGTCTACAAGCTGAATATCAATGAGCTTCTCCATATGGACAGAAACCGCTCACAAGAGCTGTGGTCAGTGAGCCCAGATTCATTTTAAAACAAAGCCCACGTCCTCACACAGGTGGCTGGCAGGTTCCAAGATTTATATCACACTCATCACCACAGCCTGGGGTGAAGAGTTAAGTGACTGTGACTAACAACCGTGATGCCTGATACGGTTGTCACGGGTGTCACGCTCTTCTCCTGGAGAGCGGTGTGCACAATCAAGTGTTTTCATATTTATTTTCTTTTATTGGTTTGAGTATGTTTCTGTGTATTAATGCTACAGAAGATAACAGTAGGAAAGAGAAACCTACATCACCTGGGACGTGATGCAGAAGGTAGTAGGGTTTGTTCCTCAAGGAAATCATTCCCACCAAGGACCTGCCCCCTCCAGGTACAGCTAGAAAATGCTTAATTAGCTGCTTTATTAGCAAAGAGACAGCAGCAGTCTTGGGCATCTGTGTACTTATTTTCTCATTTCCACCAAGAATTTAATTAACTGACATTAATTAAGTTTTCTGTTTGATCTGGAAATTCAGTTCAAATTAACATTTTTATGGATTGTTTAATACTAATGCTGACAGATAATTTCTTTTAGAACAAGCTGCTTGGACTGCAACAAGAAGGATGAAACAGGGGAACCTATTCCGCTGAGAAGCCAGTATTTTTATTTGCTGAATAAAATAAGTGATGAACTAAAAAAATTGGACATGTTATCTGATTTGAGAAGTCTGGATGTTTTGCTTACAAGCTATACCATAAGATCTAGAAGCTCAACAAGACATAGAAATACTTTGGAGAAGCCAGATAAGATGTCCAGGAAAGGTGTGAATCGTCAATATACACCCAAACACTATCTAAGCCACCCAAATACTATAATTATCTGTCACAGAAAATGATCAGCTGAGACCCTGCCACTTTGAAATACTCACATTTTAAGTTATTAAAAACAAACAGGCAAACTTATTAGCATCTATCTTGCTTATTCCTATCTACTGCAATTTAACAAACAAAATTGTCACCTCCTTAAGCTCTAAATACATTCTGTGCAAGCTACACAACCAATAAACATAGATGCTAGCATTCATGTTTAACATTAGGTTCCAAATTTCGTAAGTGTAAGGATAAAATACTGGAAACTCAATGACTTAAGGCAAAAAAAAATTTGATAACCCTTCATTGTTTTAAGCATGCACATCTCAACAGCACAAGTTTTTCTTTAAGAAAAAATGCATTGTAGTGTCAAATAATGTCAACATTACACTTTGAGAGTCTGCAAGAAGAAAAGAAGTTGCACATACTTGAAAATAGCATATGCACAGTTGCCATGATCTTACCAAAATCAAGGTCAGAAAAATATGTTCACCTGAACTATGAAAATGCAAGACAGAGGATGAGGCTTGTTCTTCTGGATCCTACATGCGGAGCTTCCCAGCCTTTTCTCAAAAGTCTCCAAATCCAAAACTAGAATGTCTGGGCTTAGTTGTAAAATTCACATCATGATAAAAGTACAAGAGCAGCTACAGAAGGAATGGTACAGGACACAAACACCTTTTTGCCACGTTCAGATCCAGGCTCGAGATCTCGTCTCCATTCAAAACTTATTGGACAAATGCCTCAGGCAAAACAGAATCCTTGTCTTGGCTGCAGTATCACTGAAACCAGAAATCCAAACACATTCATCCTACCAGCTCAAGCTCCAAACTATGTAACCCATTAACCTTCTGAAACATTAAGCAAATACTTGAATGAATTCCTAACTCCCCACACACAGCTGTCCTCTTCTTTCAAGAAACCCAATAAAGCCACCTTGTTTTCAGCTGGTCTTCCCACCCAGCAGCCAGGTTCTCTCTGCTGAAATCACAAGGGCAACTTTGTGCAAAAGTACTGCTGCTCCAGGTCAGCAACAGTCCCATGCTTTACACAACCTAAGAAGTCCAGACGGATTTAACAGCATACATCCGCATACTGCAACAGGTAAAGATTAAATTGATCCTCAATACCACAAGTTTTAAAAAGAAATTTCATACGAGGCTTCGTTTCTCTTGTTTCTACTCAGCCAGTAGCTAGGACCAAACCAAGGAATCTGAATGGTAAAAAGCTCTGAAGGCCACACAGGGGCATCCCACTGCCTGCAGGATTTACAACCACAAGACGGGCTATTACCGGAAGAGGATAAACAGCAGCTTGCATCCATGTATCATCATGCAGTCTTTCTAGCTTGCATGTTGCTTGCCTCCATTTTTTACTATTTTGTGTTAATGAAAATTTTAACCAAAGCTATACTTATTTTTGACATTAGCTGAAGAAGAGAGGCTTGTTTAGACTCTTGCAACATCAGTGAAACCAGTCCAGGGTTTGCAGCTCACTATTACTTTACATTTGACTATCCTTGGATAGATGGATTGAAAACAACTGCAGCACTCAGCAATTCTAGCAAGTGAACAAAACAAACAAACAAAAAAAACCCCACATCAAAAAACCAACTCCTTTCTAGTATTTTTTTAAATGTCTATACAGGACAAGAATTGTGAACTATGTAGCTATGTACAAACATACACACCCCTATAGAAACAATAGGTTTTTTTCTTGGAGGTTTGTTTTTTTTTTTTTAACACACACAGCAAGTCAGATCAGCTTCACTGATGCCAACACAGCTGTGTTAATTTATACCAAACTGAATTTCTGTCCCATCTAGCAGAAACATCACTGTGAACCTGTTGGGTTTTTCCCTACTACGTTACTGCACTGTTCCTTGCTCTTCATTCTTTTTCAAACCTAGTTTTTCATAGGAGTATTTCAGGTTAAGCTGCCATATTTCCCATATGCTACACATAAGACACCTAAAGTTGTATTTCAGGATTGTTGAGAATATTACAGTTGATGATTCATGGGTTTAGGGTCCCACCCCACCCCCCCACCCCAAAAACCCCAACACATATTGGAATAACAAATCACGGTATGAAGCTGGAGATAGTTATCTTTGTTGTTCTTCCCTTCTTGTAAATTAGCTCGTTTCAGTTGACTAACATTATTGCATAAAGAAAGAACAAGAACTACTTGATTTAGCTATAGAACTACAGAAAAATGAAATTCAAGCTGTCTGTATTAATTTTGTTAAGCCATAGATCAATTCCCAAGATACAACATTTACGTACTTTGTTAAGGGATGCCACCTACCTAATAATCAAAGACCAAATAAGCAGACATTAAAGTAAGTTGTTAACAGCTACATATGGCTAAGCAGCACTGCGACCTTTCTTAATCACTGCATCTGGCATCACACAAATGAGAAGAATGAAATATTTTAAGCTTTTTTTTTTTTAAATAAAGTAAAAAGGATATAAATTGTCAGGATAAGAAATGCAACAGAGAAGCTGTAACGTTTGTATATCCCATGAAAATTACTACTGTTCAAAGTGAGAGAGAGTGAACGTCAGCCAAAGAAACAGAGTATTTTAGGTAAAAATTCTCTAGATTAGTCACTGTGTGTCCAGTTGTTCAGTGATCCAACTGTATCATCAGTTGTTTGTGTTTGCACCATCCTGAGGTGGAATTCCTCATACTCTTGCAGTAGCAAGTCTCAGCAGCACTTTAGGCTAGCATCAACCAGCACCACCGCTGAAAGGAGGCAGGCCCGCGTATTTACTCACATCCCGCTGCCGGCTCCTCCTTTGAGCTGGCATGCTTGTCTGTGAACCTGCACCAGCAACTGGATTGGTTAAACTGATAAAACTAAGATTAAACCTAACTCAACAAGAAAGAAAAGTATAGTTTAATTCAGATCGGCGTCCCAATTCAAATCACTATATGGCTACGCAAATGCTGGTGAAGCTCTACAGAGACTTGAATTGGGATGAGGAGACAAAATGAACAGCAGAAGCAAAGCAGGAGTGCATCTTTAAGGAGTCATTTATGCTAGCACACATCTGTGAAAACACGGCAGAAAGGCCTAACTTCAATACAAATATAATAATGTCAGTAGAGCCTGTTGAAATAGAGTTAAGTTTTGTCACATTGGTAGAAACTTAGCCACGGTAAATAATGAATTGAAGCTGCGTATACGTACTGATGAGCTGCAGAATACAATAAATTGACTGCCATGGGCAGAATTTCATATTTAATGACACACAGAAAAAAAAATTTAACTCCCTGCTGTCAGGCTTAGCAGCTCATTGAACAACTTGCCAAGTGCATTTTTATTTTAATTAATAATAAATTTTACTGTTCATCCACATTCTGGCCTTATGAGAAAAAGCTCATTCATCTCCCCTGTCCATTCTACCTCTAAAAAACAAAGTAATTCGAGAACAGGTATACAGGTCTAGAAAATCTTTACTTCCATCCAGTATTTCTCAGTTAAAATAGCCAACCTGGATTATAATAGTATTCCTTCAACAATAAAATACCCATGATTACCCAACTTTCATTCATATTCACATGAACTGTAGTAACACTGGTTGTACGGCAGAAGTCCTACAGCCTGCCTTCAAGCAAGAGGTCACACTAGGTTATCACAATCTCATCTACCCTTTAAATATATCGATTTTTCACATCAGCTTTTTAAGGTACACTTGAATGAGAAGACTTATTTTCTACCTCCTAGATACAGTCTGAAGAAGCTAAGTTTCTTTTAGGGTTCCTTCAACCTAAAATACCATTAAATAATGTTTTTGTCAATCTGAAGACACTGCAGGGTACAAGAAGCAATTGTTTTTCAACAAAAAGACTGAGGAAAACTATGTATAATGAAGTAACATGGACTGGAAAAATTCTTGAAGCAGCTCCAGGAGGAACAAAAATAAAAATCTGAATTCCATTTGATCTCCCCCCCTTAAATGTGAGAAAAAGCCATCTCGATCTACCCGCTTTATGCAGAACACCATTTGGGTTTCATTACCAACTTAAAAAAAAAAGTCTCCAGAAGTTATCCAGTCCTGCTGCATTCCTTGTCTATGTTCAGTTTCCCTGGAAGACAACAGATGATTAGCCTGTGAGGAAAGGTGCAAGATCAGGACCACAGGAAAAAAATTCTGATATAGGAAGCTGGCATCAACAAGATACAGGCAGAAAGCTAGTGTATTTTTTTATATACCTCTGAAGAAAAAAAAAAAAAAAATCAAAGCAATCTTTGAAAGCATTACTGATTTGTTCAGTATTTTGGTTCTGCCTCAGGAGTAAGAGGGAGGCAGAAGAGCTTTCTTCAGAAAAATAATCTTATTATTGGTTTGCATCCGAAAGCATGCATATGCTTTCATAATGTCACTTGCTCAATCCAATTACACAAAAAAATACCAGTTATCATGACAGTTCTTGCATATAACAACCCTTTGTGGGACTAATCCAGAGCTCAGCAAAAAGAACACAAGATTCTCCTGTGACTGAAAAGGAATCAGGATCTTTATCTCCTGGACTGGAGAAAGAAACACAGAAGATGCACATTGGGCTATGATGTATGCCAAAAACTTGAAAAGTTGGGCCAAGCTTAGCACAAATGAGATGCTGGTCAATGACGGTCAAGAACTTGTCCCATAAATTCCTCAAGAACTTTCCAAGCTTTAGGCTGCACGCTGCATTCAATCAGCTCATGCAGAACCTTACTTGAAAGCAAACAGCAATAACGTATAGCTCTGCTCTTAAGAGAATCCAGGGCAAAAACCAAGAGGTCCCAAGATTTTTATTTTAAATAGGCATTTCCTACACAGTGTTCACTGCAGAGCATTTAAAAATGGGACATTTCTAAAGTAGTGAAGCAAATTCCTATAAGCAGACACTGAAAAAAAAAAATTTAGAAAAAGAGTAAAAAATGGCTTATCATATATATAAAACAAAAGTCACTTAAGAATAAAATACTAAATTCATAAAAAAAACCTGTGACATAGAAAGGAAAAAGTATGTAATTCTTCTTGAAGGAAAGCAGGAAGTTAAAAAAGAAATTCAGGTAACCCTGAAACCTCCCAAAAGAGGCAAAATTCTCAGCCTCCTGTGCAAAGATGTTATAAGAAATAGAAAAATCAAGAGACTGTGAAGAGAGTTTCCGCCGTTTCACTAGTTACCTTGAAGGAATGCATTTAATTATACTTTTTCTCTACTACCACCAAAGGCATTGAGAAAATACCATGGCTATTTGATGCGAGACCTTTATTTTATTTTCTCCATCTTGCAACTAATCAACTTAGTCCAGTCCAAAAGAAATAAACCAAAGAAAGAGACGCCAGATTTCTTGCCAAGTCTAAGTCTGGAATACAAGGTTCTACCACGGTACCATCTGCAAGTGAATTCAGGGAGTAACTTCCAAAGTGTGAGCTATTACTGGCACATTTAAACACAATTATCCTTGTCGTTTACAGACCTCATAGGCCCACATTTCCAGAATGAAAATTATCTTTGAAACTGAAGATATCCATAAGCTTTATCTGAAACCTCAAATGTTGAGATAAGATATACCACCTAAAGAAATACAGAGGATTCCTGACAAGCATTGTCTGGCTTACAGCCCAAATACTGCAGTGACCAAACGACGTGTCTCTTCCTGCAATCTGTAAAAAACTCAAACCAAAGTTTTCTCTCGGGTATCTCTCTCTCACACTAAAACACTGCATGCCTTTTTAATTCCATGATTTTGATATATTTTTCCCATCTGCTAGAAGTATTTTAATACAATGTCTCTTTTTATATCCTAACATCAAGGTGATGTTGCCAATTAAGCTCTGCTATGGCCATCTGTAAAAGGAAGGAGCAGGGGAAAGAAGTAAACATGAATATTTCTTTATTAGTTTTAAACAACTTGGATTTCAACCAGGATTTCAGTGACGGAAGAAAGAAAATAATTAATAGATTTATACTCTACATGGATTTCTCTAGGAGAAGTAACACTTGAATTATTTCTTAAAATTCAGAAAGGTTTTAGATCTTGTGAAATGTTTGGCTTTGAATTAGAACACTTATCAAGAGAATTTTATAGTGGTATGACTTAGGACTTTATCCAAAGACAGACTTTCAATCTCATAAATTCTTTAAGAAATTCAAGTCTTATAAAATAATGGCAACCTCTTCAAAATTTCTTTACTTTCTTCACGACTTCATGTTCACCTTCAAACTTACAGAGCATGTAAAGTGCTATCCCTTTGGCAATAAATGGGCTAGAGGCAATTTTTTCCTTTAACTGACCTGAGGTTGCCTAAATATGGTAAGGATCTGGATTTTCCCAAAAACAAACACCATAAAAAGCAAACAAAAAACTCCACACATTCAGCTTTCACTGCAATTGGAAGACTATGGAACACAATTACAGGGTGGGCTTTTTCTTTAAAAAAAAAAAAAAACCACCACACAAAAAAAGAAGTTCAAGTTTTAAGCAGCACAGTAAGAATTAAAAAAAAAGAAAGATGGAAATGTGAGACATTATAAATGAAAACTTACTGTTTAGTTCATTGCATGTATCACTAAGCAAGAACCTAAGAGTGCTACTGAAGGATTTTCTGATGTCAGCCTCAACAGTCAAAGACTAAAGACAAAACCATAACCACAGGACTTGCAACTGGGAAACAAGGTGGGTGCTCATACTTACACTGCCTAACTATTTGCATGATTTAGCCTTGTGTTTGTAAACCACCTATTTATCACACTCTCATGATACAGAAAATGAAATTTAATTTAACTAGTGGCATGGGTCACAGCCACAATGAAAACAAACTCTGGCCTATAAAAAAAACAATTAGGCTCAGCCACTTTGGCAGGCTGTTCAACTACCCCATTAAATCCACATCTCAACCCATGAAATGTTAACAATGGGTTTCTTTTAAACAACATTCTGCAGGAATTTCTTCTGCAGGGATTGAATTTTCTTCTCTATAGTAGCTACGCTTACCATAGACCTTATAACAAGCTTCAGTTGTTGAACCACAGATGCAAAAAGACGCTCTCTTGGCAAGTAACTATGTTTCTAGGTCTCAGCCTGGAAATAAATGTTGGGAAAATTGGAGGCCAGGGGAATCCTTTCCCCCATGACCTTGCGTGCTATTTATAAAAATAGTTTGCAGTTAGGACATTCATTCAATCTTAAAGAAGAAAAGTTTTAAACTAGGTACAATACATGAAATACACAATTAATACATTAGACTACTTTGTAACATTTGTCTCCTGAGCACAAGTTAGGCCCCTACTGAAGGCCACACTCTTCCTCCACTCCCCATGCACAGCGACCCTTCTGCAAGTATCTGCTCAGTTATTTTCAATTTCAGTTTCTTGAGTTCCTATTTTTCACAAAAAGGGACAGAGATTGTACAGAAGGTTTTTACACAAGTCAGAAACAATGAATCTCAGACTTCTACCCAATAAATTACATTCTAATGATAAACACTCTTTTTTAAGGGGAAGAGGAGGATGCACCCAAGGAGCGATATTAAAAACCTTTACCATCTACCGACACCAATTTGAAAGCACATTAGTAAACACTTCACATATCTCTCATGTCTCAGTGAATTCACCTCACATTCACACTGGGATTCCTAGCAACTCTTCCTTTATAAATACATTTTTCCGTTTACTGAAAACAATAATGAGAATGAGTCATTTCTGTAGAATACAGTCCTTCACAGACACCAGATGCCTAATGTTGCATGCTGTGAAAAAAAGAAAAATACACCAATGCCTACTCAAATTGCTGTATTTATCACAGAAGTCTGTCAGCATTTTGTATCTTTTGTAAATGTTTTCTTCAGAACATTTGATTTTTTTTTTAATGTTAAGATCTTAGTATTGCTTGTCAAAATGTACTACCAAGTTCTGTAAGAGCTAATGTCTAATTAGCTCAGTTACTAGCAGCTTGAGAATACCACCCAAACAATGACCCAAAATTCATGTCTTTTAACAAGGGAGTAAAACAAATGGAGAGGGAAAAAACCTCAAAGCTTTAGAACAGAGAAAATCAGCATTTCTTTATGTTTTTCAAGGCTTTCCCTTCCAATTCCATTGAATCTGTTCCAATAAAAAATTTATTATTTTTCTGGTGTTATCTTTTTAAACCAGTTCTTACACTACCTCTACAAAAATCAAGCTACACGCAGAACAGACAAGTAGAACTCCCGTCCCCTTCATTCTTCTCTGTAACTAGTGGAGTGTAAGTACACAAATCAAAAAATGAACAATGAACAGAGAACTGAAATAGAGTAATTCACTCTGATGAAATTATAAAACTGGGGGGGGGGGGTGTTCAACCAATCACCGCAAAATGTAAAGAAGCAATTAGGAAGCTTGGTTTTATGAAATGCACACCTTTTTTTTTTTCAGAATAAGAGGATAAGAGCAGAGCCCAGTTCTACCTTTACTCATTTTGTTTTCTTACAGAGGTGTTTCATTAACTCACTCATTAGAATTACAGCAGCCTGATGTTATTAGATGAGTGACTTAAAATAAAGGTACTTGCCTATAGCCACACATTACGTGTAAGGGCAGAACAGAACAATGACATAGTAACAGGCAGACACAGATGCTGTAGATCCTAAATTATTCATGACCTATTCAATACAAAATAAAGTGGCCCTAGAAAATTAATTCTAGTAAGAAAGAAATGCAATTTTTAAGACATTTCTGCAAATTATTTAGTTCCTCTGCAAACCATATATTCAGCAATTGTAAATAATTAAGATGTAAAAGTAAAGATGGGGAAAAAAAAAGTATTTAATCAATTCCTAATTAGATAAATATGCCAGATACCACAAAGGATGGCACTACTTTAGTAAAGAAAAACCAACAGACATTCAACACACTGAAGACAACAAGAAAAGCATTTAACATCAATTAATTTCAAACAATAATTGAATATTTCAAGTAATTGTTTTGTACACTTGCAGGAGCCATTTCGGATTTTGAAGTTAGTTGTAATCTAGAAATAATCACATTGT
Source organism: Pelecanus crispus (assembly GCF_030463565.1). Classification (NCBI taxonomy): domain Eukaryota; kingdom Metazoa; phylum Chordata; class Aves; order Pelecaniformes; family Pelecanidae; genus Pelecanus; species Pelecanus crispus. The sequence continues at coordinate 7,265,462 of NC_134643.1, forward strand.
AAAACCTAAACAGTAGTGCAGCTGTGTACTTTCAGTCTCATTTCCATAAGCACTAAAGAAGCCTATTTTTGCTTTTATTCTCATTTAGAATATTAAGACTCTAAAAACTGTTCTGATGGGATTACACAGAATTTGGTTGCTATTTTCACAGCCTGAGCTATCTGGACAAGAAAAATGTTTTTACCACAGAAAAATAAGGAAAAGATCTTTAGAACAACAGTAGCAGTTACAAATGCTGACATAAACTCCATCTTCAGCATAATAAACGTCATCAGGATTCTCTTTGGGAAAGCTGCAGTTGCAAAACGATAATAATTAGGCTTAATATAGTTCAAAGCCAATTTGTGGCAGCTGTACATGCCACAACGAAGAACATTTTTAAGTATCAAGTACACACTTAATTTAACTACAACCAAACTCAAAAATATTTCTGATTTACAGCAAATTACTCGGAACACTGAATACATCCCAGTGCTGCTCTTACCTTTCTTAGCAGCATCTGTTCTCCGTCTTGCTGGCGACACCAGATCCTTTACAATCTGTAGCACTTGAATCATTGCTCGTTAGCAAGATCAAAGAGACTAGATGCTCCTCTAAAATTCCAACAGGTTTCATTACTACATGTTATTACATGGCTGTCTCCAGTATGCTCAACCAAAACTGATGCAGGAACAACTCATCTACCTTCACAGAAAGACTTCTGCCTGACGACTCTACAGGCTGGGGTGATGGATTTAAAGTGACTTCAGCATAAGGAGACAAAAAACTGCAAGCAGTCCTACATGTATTTCTACAGAACATTTTAAAATTATTTACTGCAGAGAACGCATACCGATTTCTCTAAATAAAGTTTAAAGGAAACATTCACACCACAAAGTAACTAAAGAAAACACCACTTGAAATGAATGCCGACAGATGTAACATACTCCCCTAGGCTCAGTAGCTAAGAAGCGTGTCTGCATCCTCTTTCAAAGTCTGTCTCAATTCATGAAATTTCATGTAATGCTTTAAGAGAGCCACGGGTGCAGTGCAGAGCCAGCATCAGACATACTAACAGAATTAAAATGAAATCTAGCTTGCTAACTCCATCAGGCACAAGGAAGCACCTGCTAAAGAAAGTCATTCGGTTCCTTTTCTCCCCCCTTGAACACACACCTCTGACACCCTTGTACGTGATGGGAATTCTTGCACAGCGGGAGGCACACTGGAAATCCTGGGAGTATTTCAGGCATTCTTCTCTCCCCCACCACCAGAGGCCCAGATAACTGTTTCAGCTAAGGTATTATCATTACTTCTGTCAGGTAATTTTAAGCAGACAAATTGCAGTACATTTTTAATGCCATTTGGAAAACGTACAAAGGCACTTCAGAAATGTCTTCTGTCAAAGCCTCTACAGAGCTAACAAAAAAAAAAAAAAAAAAGAGAGAAATTGTGTTTTATACGGTCACGTTAAATAACTGTCAGCGTTGAAGAGGCTCTTTGAACACTTTAGGAAACAGAATCCCTACACAGCATTGCGAGTTCTTGCCTACACAAAGCAGTTTAGGAAGCCAACTACATTTTCCGAAAACCATAACATTAAAACAAACCACAGGCCACAACCAAGGCACAGCAAGACGTATTCTTTGGCCTTTAGACCTTCTGTTCCCATTGCTTAAGTGTTAGATGGTGGGGGGGGGGGGAGGCCATCTCTTTCCATTTCCAGCTGCTGATCACAAGCGTTTCAGATTTTAGATCTGCTGGCGTACTTATCCACATGCATATCAGTCTCTTGAAGCACATACAGCGTAGGCATGACAAACTGTTTCTATTACAACAGTCTCATTTACAGCCTGCCCATTAATCCACCTCTGCCTGAAGTAATAGCAACCCAAAGTACTATTGTATTTGGTTTGGCAAAACAAAGATAACTAAAATCATTCTCTGACAAGCTGTCCGATTTCTTCTGCCACCCTTCAAATATTCAAGTGTCCACTCAACAGGAAGCTTGTAGACATACTGCACAGCTGTAATTTATCTTTTCCTGAAGAAGCATTCTTCAAACCATTAGAAACAAAACTCCCAACTTTCTATATTAAGAATAATTTCTAACTCCTGTATATAAACTTAAATATCAGGTTTCAGACAAATGACTTTATACATTGAGAGATAAGGAAAAGATTACCAGAAATAGATGTTTCCAGAACAACTATCATTTCAAAATGTTTAAACAAGAGACATAAAATGCAGGGTTGTCTGGCAAAGTTTACCTGAAAGTTCTTTACTTAATAATCTGGTCCTCAAAATTCCCGCTGTAAGAACTTTCCCATCATTATCTTGCCATTTCTTTATTTTGTTGGGTTATCAAACAACTTGTCTTCAACTTAAAGATACAAACTCAAAGGAACATCATTACTCACAGCTACATTACACTGCAAATTTCCTCTGAAAAGCTGACTTCTGAGTTTAAGGTTCATAGAAGAACACAACTGCCTCTACAGCACTACTGAACTTTTGATAGTCTTTATATAAACATATTAAGGACAGAAAAAGGAAAGGGGGGGGAAGAACAAAAAAAAAAAGGAGTAAGGTAGAATAAAATCTTCAGTAATAACATCTGCTTAACCAACTAAAGCATGAGCATACCTTGCAGATCCTGAAGGTAGTTTTTAACTGAACTAGATTATCTCATTTCTACAGCAAGTTTCTCAAGTGCTGGAACAAGGAGAGGGTGGTGGACTGACAAAGAGTAACAATGGGGAAGGGGAGCAGAGGAAGAGAGAAAGGAACAGAAGGCATGCTTTGTACTTCCTTTTGTGTCAAAATTACTTAAAAAAAAAAAAAAGGAGCACTTCAGTAGCTAGGAATTAACACCCAGGAAAGGGTTACAGCTATTACCTACGGCTCCCTTTTCTTCAAAACTATCCCTTGTCCTGCTGGTAGCAAAGATGTCTGGAAAAGGACTAGCAGATGAGTTGCAGGTCTAGAGGAGTATGGTGAGAATACAAAACCAGTACCTACTCAGGTTTGCAGAATAGCCATTAAAAAGGCTTTTGGCCCATGGTCACCAGTATCTCTCCCTCCCCACCAGCAGTAGGGGTATTTTAAACAGTTGAAGCCTGCTCTGAGCTTTTAAGAGAGACACACAAGAACTTCAGGACTAGAAATCATTTTGGCACACACCTGCCTCCCCCAACATGACATAATCTCCAAAAATGGTAGCACAGTAGTGTCCCCTCTCTTCGTTGTTAGGAAAATTGTCATGCAGAAAGAAAATGAAAAAAAACCAAAGCTTTAAAATTAATTTAGGAAAATGTAAACAAGTTTACTAAACATCCTGTGTGCAATGTCAAGAAAGAAAACAGTGCAAGTCTGAAGCAGGGCCATTCATGATAAACAATGTAAAAAACTTTGATAAATCACTCAAACTTTGAAGAATTATACAATAAGCTTTGGGGCTGCTATTTCTCTTTCCTCAAATCAATTTATACACCTACAAAGACAATAACACTAAACCTGCTTTAAAGAAGTGGCACTACCAAAGAGACTTCAAGAAACAAAACACATGAGCTAAATCCTGTAATTTCGTCTGTTACTCATGAGCAATAACTTGGTTATAGTTCACTCTCATCTTTGAATCATGAAACCCAACTGGTATTTCCATACAATCTGTCACTACAACTGCCATCTCTCCGACCACATCCTAGCAAAACACAAACTGTGGGCAAGGATATTCACCAACCGGAAATTAACAGCAATTCCAACACACACCAAAGTAAACCAAAAAGAAACTTGGTCATAAATTCAGTGTAACAATTTAAGTGGATCCTGTTTCAGGAGAAAAGTAGTGTTACATATTCAGTGCATATCACGTGAATTTCTGCTAAGCATTTTTCACCTTTGACAGCTAGTTTGCTAAGCAATATGTGCTTGATGAAGTTCTTGCATTTTGCTTTTCTTCCTTAACTTCAAAATCATAAAGAATACAGAAATCATGCACGTTATCAACCTGATGAAATATATCAGTATGAGAAGGAACAGTTAACCAGGATGCGATTTTACGGATCACTGTGTGCAGCCCTTGACCTCTCCTAACCATAATAAAAAGAATGACCTGCATCTTGATTAGTCAGCTGTCATCACTCAAAATAAAAATGCTTCCATTAACGTAATTATAATTAACCAGTCTTTGAAAGCAGTTCTTTTTCAGAAAGCATATTGCCAGGAGGTAACGTATTTACAGCACAAAAGATGCTGCAAAAGTATGGCTCAGTGGATATTTGTCAAAAGACACTTGGAAAAGGCGGGGGGGAAGGGGCAGGGGGAAAATCAGAATTGGCATTTGAGAAAAACTTAATATTTTCTCCTTTACTCTCTTATAATCTGCAATGTTTATACATTCATGGCATTCTGCCTAAGCTTTTTAAAAAACATCAAGAACCCACAGGGTAATCCTAGGCAGCACTGCAGCTACCCAAAAAAGCGCCTGCTTGTCGTGCCCTCATTTACAGAAAGAAAGATGTACAAGCTACTAAAAAAAAAAAAACCACCAAACCACTAAAATGGCTGGAGGGCATTCATTCATATGAACAATAGGCCTGCGCACATTTTATTTGAGATGCAAAGTTATCGTGACCGTTCTTTTTCCATCTCACATCAGCCTGAACTGGCCAGAATTCAGGCTGCATACACATTATTCCACCGCATCTTTGCGGAAACCTGTGCAGACCTGTCACATAATCCTACCTAAGGCTCCCCACAGCCAGAATTATTTATGTCCTTTTCCCTACCTGCTAGACTTTAAACATGGTTAAGATACCAAGCTTTCAGGCCCAACACACCCAAAGAAATGGCCAGCCCATAACGCAATGGCCAGCAAGGTACCAGCCTGAAATCCAGTCCTGTTGCTACCTGTTTCAACGGAAGCAGGATCAAGCCTGAAGTCTTCATAGAATCATAGAATGCGCTGGGTTGGAAGGGACCTTCGGAGGTCATCTAGCCCAACCCCCCCCCCTGCAGTGAGCAGGGATTGAACCCGTGACCTTGGCATTCTTAGAACCACGCTCTAAGTCTTGCCCTTATCATCTAGAAGTCACATAAATATACATACACAAAACACTCCTCCTGGTATCTCTTTAGTTCTGCAAAAGAGCAAAGTCTGATGCTACAGGCAGAAGATGGGGATTCACAAAAGCCGGGGTCCATTTGCTCTTTGGACCCTTCCTTCTAGGTCTGTAAAATACAGATGGCACTTTGATACGTTACAAAGTCAGTAGGACTTTGTAACTATACGGACTACTCCAAACAAGAGCTATAAAAAGTCAAGTACTAGAACAGTGAGGGCAGCTGTCCTTAATGACCAGTCTGAATGTTTGCTTTAAAAGCTGCCATTTCAGAAACCCCACATGGCAGCACTGCTTCATCTTCCCTCTCATCTCAGCAAAGGGGCTCAGAAAATAAAGCAGATTTTCTTGTCAGGAGCAACAACTATTTCATAAGCATGAGAAAACTTTTCAACAATAGATTAGTTTAAAGGATTAAGGAAATACAAGTAAGGCACATTAGCCGGGAAAAAATTCTTTAAATATCAAATAGAAGGAAGAACATGTTGGAAAAACATTTGCATAGTGAGTTCACAGTAAAAACTGCATATTTCTTGCAAAAAAAGAATAAATTCAGATAAAGTCTACCTAGCAACTAAGTCCCAGCAACACCCTAAGTATCAACAGAAACATTTTGGTTTATGATGCTCCTCTCTGACTTTTCCTGTCACAACTGGTCTTCAAATCAATATCTCAAAATAAATAGGCACTGAGCTCTAAGACAGGCAATATATCATGATACAAATTATTACTAAAGTAGCTATAAAGTAGGTTACCTATCCTTTCTCACCAATATTTTAAATTAATTTTCCAATCTATGAACTGAAGCCTACAGTTTTCATTAAGTTTTAAATAATCTACTGTAGTTGGAATAGGAGAATTCTAGAGTTCCAGATCAATAACTAACCCTCCCCATAAATCTCTGAAACCTGAATTTTTCACCTTCATTTTTTTCTATGGATTATTCTTTGACAGTAATGCACTAAAGGGAACCATGAAAAGATAAAATAAGAAAATGTAAGGCTCTCCAAGAAATCATACATGGAATTCTGGTAGCCTTTCCTGTGAAAACGTTTGCACTAGTGATATGACTCCATTTATTATTCAAGGCATTCATTTTTCAAAGATGACTGCTTTTGGCTATGCATTTTGCAAAGCATCCATAAAAATAACCAGTAAGTATCCTCACAGTCTTCTGAACGGTCCTACAGAGTCAGTGAAAGTCAGTAACTGCTTAATCCAACAGAATTTGCATTCACTTCAGAATATTTTTTTTCTTCATTTTTAGCGCTTTTGCTACCATTTTCAAAGCATGAAAGTGTGACTGCAGTTTTTAAAACTGATGTAGACATATGAACCTCTTTTAGAAGAAGTCTTCTTGAGAGCAGTAAGTAGCTTGATCTAGAGGCTGGAGAAGTAATAAATAATTGTAACAGAAAACTAAGTGAATGCTGTTTAAAGAGGATGAGAGGCATTTGTTCACATTTTTTTAAAGTCTGTTTTTCTTTCTACTTTAAACATACAAGAAAGCTGTTCATTAAATTCAGGATGGTGATGGAGAACTTCAATAAATGGTCAATGACATTAATTCCGCCTGCTCCGGGCAAAAACTTATCAACCCAAAGAGAAACAAATGCTAAAAAAGGGGAAAGGGGAAGAAAAAAAAGCCAACCCTGTAGCTACGTTCCGCAGCCATTATTGCACACTTCGAAGCCGTAAGGAAAGAAACTACACATTGCAAAATCCTGTCACTACACAACACTCTTACTGTTACCCTTATTACTCAATTCACATTATTTTTTACCCCCTTAGCTCTTGCTACAACACATTCTGGAAGTGGATCTAGGCAATAACAAGGTAGACAGCAATTTTCTCAGAGAGCCACAATGAAGCCAAGGGAACTGCCTGTGTAGGTCCTTTTTATCATCCTGAAACAGACACCAGACACTAACGGAGATCGGTATCAGGTGTTTGTGTTCAAATACGTCTTGATGCGGCGGGGGGGGAAGCATGCACGTGTATTTTCTTTTTTCCTCCTGATAGATATATTTTATACCTATCACCTCCACAAGCAAAATAAGGGTACTGCTCATATATTTACTGTAAAACTGTACCATCAGATTTAGACATACTAGCGTGTCTAAACCACAGTTCAGCAATAGTTTGAAAGGCTTCCAAACACTCTTAGATGCTTAACCTGTAAAGACTTGTCAAAAGGAATAGTTCAGGCCACCGCGCAGAACTCCTTAGGTACAACAAAGGTACTTCATGTCTTTTGGAACTACGTGATTAGGATAGTGTTAAGCAAGAAACATAGATGTTATGATAAAGAGTAACTACAGAACCACAGATTCTTGTTATGGATCTTCAAATTTATCCTACTCCTTTCTCTTCTCCCTCACACCCATGCCTTTCAAAAGGCAAAATGCCACTTTATAAGGCACAGTAATCTAGTAAATAAATCAAGCGCCAACAAAGCAAATGGCATTTTCCCCAAAAAAAGTTATATCTAAGCAGCTCCTTTTAAGTATGTGATAAAATATGTTTTTTTAAAACAGGAGGAGGAAAAGGTGTGTTAGGACAAGATCTCATCTCAGTGAACACACACCCCCCACAGAATCTCCCTCATAATACAGTCCAAATCTTCACACAGTTTTAGCTGCAAATGATAAATATTTTAAGAAAAAAGTTCCATACTAGAAGTCTCAAAAAGAAACCAAACATTTATGAAGTTGTAATTACGACAACAGAAGATGACTGAGCATTTTAGAAGAGTTTTAAAAGATTTCTGCAAACAGACTATGCGGCATTTCCTGCATATGCAGCATTCCAAACAGAATATGCAGCAATTTTGCATTTCCCGGATTTGGGTCATGGCTACAGTATTAATCAACAGATTTATCTTCAAGCTAAAGGATATTATGAAGTATTCTGTCAAACCTAAGCATGCAGAAAGAAGCCATACTAGTCATTAAAAGATTTTTTTCTTTTTGCAATATTAAACAAAAATCAAAACTATTACTATCTTACACGTCATTACTAAAGTCAAAGTAAATTCATTAGTTTAATCTGGCAAAGATTAATAAAAGTGATAAAAGTGAATGTGTGTTCAATTCAAAGAAGAAAAAAAGAAAATAAAAGCTTTGCTTTTAATTTAAACCCTTACTTGGTTTCCTGTTGAAAGGGATATGAATGAGATTAATAATCCCTTATCTCCTTGATGCAAAGTAAAATTACAAAATTCTGTGCATCTCTGTTTGTTAGCAGGATTAAATCCTTTACTGCATGTAACATTTCTATGTTGCTATTTAATCCAAGTAATAAAATGCAGCTGTCCACAGCCACCAGGAAGAACATCCAACCTTATCAGTCCACTGCAAAATACACAGCACTTTTATTAACCTCATGTATTTGCAAGACTTAATTCCTATAGCAAATACTCTACAGTATGGCTTTCTCTCTCTGCAATAGAATCAAAATTTTTAAAACAAGTTTTTGAATACTTTGTAGTAGGCAAATCTAACAGTAAAGAAGTATTTATTCACACAAATATAGCTTACCTATTAATGAAAAAACTGTTCTAAGGAGACACATGCTAGGGAAGAAAGAATTTAGTGCTTCAAAAGTAACTGAAGAAAATTAGCCTGAAGGTCACACCGATCAGAAGTGATCCACCCTCCTTTGTAAAGAAGTACACCTGGGTCTGCTTGCTTACTGCAGTTGTGTTCTAATTGGAGACATGATTAACTTCACTTTCAGACTTCTGCCTCCTGCTCTCCTTGTACAGTCACTCAGAAAATGCAGTCTTTTAAAAAGTATTTTAACTAATGTATTTAAATTCTGAGCTTAGTGCTTGAATACGGCAATCATGTTAACAGTGACTACTTAAGGTTAATGCTAGAGTTATATTTGATACATGTATTCTGGTTAAGTGGCTGGTTGTGGTTACCTTTACAGTTATCTCTGTTTTGCCTCTGTTCTTACGAATGGATTTATTTAGTAGTGCATACGTCTAGCACGTCACACTTGCTTCATATCCAGTCCTATTTCCCACAAAGCACATACATGGCCCAGCTACTAACAAAGTGTTCTCCTATTCCCTCATCAATGAAAAAACTTGCTGGCAACACCCGGGCATCTTAGCAACACTGCTGGCAGCTAAGCTATGCTAGGTGGAGGCAGGAAGCAGCAGCATGAAACAGGCTTCTTCATTCAGCTTCACTTTAAGACAACCGAACTATCCAGCTGAAGAACATCTTAGCTACCTATTACAAGAGCAAAGACAGAGGAATTGTACATGTTCTAGCGACTCAGTCCCAATTTTGGCAGACAATGACTGTACTACATTTACTGTTCTCCATGCCCTTTCTGTAGCTGTCGAGAATTTAAAATCATGCCAAGTTTCAGCCAACAATTGCCCATGGTCCGGAGAAAAAGGGACTGAACTGCATCACTCTACTCAATACTATAGTCAGGCATTTTAACTACCAGTAGCACTACACCAGTGCTAAAGGAACAGAAAAAGAAGTGCCATCATCCTCCATTTGCAGTAGATTTATCCCTGATCTGTTAGGTTTCCCTGGACATCACACAGGTAACCTTGCCTTGCTATACCATCTACTAGAACCACTGAATATACAGCATTAAACAAGAACACAAATTAAGAGTTAGTTCTCCAAAATGGATCTTCCACTTAATGACTGATGCATTACCAAAAAAACCCCCACCCCACCACCCCAGGGCCTCACAGTGAGTTTCACATAAATATTATTTCTTTTGTTTTAATGCATGGGGAATAAATAAATACTGAAACATCATTAAAAGTGACTCATTAGCCTTTGCTCTAAAAAGGGGTACTTTCCTACCACATAGTTAAAGTAAAACTACAGACATTTTTGTCACTGCTTCCAGCATAGAAAACAGTATGGTGGGGGAAGTGGGGAGGAAATAAAAAGCAAAACTGACACTTTTCAGTTTGTACCTAATCTTTTCAAGGCAAACTATAAACCTAATTTTTCCTCTCCCATCCCCCAAGACCAACCCTGATGTCCTTCAAATACTTTTACAGTAACCTGATGTAACTGGGGAGGCAGGGGGGAAGCTAAAAGCTTGTCTAGTTTTTACAACCAGATATAAAGTAATATGAAATATAACCACTCTGAAGCATGCAGGGCAAGCATGGTCTGTGGAACAGCCTGGACACAAAGTATGGCTGTAGCACAGCATCACTGATCAGAACAGAGAGCTGCAGCTGACAAGCGTCACCTCCAAAAAGTAAGTTTAGGGGAGGGCAGGGAAGGAGGTTTACGTCATTATAGTGTTTGTACAACTCAGAAATAGTAGCATCACAAAATAATACTCCTCATATAATGCTGTGCAAAATTCTACTACCAAAAAAAAGAAAAAAGAGAAGGAAAAAGCTTTATATTGAATGCAACAGAACACATTCTGGTGAGAGACTTAATTCCCTATGTGTCTAAAAATTCTGGAAAGTCTGACTCCTCCTCAACAGAGCTCTGAGTGAGCCTTTCAGCACTCTACCACGGAATTAGGCAGGTTTTCAAAGAGCTTTTCAAGGGTAAAACAGAAAGACTGCATTCAGGAATCCTCTCCTATGGCAAACCGAAGTGCTTTATTAAAACAAAGTGCCCTTTTATATTAGTGATCTATTAAATTAATGACTGCAGTGGCCAAAAGCACTGGAGATTCTACAGCATGTTAGTATGCCTTCCATTCCAGAAAATAATTATGTTACACAAAATAAAATGGGGGGAAAGGAAAAGAAAGAAAAAAAGAGAAGAAGAAAAAAAGGAAAAGAAAGCACAACACACCAGCTTCCCAAACCAGCCTGGAAGTCCTGCACAGCTTTCTGCTCACTTCAGAAGTTTTGAGCAGGACAGGTACAGGCATACCAATAGCCTTGAAAAAATTCCAGTGCTATCATGCCAGTCTCCCACATAATTTTAAGAATTACCGTCTCTTAATTATAGGGGGCGCTTTTACAATGAGAGATTAAATGAACCTTACAATCAGCTGATTGATAGGATATCACCTAAGTGCAGCTACTTTGTTTACACAAACATCTGCAACCATCCTTTCAACACTGAAAGAACAACAGATTGGATAGTTTAGGTAAAGAAAAGATCTTAAATGTAAACAAACACAGAGCCAGTAATCGCATAACCCCACTTATGGCAACAACCCCAAATATTTTCCATCCATGCTACAAATCAAAGAAGTTGTTTCCTATCAAAAATTGGGTAAAGAATGTCGGAGTAGTTTTTCTTGAAACACAGTCAATTTAGCTTAAAATAACTACACATGTTGTAAAGCAGGTGTTTTGTTTCTTGAACATGAACATAAATAAAGTAACATAAAATGAGGCTGCAGCTCACTTGTAACTTTATCACAGATAAGAAATACACTAATAAGCAGCAATAGTTTCACTTTTCCAACACAGTGGTGCATATTATTCAATCATTTGTACAGAAAGAGAGAACAACATGACCCACAACAGGCAAGGAAAGTCCTCTAAATACCTCACTTAACACTCCTGTTGGAAAAGTTCTTCTTCAGCCCATTTCTAATCCTTCATCTGACTCAGCTGGTGTTTTGTGAATTCTCCAATTCAATAAAAAAATTGTACCACCACTAGGGAGCTTAATACTGCTGTCCTCCCCTCAGTAACTAGAACAACTTTGGTCTGTGTCCACACCATGTCCTACACAAAGAGGGGGGTGCCTGCCCAAACATCTGCATCTACAGCTCTCGCTTTTCATCTGTATTTTAGCTGTGAGTTTCTGCATCCTTCCCCCTTTGGAATGTACTTGAACACCACCCTCAACTTATCACAGCATGAATAGGATCCCAGAAATATGAATTGCTTACATAGTGGTGGATACTTGATACTCACTCCAGAGAACAAGGTTACAGTGTTCTTTGCTACTTACTCTTTCTGCTGCAGGAGTACCAAAGATCCACAATAAAGACATTATTGTGCAATGTTCTACATAAAGGAGTACAGAGATAGGCCCAAAGACTAAGATTTAAATTGAAGAAAACTGTAACAGGAGTTTTATCATGCCAAAGGGATGTACTTCTGTGTACACCAATTAGTCGTAATAATTTGGCCGTCCTTACTGGCCACCAATCAAAACAGTGAGAGGCAGACAAATTTAGAGAGAGGACTCTCTCCCTCTACACATACACACATAAATAAAAGAACTGTTATATAGTTTAAGTAAGTATGTAATTTAAATATAAATAGAAAATAATCGTATAAAAATATATAGTACAAATGTAACACGTAATGAATTTTTAAATATATATTAATTATTAATATAACCATATTTCTATCATCTTTGCTATTTTGGGCACACACACACACAGGGTTAGAGTGTCATAAAGTAAATACTTTGAAAATAATCCAACCTTAATTTTCATTGCAAAGATGCCAGAATAAATGTGATAAGCAAGTGTCTAAAAAGGACATATTCAGGGAGCAATAGGTGTGACTAGAAAAAGACTGGTTCTCCGATAACATTCATGACGGTGACTTTCCTGCCACAACCCTCCTGGCAGTTCAAAACTATCAATAGTTTCCTGCCAGTGCCAACACCTTGGTTTACAAACAGAAATTACATTGGTTTAGACGTAAGGGTCATGTTGCACTAATTTATTTAGAGAAGCCCCATCAAACTGACCATCAATTTTAACCCACTGGGAGAAAGCCCAACTGAAAAAAAAAAAATAGCTTTGAAGTTCCCTTTATGACAAAAAAAACCCAACCAAACCCACCCACAACTTTTTTAAAATGTTCAATAAATGTATTTGAAATATATGCAAAGGGTTTTAAAACATTTGGCTTTACTATACATTACTAACTAATTTAAATGAAACAGTAAATACTAAGCAATGCCTGTTTGTTGACAAAGCCTTATAGAAAGTGAGACTACTCAACTTGAATATATCACCTGGAAGCACAGTTCTGGAATGTGATAAACACATTTTTGGTAGCTGCAACCTCCTGCAAAGCTTAAGAAAAGAAAGCGACTTAAGTCTTCAATCTCTATACGCTGATTTTGTCCAGTTAAAAAAGTGACAGAACAAAACTCAAAAATGTTTGTCTTCCTCTTCAATCTAAAAATAAAGTTTAAGTGCAAGGAAAGCCACAACTTACCAGTCCTGAATATCCTAAAGTGATCAAAAATAAAGGAAGGATTATGAAAAAATTAATCTTAAAAATCTGCTTAAATACAGGTGAATTTCAAAAAGCTTTCATTTGTGTTCCGATATATTTAAATACCCATACTATCAGCAAAAAAAAAAAAAGTTACAAGGTCCCAGAATTTGTATCATTATGTCAACTGAATAAAGAAAAATTGAATTAAGAAGAAATCCAACATCGTAAAATGTGAATATTAAGAAAACAAGTACATTTCTACTAACGCGCCTACATTTCCTCAATGTGATGCATCAGTTCTGTGCATGTAAAGTATCTGGGTTTATATTTTATTGTGACTAATGCACCCTCTGTACTTAGAGGAGCGGTTTAATTACAGGACTGGTGAGAAACTGGGTCATCGAAGATCTGATTAGCCCTTTGGAGATGCCTCTCCTCACTTAGTATAGAGGAAGCCTAAGATCACGGCATTCCTAAACAACTGAATCTATAGTTCCATACACACTTCAAGCAAGGGAAAAACAGCATTATCACTGGAAAGAAGATAGTCTCACCCACCGACCACTTATTCTTACCCCTGCGCTCCTCTCCCTGCGTTACAGCACTACAACCATTTATGCAGCTATGCAGTAAACAGCTTAGGGAGCCCACCCAATTCAAATTGACCTCATGAACGCTCCTGCAACAAGGAAGAATGCAGGAATTCAGACAGGGAAAGGACACCACCCCCTCTATTGGCAAGGGCAACTTTTATGGGGGTCATGAAATTTTGAAGACCCTCAGTTCAGCCTTGGCTCCTACAGGCCAGACGTTTCCAATGAAATTCAGTATCATTCAAAGCTTTTGTGCAAGTCCATACAAGTTTCTGTAACTCATTAACTCTGACCCCTGAATCTGCATTTCAAGTCAGGAAACAATCTCCAGCACACTTGCCGACAGCCTCCCTCGAACATAGCTGCACTATACAGACGGGCCAGACAGCCAATACAGCATTAACAAGCAGTAGCTGAAGAAAATAGAAGTGAAAAGTTAAGACAACACAGAACACTAACAATGAAGCAAGATCAAGAATAGTAAGCGCTTCTCCTGACCACTAGGTTCAGGAGCCAAACAACTTTGTATACATGCATTTTTCATGCTTCATCCTCCTACTACCAAAAAAAAAAGTTACTATGCTACTATTTCTGACCCAAGCACTCATGTGTCACTACAGTTACATACAGTGGTAAATTCCCCTGACGGTTTCAAGAGAAAATACAACAAACGTAAGATAAACACTATTGTTACCAATGAAATAATTTTTATGGGGTCATTAATACACAGTAGCTTACTATTTTAAGTATCTTGCAGGTTTCATTCTTTTCCAGATAGTTGAATTGCAGGTGGGGGTATTATTATTTAACTCTTAAACTATTTTAAATTTATCCCAAGTCTTCAAACTAACCTTTCTCAAATCTGCATTATGTTTTTTTTATCCCCTATGTCCTACCACTCTTTACCATTCAGATCTTCAGTTTTTCATAAAGAATTACTATTTCAAATTTCAGTAAAGATGACCTAGAGACAATAGATTCTTCTGTATTTCTCAAGTCACAGATTAGAAGATAACTGTGCTGTGAAATCGGAAGACCAATTATTAAAGAAAACACTTCCCATACCATATCTTCAAGCTTGTATTTTATGAATAGGTTTTCAGGGTTCATGGTTCAAAAATAAAACAAAAACTTAGCATGTAACGTAATAATCCAACATCCTTTAGCTATTCATTATTATACTGCATTATAAAGATATTTTAGCTTACTTCTAAGCTTTCCTTCCCCAGTATGCAGTTTTATGTATGAATCAGAACTTGGACTTCTTCCTTTCTTTCAATCTCAGCTCACTGAAAAGAGCCGATAACTACAAATCCTCTTAAACTACATCAATCGGCTTTATAGTTATTTGCAACACTTTACCCCAAAATACACAGAACACACGTCCACCTGACACTTTGTGTAAACCACAAAAAATTGTCCATTTCCCAGCATTTATTTTATGAACAGTTTGACTTGGTCTTCAGTTCACTACAAATTCAATCTGGCATACAACGAGTAGAGATTGAAGACGAAGGGGAAAAATTGAGCCAGCCTTAACCAAACAGACTCTCCTTAGCCTAGGAAGCTGTATAGAAGCCCAGACAACACTTTTCTCAGTTGCAAGCATAGGAATAATAATGCATACTTGCCAAAGCATTTTATCTTTACCTATTACAGCTGACATTGTTTTAATTCCCAAGTTTATTGCTCACAGAGAAACTGACAGCCAAAACTATTTCTTTACACACACTACAAGAACTCAAAAAGAAAAAAAAAAAAATTTTTTTTTTTTTTTTTTGAAATCACAAAACCCTAAGGTTCCTCTGTGAACACAAACTAGAAAGCCAGCAGTAATGAGAGGTCAAGATAAATAACCAACCATCAAACAGAAGCAGCCTTTAATCACACTATTGTGGTCTTGATTTGAACTGGTGAAGCAAAAAGTTTCCCACCTCATTACCAGGCCACACTGACCAATTTCAAAATATAAGATTACATTCCATAGCATCTCTCGAAACACACAAAATGCGCTCCTACCCTCAGTCAATCATGAAGAAAGCCTGACAGGATGATACTGAATCATGAAGAATAGTAGGTTAACTTCCCAACTGCATGCAGTGTTTTTAGGGTGTGAGAAACAAGATTAGAAGCAGAAAGACAAAGCCAGGAAAGAATTATTCTGTAGAATTTATTATGACAGCAGAATAATTAAAAAAAAAAAGTTGGCACTGCATCCTATACATTTAAGGGGGGGTGAAATGAAGATGTCATCAGCTTGCTGCAACAGTATACACTAATATTTAGTTTAATTGTTTGCAAACCAAGTTCATTGCTGCAGCTCAAATAAGTTCACTGTGCTGACCTTTCTTCAAACGAGAAAGTACAGGAAAACTCCCAAACATAAAAAGGAGTTTATAATCATAAAAATTTATCATGACACTACACATTCTCTGACAGCTAAATGTCAACAACTGAAGAAAACATAGAAAATTATACTAACTCTTTCTGTGGTGTGACATACTAGGCTGGTTACATACAGCCAGGATTTCCCTGACAAGTTATATTTAAATAAAAAATAAACCAAAATCAATCTAATTTAACTACAACATGTGACCTCACTGTCCTATGGGGAACACAATGTTAAAGTAGAATCTGAAATATGGACTTTTTATCCTTATTTATGAAAGCAGACATTTATAGGGGCATTCCACAGAAATAAAAGCCTTAATAGAGACTGCCTCAGGTTTAACAGCTTTTCAGATTCTCTGTATTGCCCAACAACTAAAAACAACTACCATGAATGGCAGACTTTGCAATTCTGCCAATACTCTTCCCCAATATTGGAGAAGATCCAGTACAACAGGATCCGAAGCACTTACCTACACACCTAGAAACTATTAAAAGTTATACAACAGCAGTAAGTTCCCCTATTCACTTCCCAAAAAAGTTTAACTGATCATTTGCTTCAAAAGAAGCTTGTGCGTGCTTCTTAAGTACCAAGATATTACAGATTTACTTCTACTAGCTGTTTCAATAAAATAATATGGACCATGTAACAAACTGCTAAAACAACAAATATGATACAAGGTAAAAATGGCATTTTAAGCTAATGAATAAGGTTGGTAGAAAAACCAAATAGATACGAACTGCCTGTGAATAAATTTAGGACAGATATTAGAAAAGGGATTTAATCATTTTAGGACGGAGATTATAGAACAGCCCTTCACAAACAGCAATGGAAATACATATAGTGCATCAAATGTATCACAAGAAAATAACAAGTAGGATTCTATAATGTAGCCTTCACATAACAGCATTCTGAATTTTTTAACCAAGAAGTTATTAGCCTTCATAAGTCCAACGTTCCCACATTTTAGATCATCATTTTAGATAGATTTTCTGCTTGAATTACACTAGGTGATGCACAAGTTTGGAATACTAGAGACTCTCATCACTTAACACATCTAGCTATTCTAAGTGCCCACAAGTCTTGTGAATAAGGTTACATGTACAGAAGTATGCAAATAAATGCATCTTCATAAGATGACAAATACCTTATAGACTGAGGTACTTAGTAAAGAGGAGCCTAAAACTACAGAGACCATGCTTATTGTTCAAGTTTCTCTGAAGGAAGCTGTAAACTAAGAAAACCAACACCAGCTGAACATAAACATCTAATCTTCTCTAAACCATATTTTCAAAAAAAGCAGCATTTTCTTTCGTGCCCTTGAAGCCCATCACTTAGCATGGACTTAAGAATCTAATCTACCACAGGAATGTGGTATCCTGTGAAGAAGAGACTATTTTGAATAACAGTATTATTAACCACCACAAAAAGTACTCCCAAAGTGTTATCTTTCGTTTGAATAAGGGTCTTCATTCTTGCTAATATAAAGCTAAGCTCTCCAGTCTGGAATCACATCAAAATCTCACCAAAACCAATGCTTTTTTGCTCAAGTCATGACAGTATTTGTTGTACTCAAACCAAAAGCATCACAGCAGCACCTTGGTGAGTCACACTTAACACAGCAACTACAATTCAAAAGGTAAAAAGATTTACAGATATTTGTTATGTTTAAGACTATACATTAGGCAATGACAGCACATGAGATGCTCTATAAAACAAATGAAGAGTAATATAGCAGCATTTAACAAATCAGGATATTTAGGTACTTGAATAACTGCCTGTAAAGTTGTCACCTAAGCAATACAGCAAATATTTTAAACATCAGAATGTAAACAAGTGTGAACAGCAATACAAAAGAGAAAACAGATATAACTATATATAAATACCAAAATAGTTCTATCTACACTAAGCCTGAACTCTAGAGCTCAGCAATTCTTTCAGTCCTTTTTTTGGTGTAGTTTTTCCTTTGCTGCATTTAGCAAGCATTTCCTCCATCATTCTGGTTTTCTTCCAGATGTCAAGAACAGTCATTTTTCATTTAGTTTGACAAGAAATTTAACCAACAATTTTCTTCACTCACTTCCTCCCAGAAAATCAAATGGTCTTATTTTACTAACATAGGATATAATTATCCTATGAACTAGATGCTCGTTCTTCAACAGATTCAGTACAGTTGTGCTGAACCTAAGCTACATTATAAATACAGTTCCTGTGCATATGAAGTTATATCCTTATTTCTACATGATGTAAGGCTAGGTAATATTGCTGCCAAGAATTATCTTAAGAAGTTTCACATCCACAAAACTTATGAAATACCTTTAGATACTCAAAACAGTTTGCTAAAAAGAGATTATCTTACCCATCAGATATGGGCAAAACAAAACTTCTGGTGTCTTTCATCTGTTTTTTCACCAAAACGGATCTTAAGTCACAGTTTTCTATGGCTCAGATCTTTCCAACACATGCCAAAATTCCTTTGGGATCAGACCCCTATACTGGAATTTGAGTAATATATTTATTTTTTCCCAGAAAATGAAGTCCATTCATTTTATGTTGGATTTTTACCAGCTATTTTAATGTACTGGACAGTCACATATTTTGGAGTTCCTAGCAAACCCAAGAGATTTTCCCCTCAAAGTTACATGTTTTATTTATACTGAAAAAACAAACATCAGCTTGTTACAGAACACACCTTCTTGAAAATTATACCAGACTACCAACACAGAAGTCTTACAGAGCACACATTGATCAAAAACTTGCAGGTTAAGAACAGTATCTGCAAATCTCAGCTTTATTTGGTTATTTTTGAAGGACTGAAGAGACAAAACTCAGTGTGAACATTTTTGAGGAAGAACCACCTTCCAAAACCCACTACAGAAGTATGTTTCTTCTAAACTGCAAACTAAGGGTTTGTTATTTCTTAAATAAAGAAATCTACTCACTCATGACTGGAAACTTCTTTGTATATCATCCAAGACAGGACTTGAAGCAAGGTGTCTTGTTGGAGAAGGTTTCTCAGAGGTATACATGTCCTGATGATGGTAGGAAAATAAAGAGACAAATCATTTTTTCAACTTCAAATACCTAGAATAAATGTTTATATATAAACTGTCTTTCCTACTACCATCCGCCTTGCTGAGAAAAAAAAAAAAAAAGGAACAAAGATGTATTTCTTATGACTGCAGAACTTTACTGCTTATGGATATGTTTTGAAGTTTATCAACTCAAAAGGTGTACTTTCTTCTTTCTTCTAACGTTCGTATTATAAACTTGTGTGCATGTACTGGTTCATAACATATAACTGCTCCCAAAAGATAACAAACATTCTTAAGAAGTTAAAAGTATGAGACTACAATATGGTTATAGTAACCAAAAATACCAAAGTAGTATTTTCCTTCAGCAACCTCCGCTAGCAAGAAGACACAATATAAAGATACTCTTTAAAACACAAGAACTACAAATAAGTTTACTAAATAAGCAGGTTGGCATTAGCATCCAACACTTCCTCCTCAGAAACAAAACCTGAAAAAGTTACCACTTCTAGCAACTGTAAACCATCAGATCAGTCAATTCATAATGGAAATGAAAAAAAAAAAAAAAAAAAAAAAAAAAAAAAAAAAAAAAAAAAAAAAAGATATCCAAGTAGGGCAGATACGGATTCACTAACAATACACCTGACTTGCCCTGAAGCAAAATATAGAGGACTTAATCTCCAACAATGACAGCACAGCAAGTACGTTTTGGAAAATTTATTATATAATCTCCATCCTGCTGCTAAAAGCAAGTTTATACAAATCTGATGGAACAGTTAAATGAAAGCAACTTCACCTCACAGCTGAGATAAGAAAAAACCCCACATCTATTAAGCTATAGAGTTTTCCTCTAATACCTGCACAAATAGAGAGTTTCTGTAAATTAATATTATGCGATTTATTTCATCTTTTCAGAACCAATTAGAACCTGCTGAACCTGACCACCTGTGCTAATACAGCCAGATAATATCTTGTGCTGACTCAGATTTCAAGTCTCAACTCCTCTGATCTCTTAATGTTTAAAAAAATAAGACAAAGACAAAAGAAGAGATCTAACTTTTTCTAAAGTATGAGTTCGCATAACATTTACAGATTTACAGCACATGCCAAAGTAGTAGAGGAGCTATCACAGGACTGGATTCACATCACAAGAAGGCTCCTAGATCACTTGCTAAAACCAGGCTGGGAGGGCAGGGCAAGCCACCAAAACCACCCACACACCACAAAAAAATCCCATTGCCAAAAGCAGGCCTTCAGTAATGCTGCAGACTGAAAATTACAACCAACTTTTTTTTGCATTGAAAAGTAATGCAGGGAAGAGGCTTAACAGGGGAAGAAAACGGTATTATGCTGAAGAAATACGTATGCAAACGTTACAAAAAAACCACAGACAAACACAAAGCCATTACATGGTGCAATGACTGAAGAAGAACAGTTTGAATTGCAGGTCCTGTCAATTCTCTATGAATGGCTGCTAAATTAAACATTTAAGCACACACAGCCCAATCAAAAATAAAGTGTCTGGTTAAAATATATCATTAGAACCGCAGTCTTATCAGCTTCCTTTTGATTACTGATGTCAAAATTAGCAAATATAACTTCCGTGACTTTTAATTACTTACTGGACTAATTACAGCTATTATGTTAAGAATGTCAAATGAGTCATACAGATGGCCCTCAACCCAGGTCCAAAGCACTTTTGACCGGAGCTCCATACTACCTTTGGGCTCAAATTGTTCTTCAATCTTATGCACAGTCACCTGGAAGACTGGAGTCTCCCATTCAACTTGATTTTCCAAATGTATAGTCTCACCTTAGCTTTGTAAATATGAACTAACAATACTTTGCCTCAGAGACATTGCATTACATGACATTTTATTGCGTGTATGTACAGGAAAAGGCTGCTCATTAGGAAAAAACAAAACATCAGTTCTGAAAATCACTTAAGGCTAATAATAGCATTATTATGCACTGTATAATTTATAAAAATCTAGTCACGTAACACTAAGGAAACGAGAAGGGGAGAATATAGCAGCCATATACTACCTAAAAACATGCGTCGTAACCATGAAAAGTGGTTACATCACAGCAACTTGAACTCTGACTTCAGCTACAAAATGTTACTCTTATCTTGCCTTCTGCATCTAAATATTTTGCTTAGCTATTGCAAATATCTGTTTACTAGCCAATATAAACTTCCGGTTAAATTCAGTTTTTGTTCTTTGAAATAACACTGCATATGTGCTTTGTAAGATTTCCCTTGTTCACAACTTTATCATTTTGCTGAAGGCCATTTACTTGGACTATTTGAAAGTGCTTAAATCCCTAAAAAAGGAAAGTTTCATCTTTTATCTGTAATTTTGAGTACAGCAATAGCAAGCAGTATCAGAAAGTCAGGAAAAGTCAACACTGCCAAATATCAGAAAGTCTGCACTTTCTATCGCATTACAATATTGACGCTTTTCCTAAGGAAGTGTGTTAGAAACTAAACAGTTATCACGTAGCTCTCTCAGCCAACCACCCGATTTATTTCAATGCTTGTAGGTCTCTCTCTTGCACAGAAACACTACCAACTATTACACAACAGAGGAAAGAAAGACCATTACTTGTTGAGTGTCTTGCTGAAAGATACCATCTTGGAAAAACTGCTTTTTAATTCAAAATAGTACCTGACATCTTTTATGCTTTGCCTGGCAATTAACAAGGCTATAAAAAAACCCACACACATACCTTTGAGCCTTCTCTTTTCCTGAAAAGCTAACCCTTGTATTCCATTCAGTATTTCCTCTACTAACACACACCTACTAGCCCTTGGTGGCATACACCTTAAGTAGCTGTGAAACTGTCGGCATTTTAACTTAGATTTGAAAGGAATACCTGAAGTGACAGAAGCTCTTTACAACTTCAATTACCTGTTTCCACACCTAGTGCCAGGTCTCTTTTTTTACCCAATGCTCTGTTTCAGGATAATTAATATGAGCAAGATTGCAAGTAAATTACAGCGTATTATAATTCTATGCACTATGACTCTATCCAGAGAAAAGATTTTCCTTTAAGTTGACAACTAGATATTCAGGTCTAGTCTGTGTGTGTTATTGCAGTATCTGTTTAACTTAGATGCTAAGGAGTTAACATTAAGAATTTATATACCCAATTCCCAAGAACCAGAAGCCACAGGAGCTGCATGCAACTGCACTGTTCAAGCACACACACACAAAGACAAAATAGTCTAGCGAGAGCCTGTCTGGCACAAATCAGTATTTTACTGTCATTTACTTTCGTCTTTAAACCAAAATGTTATGGCCCCTCAAAGAAAACAGATACAGAGATTGCAGAAGCACGTGTTTTAAAGTTTTATAGACAGCTGGCTGGCAAAACATTAAGTCTGAAATTATTGGTTTCCATGCTGTATAATCAGAGGGCAAAAGAACAGCTGGTTAAAAGGCAGTTCTATATACTTATTTTACACTGCATCCAAGTTGAATTAACTTCAAAGTTATAATCAGTAACAACAGAAGTTAAAAAGAAGCAAAACTACGTCACTTAGGAGCATGGCTATTAAAAAGAACATAATAAAAATTCCTAATATAGCACCAAGCTTCTGAGCGCCCCAGCTCAGTAAAACACCAAAGACAGCACAAATGTAAAATTCACAACAACATGAGACTACTACTCTTTAACAACCTACACGAAATCATTGACTGGCCACAAATGAGGAAGCACATAGAAATACAAATGAAACAAGCACAATGACACACCCTCCTCTTTGTTCATAGCAGGAATATTTACACTACAAAGCACTGAAGCAAATTGCTTTTAGTTTCAGGCACTGCTGATTGGCCGCCGTATTTAATATACACACGCCTAGCAGAGTTTGAGTTTCGACCGTCACACAGCAGCTCCAGACTGCAGGGTACCCAACAAGCTAAATAACCAAAGAGCACAATTATTTAATAGAATTATTCTAACTGAACTCATCCTCCACAAAATACATTCCATGGAATCACAGAACGATAGAAAGGTTTGGGTTGGAAGGGTCCTTAAAGATCATCTAGTTCCAGCTCCCCTGCAGGGACACGGGCAGGGACACCTTCCACTAGCCCAGGCTGCTCAACCACTTGTTGTGAACAAGGCAGATGTGCACCCGCTTTCGTTCCACTGTCATTCAGTGAAAGCTAAAATCTAGCTACGCTCATGGCCAGCTTTCCGTGCAGCTGCCTGCTCCAGGCAGAAAACAGCACAAAGAAAGTTATTCTCAAGTGTATGCGGGCAAGCGACTGGTACAGGAGCTTGGCGACAGTGTTTTAAGTCACCACTTGACTCTCGTTCAGCTGGCAGCTCAATGGCTTCGGTGGTTTCCTACAGGCAACCATCCACACCACAGAAAGAACCCGAAACATCCGATAACTGGCTCTTTCGCCGATAGGCCCAGCGGAGACCAAGCACTAAGAGAGGGTTATGGAGACTGAAGTCTGTTGGCAGCACAGCCTGCGGGAAGCGGGCAGGCCTGAGGACCCTTCCCTGCCAGACCACGACGCTCAGGCGGGCGCTTTCCACCACATACCTGAAGCATGACAAAAGGCAAAGCAGGGAGCAGGTACAGCGAGCAGGAGTGCCGCAGAGTCACGTTAAAACACGGGCTCAGCCATCCAAAACCTCCCTGCTCCCCACAGGGGCGATATTACAGCCTCGTACCTTGACAGGAAAGGGGGGCCCTCAAGAAGGCCCCAAGGGGCGTCCAACCCACAGCCGTGACCCCCGCAACACCCCCCCCCCCCCCCCCGACTCCCCAGCCCCAGCCCGTTCTGACCGCGGAGGCCCAGGCCACCACAGGCCCCCGCTCCCCCGAGGGGAGCGCACCCCTCACCACGCTGCCTGGGGGTCCCTTCCCCGGGGCGGCCCCCCCATCGCCGCCACACCTCACTCAAGCCTTACAATGGGACCCAGGGGCATCTCCCACAGGGCTTCCCTCGGGCTGCCCAGCACACTCGGCTCAGCGGCCGCCGCGCCGGCCCCACAGAGCTCCCCACACGCTGCCCCCTCCGCCTCCCCCCCCCCCCCGCAGAAATAGTGCGGACCGTCCAAACAGCACACACCCCCCTCCGCTGGGAATGGAACAGTCTGAAGCACCCCAGTACCCTGCGGGAGCCGGCTCCCGCCTCTCCCACCTCCCCAGCCCCGCGGGTGGTGCGCGCAGCCCGACCCCCCCCCCCGGGGAGGATGGTATTGCCCGCCTCCCCTCGGCTCTCTAGGAACTAGGTCCCACCCCGCCCGCCGCAGTGGAGAGGTCGGCGCGGCATTCCGCACCCCCCCCCCGCGCCCCGGGAATGGAAGGGTCCGGGCGGCCACCCCGCCGCGCTCGCGGCGCTCCCCCACCCCGGGGGGCCGCGCGATGGCCGGCCGGCCGCGCTCGCCCCTACCTTTGCTCGGCTTCTTCCTGCTCCCGGGGCCCCCGTCCGCCTCCTCCCCAGCGGCGCTTCCCCGCTTGCTGCCCTGGGACCGGCGGCCTCCAACCAGGAAGTGCCCCGGTGTGACACCGGCGGCCGCCGCTATGGAAACCCTCCCCGCCCCCGCCCCTCCCTCGCCGGCGCCCTCCCACAGGGCTGACCCGCGGCCGCCGCCATCTTGGCCTCAACGAGGCGCGGAGGTGTCCGGCCCCGCCGCGCTCCCCGCTCCCGCCGCCGCCATCTTGGGCTTGCAGCGAGGCCTGGGCAGCGGCGGGGCGGCCGGGCGGCGAGGGGAGCCGGCCCTCGCCGGGGCCGGGGCTGCGCCGGCGGCCGGAGGGGTGGGCGCCCAGCGAGACCCGGGCCTTCGCCCCCAGGGCCCGGCCCTGCACCCACCGACACCCAGCTCGGGCATCTGCCCGGCCGGCCGCCCGGTGCCGCGGGCTGCGGTCAGGCATCAGCGCTGAGGCACCTGCCAGGAGCGGGCATCCTGTGGAAAAAAAAAAGGGGGGGAAAAACACAAAACAGGCCTTGTGCCCCTCAGGTTTACCTTGGGCGCTAAGCTGTGCCGCATGACCTACCGAGACCCTCATTTTGAAACCCCTGTTCTGCTTTGGTTTTCTCTGGCAAACCACCAGCATCGGATAGCGGAGGGTTGAAGTGCGGCTTTTATGGGTGAACTTGCCAGGCTTGCGTGTGGAAATCCATCCGATGGGACAGGGCGGGCGGCTCGTTGCAGCTCTCCCGGCATGGCGCACAGGTGGCAAGAGGGACCGCTTTGATCCCAGGCCTCCTTAAGCAGAGCGCTCGCGCTCCCTGTGTGCAAACTACCTATGCATATACATCCCTGTGCTTTGCATGGGGCGGTAAACCGACTTACAAATACAACTGGAAGGGAAGAAACATAGAAATGCGACAAGCAGCTGCTGGAGACTGTTAGACATCTCAAATGCCGCAGTAGTGTCATGACAGGAAGGGGTGAGTTTGGTTGAAAAAGAAAACCATTGTGGTTAAGAGGGAATTTGAAGTAGCAATAAAACATAATGTTACATTAGAAGCAAGATTAAAATAAACAGTAGTTAGAATGTACTACCAAAAGACATCCAGTAATGATACAAAAAAGAGACCAATGTTCAGCAAATACTTTTGAGTGTTTTAAACAATCCTGTGTTTGTGCAATAATTATATTTAAATGCTTCCTATTCAAATAGTAACCAAGGAATTTAGCGTAATCTACTAAAGATAAACTCTTTAAAATAAGCAGTTCCAGAAAACTTGCACAATGAGTTGTGGGGCCCTGGACTTCCGATATTAATTTATACTAAATCTTGTCATAAATACAGGGACGTTTCATGACAGTTTGGAGGACGCAGCGCTGCATTATTCCAGGGTAGATTAGATGAGTTGAATAATTATTGACTGGTTAACTGAAGATCAGTAAATCTTCTCCACAGATACTACCATTTTTTAATAGGCTGTCTGTCCTCAGAGTTCTCTCTCATTTAGATGAAAAATAGCCTGAATAGTGTTACTTCTGGAAAAACTGGAAGTATCACCCCTGACATAGGAAATGGCCATGCCAGCACACCTCACAGCCTCTGAGAATATAGCAAATCTACATAGCTGTGTACGAGCGGGGTTGCATATGGCATTCATTTCATGTAAGAGAAAATGGCTAAAGGCAGTAAGACATAGCAGCTCAGATCGCTTTTGTCTAAATGTTTCCTCTCCTTGTGTAGAGGGAATGTAACAGAAAACAGAAATTATTTATTGCTTTGCAATACATTTCTGAAAGTAACTGTGATTAACTAGCCTGTCAGGATCCCATAAATCCCAAGAGGGATACTGTGGTTGGATCTGACTCCTTACAGTTTCAAGTCTTAATGTCTTTTTAAAAATTTTAGAAGGTGTAGGAATATAAAAACATAGTTCGCTTTCTTCCAGCCAGGGATTTGTTTCCTCCCAAAATGGCTAATTAGTTAAGATAAATGTCTTCCACCGGAAGCTCTCTACTTCATCTGAACCATCTCGTCTCTACTTCATACATTCTCAAACTATGTATCATCATCTTTGTTTCCCCGTATGCTCATTGTTTCATGTTGCACTACTATAACTAGGATATGGAACAGTTCTAAAATCACAGCTTTCAAAGTGGCTGACAGTGGTATCATACTTGTTTTATCGCTACTCCCACGTACAAATCCTGCAATATAATTTCTACCAACACTTCGTTTTTTATTACAGCTCTTAGTTGGAGAAAGTATATGGAATCATTCTTACTTATAATGCTTAAAGATCTATGTGGCATCACAAGAACTAGAATAGATGTTGCCTGTGTCTCTGCTGTCTTTGCAGGAGGGTGCCCCAGGAAGCAGGCAAATCTCAGCATGGTTCTCACCGGTCTTGGACCCCTGTTACATCTACACTGCCCTCAAAACTAGTCCTTTATGTCACCTGCCAACCGCCCTTGTACTGCTTGGCTTCATGCGATTCCCAGCATGCTGATGTATCTTCCACATCATGCAGGTAGGATGAGCAGCATGGGTTATGCGGTAGAAGACTTGCCTGTGTCAAGTCTATCTGCTCTCTAAACAGGAAAGCTGCAGTTTGCTTTGCCGAGTGTGAACTTGGACTGGAGGGTTGTAAGGCACATTTGGATTTCTGCTGGGCTTGGACTCACTTTTATGATACAGTCTAGACCTTTCAACTGAATTACATTCTGAACTGGTAATATCGGTTGATGTTGGGGAATGTTCAGTGTTTACATCAGAAGGTGACCTGGTCTGTGTTTAAGTTCAGATGCTGTACTAGCCACCTGCAGTTGTGACTGGAGATACAGAAGTGAACACCTTGCAAACTAACACTTCATCTCACCCAGCCTGCGCTTAGGATATACCGCATCAAGATGCTGAGCACTCAGCATGGCCACTGACATTATTTGGCAGCAATACTACGAAGCCAGAGTCAAAAGAACAGAGTATTAACGTTTCCTTTTAAAGTATCCTGTAACACTGCAATCCTTCCTACTGGACTTCAAAAGAATACAAGAATTCATATTGCAAAAATTGTGAGATTTTCACCAGCAATTATTTCTCAATGTGCTTTGCCCTTTGTTTTTTTTAGCTATGAAGCTTATGAAACCCATTCTCTTCAATAAAACAGCATTTAAAAAAATTAAGCAGAACACAAAGCATATGTGCAGAATTATATGAGCTAACTGGAACATCTCATGGAAATAAATCTATCTGTCTTCAAGTCCTGTTTACAGTCTGCCCTTACTGTATCGATGGGTTTCTTAGCTGAATCAACCCTGTGAGATTTGAGTCTTGCCATGGGACAAGGGAATGAATTTGATGACCCCTCAGGATTCCTTCTTGAGCTTCTTTCCTCCTTCCTGGGCTTCCCAAGCCTTCAGAGCGCACTCAGCTCTGCAGGGCTGTGCGCGTACTGGTGCACGTACATGTCTTTTGCCGTCAACTGCCTCAGCAACTCATTGATAGAGCTGTAATCCCTGACAGAGCAAGGTTTCAGAATAACGGCAGCTTTGAAAATCAAAACCCAGGCTTTGAATTGGCAATTGTAGACTGGAAGTCCGTCAAAGTTTTGGAGAACTTTGCTGTGGTGGCCTATCCCTAGGCAGCCCATCGGGCTAAACATATAAATTCACCTAAGGACACAGCTGCAGCCCTGAAGAGTTTGACTTGGACTTTATAAAAGTATGTATTCTGGGAGCTGAACAGACAGCAGTTATTAGAAGTTTGTTGGTCCTAAAATAATTTTTAAAACTGTTTTTGGACTGTTCCTTTTCAAATTGTGTTTGTGCTATAGGTTTGGCTTATCTTCTGTGGGATGTAGGATTTCAACATACTTTCTGTGACGTATGGCATTTCCACTTCTGCTTGCAGATCATTTTTAAGGGACATGAGGTAATTTTTTTTTCTGTGTCACTCAAAATACAAACCATTTATGCACAGGCATGTACCCCACGAGTGAGTGGCTCAGAGGATCCTGCAGGTATCCAAAGAAATACAATCCTGTCTATTAGTCTTAAATTCAAACAACAGCCTCTTATCCTTGGAGGCTTGTCACTTTTAAAACCTACTCTAATCATTACAAAGGATATCAGTCAAAATATCTGATGTGATATGAAGTGTTTATAGGACTATGAACAATAGGTGCCAGATGGCTATTCTTTCCAGTATCATGAAGTACATCAATATTTTATAAGATTAAATGTACTCAGCTGCTATACCACCTGCTGGTTTTGCTTTTGTTTATTTTCCCCAAAACGAAAGTCGTGGGTGACTGTGTTTCAGGTGTCACTTTTGGTCTGTCACTTGTTCGATCGTGTCATAGACATTTCCAGGAGCTTAGCATCAGCCAGTTCCGCAGAGCAGAGGACTTAGGCAGAGATTTGTCTGCACACGCATGGCAGCATCAGCCCACCATCTTATGTTGAAACACTGCATTATATTGAGGAAGGGATGTGTTAAAAGCGGGGCTGGGAGTGGGACTCTAAGCAGGAGGGTTTGCCCTTTGCTTCATTATTGACTGCTGACGTAATTTTTCTGGCTGCCTAAAAGGCTGTGTTCTCTTCCTTTTGGTTTTTATTGTTCGCTTGCCCTCACCCAGTCCCATTGTCTGCAGGCTGCCTTGGTTTGCTGAGGTTCAGGTTTCACGATTCAGGCCTCTCTTCCTGCTTTTGGTGGCTCCTGCCATGGGAATCGGACTTGAATGTATGCAGCGCTTGCTGTCACTGCCTGATGAAAGGGCTATTTCTGTCCCCTCTGTCAAGACAGACTTTCTTTGTCTCCTTCCTTTTTTCCCAAATTTTCTGTCCCCTCTAGCATTTTCTTGCCTTTTTCCATTCGCCTCCTTCTGTCTTATTCCTTCCATTGCTTCAATATTCTCTCGTTTCTTTTAAATGTTGATTTAACTTTCAGTATTCTTTTATCTATAAAAAGTACACATAGAACAAAGTTTAAGACACTGATACAGTACAATACAACTTTTTTAAATGTCTTCTTAATACCAAGTAGTTTTTCAGTGAATTGGAAAACATCACAATACCGAAAATGTGTCACTTACCCATATATCCCATGTCATATGACTTCCCAGAGAAGTTAACTATCCCTTTCTATATTGACTAGGTAGATAATGCAAGATGGCTATGTGTAGAAAATGCAGAAGTTAGAAAGCCTGGCTGAAGAAGGCACATGGGGCTGTATCAAAACTGAAGCATATGGTGGGTTTAAAACATGAAATTGGGGTGTTTTCCTGAATCTGAATTTTAGATTCTTGTTAACCAGATTTCATCCTGCTCCCACAGCAGAAGGAGAAGGGATTTGATGAACGAGAGGGAAAAGCTATAATCAAACCATACAGCTTTCAAATCAAGGAAAAGTAGAACATAGAGAAAGAAAAGGAACAGATAAGAAGACAGAAGTCTTACTGGCAATGACGCACAACAAAACAAAACAGAACAAAATATTAGCTTCATCTTTTGTGTGCCTCAGTGAGGTTTTCCAGTACAGTAGTTGGAAGATAAGTTTTTGTAAACTCTGAAGATCTGATGTGGAGTTACAGTAAGACAAGGAACCTGGAATCTCATGACAGGATTTTATAGTCAGTTTTCAGAGCACAGTCACTATTAAAGTTTATTATCGCTCGCCCGTAACCACCAGAATGTGAGAAGTAACTCAAAGTTAAAATAAATAGAATCATTTTTCAGATACCAGCAAATTTAAAAACCTCAAAGGGATAAATTTTCATGAAGTTACAAGCAAATGAAAATGGGAGCCTATAATAAAATATGTAGATGCTCTGTGCTATAATAGTGTATCCTGCAAAAGGTGTAATTACTTGTCTAATGTAGTGCAAAAGTTAAATCTTTATGACCTTTTCCATTTGCTGCTGAAACAAGCAGAGAAGTGTAAATGACTGATGGAGCAGAAATATATTCAGTTCTTTCAGGTAAAGCTCCTTGTGGAAGATCAATATAATTTTTTTCCAACAGCATGGTTATTTAGTCTTTTCCTGGCTCCACTTCATGTAGAATTTATATAGCACAACATGAAATGGGGGATGCAAGTTGGGCTTTTAAGCACATTCTTCCTCCTCTGCCTTGAGCCATCTGTGTTTGGTCAGCCTCCTGTTCGGGGTAAAGCAGCGTGAAGGTTTCCTATGAAGCCTTAACTGTAGAAATCACTTGCCAGGGAAGTGGAAGTCCTATCCGTTCATCTTTTCCCTAACCAAGCCCATATGGCGACCGTAGAGTGAAACAAGACAACTAGAGGGTGGCCAAGCTCTCTCAAGCTGTTTCACACCTGTAAGCAACTGAGTTCATTTCCCACCGTAGGGCCATCACACAACTGGCAGCAAGACTGCCCAAAAATGGGGACCATCGGGTAATTCACATTCCTGGCTGATGAAGAAGATGAGCTCACAGATACTGCTGAGGCTGGTGTTGACACCACCAGGTCTGACTAGGAACCAGTTAACCCAATTTCATGCTGTAAGGAAGCCAGGGGACCCTGTAGGCAGCCACCATTGTCAATAAAGGCACCTCTCACCTTTGGCAAACAAAGCCAGCTGTAGGCTGTAAAGCAGTATGAAGCTTCCCAAACATTTGGCAAATACCTCTGGAGTGTAAACATGCTTGATCCTGTTACAAAAATTTTATGCAAAGAGCAGCTTTCTGAAAGATGAGGCACCAACCACCAAATAACGGGCTTTTTTCCTCAAAGTTTCCTTATAATCCAATAATTTACTATCACATCTGGCATTTTTTCTCCTTCCCTAACCTCAAAATAATAAGCAGGATTCAATCTGACCACACTTCAAATCAATCAACATCATGAAAGGTGGATTTTCTTAAATACTGGGTTGAGGGGAAAGTGAATTTGTGCAAGGACACACATACCTTGAGATATATGAGCCAATCGGCTTAAAATGTTGTTTTGCCCTGACCTGACCAGGCTTGCTGTCTCTGGCAACACATAATCTCTTTTAATATACTACCAGGAAGGTGATGGCTGTTGGAAAATGCTTCTAAACTGCAGTTTATCTCGAAGGCTGACACCTTAATAGAAACTATACCATCTCTTTGGGGACCCTGTTACGAGCAGATATTAATAAGGGTTGTGTTGATTCAGGGGAGAAATGGATAAGGAAAGACTCTGAATCAACTTGTTACAGGTTTTGTGCAGCAGCTTAAAAAATTGTGCATCGAGGATTTCAAAGCGGACGCTGCCAACGGAGGTACCTATTTTACTTGATAAAGTCATGAGGTTTTGTCCTGCTCATCAGTATGTTTTCCTAAGAGTGTGCTTCTCTATTCATCACCGTCAGCATGATTTAAAGTTGTGCATTTAAGACTCAAGTAAGCTTCTTTGCAAACACTCTTGAGAATAGGATCAAAACGGGAAGAGATTACATGTAATCTAATTATGTTTGGTTCCATTTGAAATCCTTCAGTGTAAAAATTAAAAGAATACGACAGCTTTACAATATGCTATAGTTCATACAGAAATTATATGAGCATACAGATACGGGGCTCTGGGAGTTGAGGGCCAGGCAAGCGGGGAGGGAGGTGAAGGGGAAGGTCCAGCCAGGGGGTTGCCGAGGGTCAGTCAGTCACCCCCACGGATTACGACTGCCCCTGTTAAGAAAAAAAGGAGGGTGATTGTGGTGGGGGATTCCCTCCTGCGGGGAACTGAGGGCCCGATCTGCCGCCCGGACCCATCCCACAGGGAAGTCTGCTGCCTCCCTGGGGCCCGGGTTAGGGACATTACGAGGAAACTCCCCGACCTCGTGAGGCCCTCCGATTATTACCCACTGCTGGTTATACAGGTGGGCAGTGACGAGATTGCAGAGAGAAGTCCTAGGCCAATGAAGAGGGACTTCAGGGCACTGGGGCGATTGCTCGCAGGATCGGGAGCACAGGTTGTGTTTTCCTCTATCCCGTCAGTGGCAGCAAGGAACACTGAAAGGAATGGGGAAACTCACCTGATTAACAGGTGGCTCAGAGGCTGGTGCCATCGCTGGAATTTTGGGTTCTTCGATCACAGGGAGGTCTACACGGCACCGGGCCTGCTGGCGGCTGATGGAGATCGGCTGTCTCCAAGGGGGAAAAGGATTCTCGCCCAAGAGTTGGCGGGACTCATTGAGAGGGCTTTAAACTAGGTTTGAAGGGGGAAGGGGATATAAACAGGCCCGCTAGTAAGGAGCCCAGGGGCGGCATGGCAACATTGGGGGCAAAATCGACAGCCCAGCTTACGTGCATGTACAGCAATGCACGTAGCATGGGCAACAAACAGGAGGAGCTGGAGGCCCTTGTGCAGCAGGATGGCTACGACATAGTCGCCATCACGGAAGCGTGGTGGGACGACTCTCATGACTGGAGTGCTGCACTGGAGGGCTATAAGCTCTTCAGAAGGGATAGGCAGGGTAGGAGAGGCGGTGGGGTGGCTCTGTATGTTAGGGAGTGTTTCGACTGCATAGAGCTTGACAGTGGTGATGACAAGGTGGAATGCTTATGGGTAAGGATGAGGGGGAAGGCTGGAAAGGCGGATGTCCTGTTGGGAGTCTGCTATAGACCACCCAACCAGGAGGTAGAGGTAGATGAGGCATTCTATAAGCGGCTGGCAGAAGTGTCGCAGTCGCTAGCCCTTGTTCTCATGGGGGACTTCAACTTGCCAGACATCTGCTGGAAATACCACACAGCAGAGAGGCAGCAGTCTTGGAAGTTCCTAGAGCATGTGGGGGATAACTTTCTAATGCAGCTGGTAAGCGAGCCTACCAGGGGAGGTGCCCCGCTTGACCTGCTGTTTACCAACAGAGAAGGGCTTGTGGGAAATGTCGAGGTCGGAGGCCGTCTCGGGCTTAGCGACCACGACATGATAAAGTTCTCAATTTTGGGTGATGCTAAGCGGAGGGGCACCAAAACTATTACCATGGACTTCCGGAGGGCAGACTTTGCCCTCTTCAGGACCCTGGTTGGGAAAGTCCCTTGGGAGGCGGTCCTGAAGGGCAAAGGGGTCCAGGAAGGCTGGGCCCTCTTCAAGAAGGAAGTCTTAAGGGCGCAGGAGCGGGCTGTCCCCGTGTGTCGTAAGACCAACCGGAGGGGAAATCGACCGGCCTGGCTGAATAGGGAGCTTTTGCGGGGACTCAGGGAAAAAAGGAGAGTCTACCGCCTTTGGCAGAAGGGGCGGGCAGCTCAGGAGGAGTACAGGGATCTTGTTAGGTCCTGCAGGGAGGAAATTAGAAAGGCAAAAGCCCAGCTAGAACTCAATCTGGCCAGTGCGGTAAAAGACAATAAAAAATGCTTTTATAAGTACATCAGCAATAAAAGGAGAGCCAAGGAGGATCTCCATTCTTTGCTGGATGTGGGGGGGAACATTGTCACCGAGGACAAGGAAAAGGCTGAAGTACTTAACGCCTTCTTTGCCTCTGTGTTCAACAGCCAGACCGGTCATCCCCAGGGTACTCAGGCCCTTGAGCAAGAGGATAGGGATAGGGACCAGAATGGAGCCCTCATAGTCCAGGAGGAAGCAGTTAATGACCTGCTATGCCACCTGGACGCTCACAAGTCTATGGGGCCGGATGGGATCCACCCGAGAGTACTGAGGGAGCTGGCAGAGGAGCTTGCCAAGCCACTTTCCATCATCTATCAACAGTCCTGGTTAACAGGGGAGGTCCCTGATGACTGGAGGCTTGCCAGTGTGACGCCCATCTACAAGAAGGGCCAGAAGGAGGACCCGGGGAACTACAGGCCTGTCAGCCTGACCTCGGTGCCGGGGAAGATTATGGAGAGGTTCATCTTGAGCGAACTCCACAGGCAAGTACAGGTCAACCAGGGGATCAGGCCCAGCCAGCATGGGTTCACAAAAGGCAGGTCCTGCTTGACCAACCTGATCTCCTTCTATGACCTGGTGACCCGCCTGGTAGATGATGGAAGGGCTGTGGATGTCATCTACCTCGACTTTAGCAAAGCTTTTGACACCATCTCGCATAATATCCTCCTTGAGAAGCTGGCAGCTGGCGGCTTAGACAGGCATACTCTTCGCTGGGTAAAGAACTGGTTGGGTGGCCGAGCCCAGAGAGTAGTGATAAATGGTGTTAAGTCCAGTTGGCGGCCGGTCACGAGCGGTGTTCCCCAGGGCTCTGTTTTAGGGCCAGTCTTGTTCAATATCTTTATCAATGATCTGGATGAGGGGATCGAGTGCACCCTCAGTAAGTTTGCAGACGACACCAAATTGGGTGGGAGTGTCGATCTGCTGGAGGGTAGGATGGCCCTGCAGAGGGACCTGGACAGACTGGATCGATGGGCCGTGGCCAACTGTATGAGGTTCAACAAGGCCAAGTGCCGGGTCCTGCACTTCGGTCACAACAACCCCATGCAACGCTACAGGCTTGGGGAGGAGTGGCTGGAAAGCTGCCTGGCCGAAAAGGACCTGGGGGTGTTAGTAGATAGCCGGCTGAACATGAGCCAGCAGTGTGCCCAGGTGGCCAAGAAGGCCAACAGCATCCTGGCTTGTATCAGGAATGCTGTGGCCAGCAGGAGCAGGGAGGTGATTGTTCCCCTGTACTCGGCGCTGGTGAGGCCGCACCTGGAATACTGTGTCCAGTTTTGGGCCCCTCACTACAAGAAAGACATTGAGGTGCTGGAGCGTGTCCAGAGAAGGGCAACGAAGCTGGTGAAGGGTCTGGAGAACAAGTCTTATGAGGAGCGGCTGAGGGAACTGGGGTTGTTTAGCCTGGAAAAGAGGAGGCTGAGGGGAGACCTTATCGCTCTCTACAACTCCCTGAAAGGAGGTTGTAGTGAGGTGGGTGTTGGTCTCTTCTCCCAAGTAGCTAGCGATAGGACAAGAGGAAATGGGCTTAAGCTGCGCCAGGGGAGGTTTAGACTGGAAATTAGGAAAAATTTCTTTACGGAAAGGGTGGTCAGGCATTGGAACAGGCTGCCCAGAGAGGTGGTGGAGTCACCATCCCTGGAGGCATTTAAAAAACGGGTAGATGTGGCACTTCGGGATATGGTTTAGTCTGGTCTACCCTTGATTAGTCTAGAGTGGGCTTGGTAGTGTAGGTTAATGGTTGGACTGGATGATCTTAAAGGTCTTTTCCAACCTAGATGATTCTATGATTCTATGATTCTATGATTTGTAAATGAGGCAACATGTAAGAAAAGATCATGTGTTGGGTATAGGGCAGCGTTTGCTTTAAAGAATCTAAATCTGAGGACTAGATTGGTTTGGGGAACTAAAAATAAATTGTAAGAACTTTACCCCCTATGTCATTAATGTGAAGCTAGCCTTTGCCTCTTACTATCCGGCCACAGCTTATATGAAAACGCTGGCAATCAAAAGATCTGTATCAAAAAATCAACACCAAACATGACACTGGTCAGCAAGGCTGTGGCTGAGACCGAAGATTAACATCTGTTCACGGGACAGACAGTGAGTCGCTGCTGCTAAGTGGTCTGTACAATTACACCCTAACATTCCCGCTAAGAGAAGGGCTGTAAGGACATCCATAATCACTAGAGACTGTTTTGTGTAATTCTTTATTTCCACAGTCTTTTCAAAAACACACAAGTGAATTAAATGAACTTTGGCTGTAGGATAAGAAGGGGTAGTTTCACTGAAGTTGCACCACCTTAGGATCCACACCGAATCAGGCCTCAAATTATGTATTAAATGTCTGATACTCACGTGTGCTCCAAATCTGCTTGGAGGGAGGCCCTAGAAAGCCCTGTAGTGTCACTCACCTTGAGCATTAAGAGCTCCAGATGATCTGGTGAGGGGCTTGGGTGCAGTACTTTCCCTCCACACCACCACCAACGCTCCCGATCCATGCATGATCGAATTCAGAACTGGACTATGCTTAATTTGTCACTTGGGTTTTGGAGTGGAGGCTGTCCTTCCTAGACTTGGGTCTGGAGCACCATCCAACTTTTCAAACTGTTCTGGGAGATTCCTCAAAGCTGAGACTGTAGAAAATTCATGAAAACTTCCCCTCCAGCTATATTTCCATTATCCTGAGTTACATCAAAACTGGATTCAGAAAACAGGTTCCTTTCTCATTTTGAATTTGATCTATGAGCTTACGAAGTTTCTGCAAAGTCCCCTTAAGAAGAAGGTTGGATTTCTCTTCAGATTTTTCTCTGATTTTAGAAAATGGATCAAGCTGCAAAATTCAGACCTACATTTTGCCCTCCGCCACAGGACTCCCATTCTAATTCACTGTAAGGCTACAGATCATTTACCAAGGCTATTACCAACCCAATTCCAAACGTTTGGGCACATCTTTATCTGATGTTGTAGTATGGGTCTGTCTGATCACAGAACAGCAGCTAGGGAATCCTCATATTATGTGCTCTACAACCAAAAGAAACAAATACATTTAAAACAATGAAATAAGTTCTGTACCAGTTGCTGGCCAGATGGTATTGTGAATTGTTATAATTCATCAGCAAAACAGAGGAAGGAAGTGTTTTAAAGCAAGATTATATTATTTTCCTTAAGTTCTTATTATGAAATCTTCCTGAAGTGAACTTTCAAAACTTGAAAACCCTTCCAGAGGGAATGAATGGAACAGGGCAAACCGGAGACTCACTGGGGAGTAGTTAAAAACAAGGGAAAAGTATAGCATGCCAGTGAAATAAAGGAAGAACCCATTACCAAGTTTTCAGTTTGGGAAGACAAATGAAGAAAAACACAAGTAACAGAGAAAAAATAAGTTGTACATAAAAGTATATGGTTTCTGTCCTCTTAATAATTATTGATTGGAAAGCACCCAGGGTCTTCCCTCCTGCTGGAGGGAAGCAAGCCTGAAAGCTGAGAGAGCAGATAAGGCAAGCAGTGATATATTCACTATATAGTGACACTGCAAGATTTAGCAAATTACTGCCAGTAAAGTGCTTTGAGATCCTTAAGAAAAAATGCTGAGAAAAAAATGCATTTTATTTGTGCTGTCATTTAAGAAAAAAAAAAACATTTGAAAACCCTGAGAAAAAATGTGTCTGAAATGAAAATGACCCCTGACCATTAAGTTCACTCCAGTCAAATAAAACACATCCTGTTTTTGTAATTTTTTTATACAAGGCAGATCCTGGTCTGTATACGCTCTTTCCAGCCAAGGATTTGACCCATACTTGAATTTTAATTAAAAGCAGGGAAGGTGATGGAAAATACAAGATGCTGCTCCCACTTTCGTTAAGATAAAGGGTGAAGTCTGCTTTTGGGAAAATGCAGAAAATGGAGTAAGTTCATTGTAAAATTAGTTGGTACAAAGAGTTTTGAAATATCCTCTGACAGGGCCAAGATATCCACTGTATGAGTTAATTAAATGACACACAGTTGGTCACTTAAAATACATCCTGGACTTCCCATACAGTCACGAAAATCTGTCACACAAGCTGCGTCAGGTTTTTCTTGATAATTTTGTTCTGGAACATATGCATTGAGACACAAAGGCATACTCGCGTTGTGTCCCGCATCAGTCACCCCCCAAATCCTTCCCATAGGAAGACGGAATTGTTGGTGAACCCCCACCCTTATTGTGCATAAAGGAATCTTTTTTTCTCCTTGTCTAGACTTTGTGGGAGAGCTGCCTGGTATGTGCAGAGTTTCCAGGCAAGCCATAGGTGAGCAGGGTCACAAATATCTGTAACCACCTCTTTGGTGAGAGTGCCTATCCAGAGAGTGCTGAACTCAGTACTACAGCCTGTTCCTGCAGGGAGTCAGACGAGGATCTCCTCTAGCAGCCGCCTAGGGTAGGATTGGTCTCGCTTAACCTTAGGTGTCTACAATGGATGTGCCCATATGTAAACTAGGTGTCTAGGCTCCCGTTCTGGTTGCTGGAGGGCTAGTCAAAGGAGTTTAGGGCATGATTCAGCTCATTATAAAACAGACACAGCTGATTGGATTAATCACACCCTAAGCTCGGCTGACCAGCTCTTCATTGATTATACTGGGAAATTACTCCATAAGCACTTGCTCAGCTTTAGCTATCTATTTTATAAATGCCTGAGATCAGGTTCAGCTTGCAGTTTGAGACACCTAGCAATACGTGTCTTCAAGATGCAAGTTAGGTGTCTGCTTGCATTACAGATGATGGTGATCTGACCAACAGTCAATCAATCTTGAGCGCTATCAAGCTAGCCAACCGTAGGTGCCGCCTCTGCCCGCGATGGGAGCTACGACAGCTGGCTCGCATGTAAACACCTACGTGCAGACACCTAAATTTAGGTGTCTTAATCTGTGTGCTGAGTCTAACCTTTACGTTAGGTATATGAATCAGCTTCCAGTCAACTTTGTAGAAACACAGGTTTAAAATCCAGATTTTAATAACTTTGATGAACTAAATGGAGAGAAGTAAGCGGTTTGGAGAATATAATCAGAACTGCAGTTAGAGCTGAATATAAACCAGTGTAAGAACCAAACAGGAATCTGCTCTGTATGTGTGGTATCTTGTCTTTAAATATATACATACCTCCTACTCAGCTGTTCAGATGCCAGAACAGGATCTGCCTTTGTAGAAATAGATCAGGATCATTTGTCCTCTTCAGGATTATAAGCTGATTATCTATTTTTGAGTAGATAAAACACACTTTGTGATAGTTCGTCCTTACTGACAAGAAAATGTTTACCTTGCATTGAAATCTGCTGCCTGGCTGATAACTTTCAGTCATTTCAACATCAAAACCAATGTTGATACATTAACAATCATCTCAATGATTCTTGGTATTTCTGTTGCAAATGGCAATCAAGGATTTATAGGTTTTAGTGTTTTCAGGTGATGACATTGTGTGCTCATGTAGGTCTAAATACTTAGCATTTAATACAGTGTAAAAAACATCAGGCGCACAATCTATTTTTGCCAGAGATGGTCTATGTAACTAAATGTTTTCAATGCTAATTAAAGCATTCTCATACAATGACGAAGACTGTTAGACAAATACCTTGTAATCAGGCAGCACTCCAAATCTGCTCCTGTGTTCACACTGGATATTGCTGATAATTATCCTCTTCCCAGTCATCATAGAAAACATAACTGGAAGGGATGCTGAGATGGGCTCATCCACTGTATTCTCCTACCCCAGCTGGATCAGCTATACCTAATGTTTCTAAATAATCGATGTAAACTAAAGAAGAATAGATTTAGACTGGATATAAGGAAGAAATTTTTTACAATGAGGGTGGTGAAGCACTGAAACAGGTTGCCCAGAGAGGTGGTGGAGGCCCCATCCCTGGCAACCTTCAAGGTCAGGTTGGACGGGGCTCTGAGCACCCTGATCTGGTTAAAGCTGTCCCTGCTCACTGCAGGGGGGTTGGGCTAGATGACCTCTAAAGGTCCCTTCCAACCCAAAGCATTCCATGATTCTATGATTCTAATTATACCTTTTTTAGAAATGTATTAAAATACTATTTTGTTCTTTACTGTTTTCTTTGCAGGATTGGACATTCTTTTATTTCCTTTTTGGGGGACAGGAATTGTTTGGATCAAAGAAATAGGTAAAAAAGAAACCCACACTTTTTGGTTTATTCAGCATATTGGACAGAATGCAGATAAAATTACCTGTCCATACAAAGAAAGGAAACTGACTCTTTTGTCCCAGCTGTCAGGTTTGGGCATAACTGAAAGGGGAACAGTAGGCTTGAGGATATGGAGAAGAGAATTACTCTTCATCAGAAGCCTGCCTCTTCCTACTAAGAGTAACAGAGTCTCCTAATGTAACAACAGGCTTCCAAAATCCAGAAAACTATTTCTGAGCAATATCAAGTTACACAGGTCTAATAACTGGAACAGGACCAAATTATCCTCTTGGCTGCATGTTAGTCTTTATTACCAATGAGTGGAAGCTGTAGGTGTACAGCTGAGCAGGACATAGTTCACAGCCTGTAACATCCCTCATACCTGAACCCCTTCCCGTGGTGAATCAGTGTGAAGTTATAAAAAGAAAATGGGGATTCCTCAAGACAAATTCTAATCCCTGCTCTAGCAGAGACGAGCAGATGGAAGGAACAGACAGCTCAATGTGTTACAGGAGAACTCCCTCAGTGGAGGACAAATCCTGAGGTGGCCTAGAGCTGACGTAGTGAAGAAACAAGGGGACATCCAAACATCTCTATTTTTGCGTCCCATGATCAACGAGGCTGTGAGCAGCCAGATTTAATTTAAAACCAGCATTAGAGTAGCTCTAATTTAGCTTGGATACCTAGCTTTAGTTCCTAAATTACTGCAAATGCCCCTCCATGTATGCTGTGTGTTTCACTCCTTAAGTCTGCTTAAAAAGGAAGTTCAAAAGGAGAAAAAAAAACCTATAGATGTTCTGGCTCACATCTAAAATGACAGCAGTCCCCATTTCCGGGGGGACCAGGTCTCAGATGGGGAAAAAAGCAAGCCATCAGAGCAGCTGCCAAGGCAGGAGTGACAGCCACCCCCAGAGCCAGTCTGTAGTTCTGGCTCGACCTTCACCCACGTTCACTCGTTGGTTGGTCCAGCCCCTGTGCTCAAAATCTCTTTACATCAGCTTCATTCCACTCCTATCACTGTTACTCCAAGAGTCCTCTTTTCAGTATCTCTTCTCCTTTCTCTTTTCTTTCCATTTGTATTCTCATAACTAGTCTTACATCACCAAAATACTACATAACCTACACGCTTGCTATTGAATTGCAACCTTCACTTTTACATACACATTAAGCTGCTTTTCTCCAGCTCTGAGCTTTTTTGGAGCAGGGAGTACAGTGTCTTGTGGGGGGGAGCCTCATACTTTCTCAGCCTTAGGCACTTGTGTAATAAACATGATTTACCTTCCTAATGTCCCTGTAATTTCACTTCTATAGATTGATCCAGACCTAGACAACTGATTAATGTTAATGTGCACTGAAGAAAAGTAGTTGGTCTTCTATCAAAAAGCTGTGCAATTATGTACTTATGCTGCTCTGCAATTCTGGGAGCACCAGGGGAGCCAAGGTGCTGTCTGAATTCCATTTTGTACTGTTGCGGCTCCGAGACTGCACAGACATTATTAGCACTGCATATCCAGAAGCTGAAAGTAAGTCTTCATGAACTGTCGTGAGTTGCCACTAGCGTCCGTGCTTGAGAATTGCTGTGCCAGCTCCAGAAAGCCCGCAGATGGAAACTTGGTGCCAGTGAAGTCTGTAAGAATCCGGCCATCGACTTCAAACAGGACCAATATTCAGCTGGCTTGCCAAGTCAGACACTCTTCCATCCTCAGCAATTCAAATGAAACTTCACGCCACTGTGAACAACCAAATCTGTATGTTCATGAAAAACATGAAGAACTTGAAAAACTTCACAGCCACAATTAATTCATATAATCATATTTCATTTACCTCAGATGTCCAAATATATGCTGTTCATCTCCCCGGAGGTTCCTGCTGAGAATAGTAACATGAGTTGAGGTGCCCAAGTTCCTAGAGCTGAGTGTGCCAAGAATCACAGCGCAAAAGTCACGCACCGACGTACTCCTGAAACAAGAAGAAATCCGAAAAGTGGAATTTAAATAAACTACTAGCTAAAAATGGTCTTTTTTGGCCTCCTCCAGAACTACACACATAAATACTGATGAAAGAGAAATGCAGGTAGCATTTATGTATTAAACTACATTATTTTGAAGAGACCCAGCCAAACCCTCATATTTTGCATACTATACAGATCTAATTGGACAAATAATGTACCCAGATTTAAGTAAATAAATGTCAGCGGGATTAAGTAGGATGTAAATCAGGGAAGCATTTCATTTCCTTGCCTCTGATGAGAAGAGAGGGGGAAATCAGTGTGCACACGTCTCTCCAGCTGTCTTGTGGAGCCGAAGCACAAGTTTCTCATACAAGTGGAACGAAAAGTGAAAATAAACCCAAAGATAAACCAGTGAGTGGCTGTTTAAAATAAGCGGAACTCTAAAAATTCACTACTGTGATTAGTTCATTAAAATATTCATCGATAATTGATAAGTTCATTGCCATAGTAAGAATCTTTCCAGTACTAATCAGCTCAGCTCTCAATAAAACAGTTACATAGCGATGAAAATCTCTGGTTTACTGTAGTGTTGCTGTTGTGCAGGCTATTCTTCGTGAAAACAACAGTGTAATTTTAAATGTAGGAGTTTAACATTATCATGGAGGTTATTTTAGCCTGGTTTCCTTTGGAAATATGATCATACTGTTTTGTCTCCTGCTACATTTGACAGCAGGTTGGGGTTCTCAGCCATCTTAAGTATCCACCTCTCTTAAGAACACCAATGGCTGGACAGAGACTGGACACCCAAATTATCGCCTCTAATAAGAGAAAAGCCGCAGAGTTCACTGGGCAATCATCTGTTGTGTTTGACCTGCAACAACCTGCACTCTTCACACCATAGCACGTCCTGCTCAGTTGATGGAGAGGATGATAGGGAGGACTGGAGGTATGGTGGGGGAGTGAGAGGGTGGGTGACGCAAAGTGTTAGGGATGTAGCAACACAGGTTGTTTCTTCAACTACAGAACTAGTAAAGACGGTTCTCGACAAATTTTCATTCAGTCATGCACTGTCACAGTAACCCTTATATATAATCCCCTCTCTTACAGTGTCTCTGTTTGGCACATACACAAACACGCTGTGTCTCAGCTTCCTTCCGTGGCCCGTAACTCCTCGCTCCGAGCGGTGCGTAGCCATTGGCACACGCAGGCCACTTAATTGCCCAGTAGGTCACATGAGATAGATGATCACTGAACTTGTGCTGCAGCGTTTGCCTCATAGTAAGCATTCATTTCTGTCTTTTTCTTCTCCTCAGCAATAATTTTCCTGCAAT
The DNA here is from genome assembly GCF_030463565.1 of Pelecanus crispus. NCBI lineage: Eukaryota > Metazoa > Chordata > Aves > Pelecaniformes > Pelecanidae > Pelecanus > Pelecanus crispus. The sequence continues at coordinate 7,309,001 of NC_134643.1, forward strand.
TTTTAATACCTCTTCCAACCTCCTTGACAGATCTGGGTGACTAGCAGACATAATTCCCTGAACCTTTTTTTTTCCTTCAAAACTAAAATAATCCTTTATCATAAAAATGCCTCTTTTAATTTGTGTGTTAGTAGTCCTAAAACCAGAGTAATTTCCTTTGCTCATTATGTATTAATACTTCCTCTGCCTGGAAACAGGAACCACGAGAACTTTGACACAGAGAGTTACAGGATGTTTCTCCACAACGTCGGACAGCTGTGTTGAATCAGGCCATCGTCCCTCCCTCAGTGCCCACGCACTGCGGGTTTAACGCGTGTGGCCTTGATAAGATAAAGCGGTGCAGTGAGAGTGTGGGGCCAGCCGGCTTGTGGTCTGAGCCCAAACTCCTACCCGGTGTTCCCTCCTGCGCCAGGGAAGAAGGCACACACGAGCAGTTGGCAGCTTCGCCGGTGATTCCTTGTCCTGCCTCATGGCTGCCACGTTCGACGCAGCACAGGGGAGGGAAGGTGTAAGGGAAGGGAAGGTGTACGGCATTAAGATACATAAGTCACCGACAACCCATTAATCAATGGATCAAGCCCCTTGCAAGAAATGTTTCACCAGAGGACACTTGAAAGTTTGCTCCTCCTCTCACCCCAGTCTGGTATTGACGTGCCTGGCTTCAGCTCCTAACGGAACTGATTTTTTCTGTGACTGTGTTAACTTTTCTACCCAAGGTGGATTTTATCTGTGTTATTCCTGTGGACCTTCTGACTTTGTGGTACCAAGGAGCCATTAACTGCTAGGATTCGGTCATTCTGCTATTTCCCTTAGGAATCTTACTCGTTTTAGATTCTGGTATTCTTATTGGATAAAAATCCTATTTAATTGAAAATAAATTAATATTCCCCCAGTTCTGCTACGATGCCTCTGGTGGTTGCTATGGAGTGAAAAGAAAAGAAAATGAAATGAGCTGAAAATTGGCCAAAGGGCAGGAAACAGGTGAACCGGAAGAGTCCAGAAAATTCAACGTATTTTGCTATGGAAAAGAAGTCACCAGCAGAGGCAGGGACAATGTGGGTAGAGGGTGTAATTTCATGGTGAGAATTGTCATTTGCAGAGGCGGCTTGGAGCAAAGCCATGCAACGACAGTGGCCGTTCCCAAGTACGGACAGCTTTTAGGCAAATTTTTGCCCTTGGCCCCAAAGAGCAGCTACAATTTACCTCTTCTTTCACAGCAATGTTTTTATCCGTAAGCACAGCAGAGAGACACTGACATCTGGAAGTGAATCCCGAGATAGCGTCAGAGGATCGTCAGGCTGAGAAGATTCTGGTACTCGGTTCCTCCAGCGAGGTCCCTGGGCTGAGATCAGCATTTGCAGCTCCTGTGTGGGTGAGGGGAACGTTCACACCATCTGCGAGAGGCATCTGACTGGTTTCCCTTGGTTCCTGCGCAATCAATAGAGAGAAGCAGGCAGCCCGGAGGGGCACTGGGAGCAGGCATCTAATTTAGATACTCTGAGCAGCCCTGCGGAGGAGCGTACGTCTCTTGATTATGTAGGGAGCCTTGCAGGACTAGGGATCTAAATTGGGAACCTAAGGTTAGATACTCTGAGGACAGGCATGAATACCACCTTTTTTCCAAGTCTGTTATAGCTTCCCATATATTTCATAATCCTGATCATTGTTCACATCTTAAGAATCTCATAATTGGAAGGCACATACGAAAAATCTAATGCTAAAGCCAAGGAAATATGAATCACTTGAAAACCTCTGAGGAAGTGAGGACGATGAAGGATGAAGGTGGGGGGGGAGAGAAAAACAGCAAATAAAGAGGAACAGGGATAGGTCTAGTGACAAAAGGGCTTTGATCATTCGCCTGGTTCTCAAGCTGAAGGGAAAACAAGTAGCATCCATTACATGGAGCAGTGCTGCCACACAGTGACAGAGAAAAACCTCTGAGCAGTAATTGCAAAAACTGCAGCAGTGACGACACTGGGAGCTTTATGTTTAATGTGGAAGCCAAACAGGACACTGGCTTGTTTGCCGAAGGAACGTGAAATGTAATTCCAGGAGGCAGCAGTACTGCCACGTAAGGACCTTATCTGAGCCTGGCCGCAGTGGCAGGTGTTGAGCCTGGTTCACAGGGTTTTACAAAATATCGATAGCAGTCATGGAGTTAAAACTAGATTCAAGTCCTTTCTTTTAGCAGAATAATCAATACTTTTTTTTTAAAAAATCACTTTTTCTTAGAGTACAGGCTAAATGTTACTGATAGTCTGCTACACATTAAATCTATAGCAGATTTTTAATTACTACTTCTAGTAATTAAAGCCTCTCTAAAGAGAAGGCTGATATATATCTTTCTGTGACTAAAGTAAAGTAGAATAATATCTTTTCAAAGAAAAAAAACAAGGCTAGGACCCAAAGAAGGTTCAGTAGCAAAGTCACATGAATTCCAGGTGTGGACAGAGTAAAGAGCCCTTAGCTTCATGCCCTGAGAAAATCCCAGCCCAAGTGAGTATTGTCCTGAAGCTTCTGTGCTATTTCTATCTTAATACCAATATAGGAAACACAAATTGTCTAAGAATACAGTAAAAAATGTTACACGGACAGCACCCATCATGTGGTGCTGGGACCCAGCTCAGAGTCCTGGCTAAATGGGAACAAAAATGCAAAATCTTTTTTCATCTTTTCTTTAGGCAGTCCTGGAGGGTTCCACATCAGAGAAACCGTAATGCACTAATCTATCTCTTTGCTAGCAGAATTCACAAAGCAGGACAATAAATTCTTTTCCTTGGCCTGGGTGCGAGAACAGGCCCTGCTCTGCCTGTTATCCTGGAACTACCACACACCTGACCAGAATTAAGCAGTCCTTGAGTTTGAAAGGTGCAGAACCCCTCTGCCTCCCAGTGGGATTTGAATGCCTTCAGCAGTGTTGAAAATCAGGTCACAAGATCCTCTGGGAATGCCAACTTTTCACGAGAAATAATTTGCATGAAACTCAGCTAGGCATATGCCTGCCTAGCATAGTCCCAATTTTCATCACAGCATTCCAAGTAATAGGTAGAAGTGTCTTTATGTATATATTTACTCATTTACATATGCTTGTGTGCGTATGCGTTTTACATTTCAGCCTCATCCCAACAAGGTCTGCCTTTGCCCTGGGATGAGCTGGGATGATGCTGACCGTGGGGTGAAGCAGATGCTCCTACAAGGTGGCGTCCCACCTGGGCTCATTGAAAGCCAAGGAAATAAAGACACAAATAAACACTTGTGCTTCAGAAAGACGGGGATCCTGTATACTACCTCTGTTGTCCATGCATGCCATCCAGCAACATTAGAACGGAGAGCCCAGAGTGCTTTACAGCAGCTAAGCACACTTGAATTTCAAAACATCTTTTCCTAGCACAGCGTGATACCCTGAAAGTTTCTGCAATGATCTAACGATCAAGTTGTGTTACATCCCTTATCATCTCCCTTTTTATTTTAGATAAAGGATCAATACAGCTAAAGGTTAGAAAAGCCCCGTCTGGTACTTGCAATGCTGGCTCCTAGTTGTCTCCAGTTGGACGAGCGAGCTCAGCCATAACCACAATGCTGCTGGCAAATGCTATAAAAAGGAAAGCTGTCTGAAATTGGAAAAGGTTTTTCCAACACTTTCTCATAGAAGGCAGCAGCAGGTCCGTTTAATGCAATGGGGAAGCTGCAGCCAAAAAAATCTGTAATGGGGGTGGGTGTGAAAGGAAACATGAGGTTGTCAATCAAAGTGAAAAAGAACAGAATTTGCAGGGAGCTGGAAACACTATATGAAAAAGAAGCTTTTAGGAGAAAGCCCAAAAAGTTTTTTTCCTTGTAGATGGACAGAAAAAGGACAAGAAGACAGAGAAAGAGAAGGAACTGGAAGGAAAAAAAAAGATCGTAATTCACAAGGCCAGCGTGAAAGAGGTCACTGATTGGAGTTGCAGGGGATTGAGAACTCCCAGAGCTAGCACACACATCGTGTTCTCTGTGTGCTGGCCTTTGTCACGTCAAGCAGGGACTTTGAAAACTGCCATGATCTATTTAAGATGATTCTGTTTTCTTCTAAATGGGCTTTTTTTTTTTTTCCCCTACAGATTACTACCAGATATTAAAAGTAAATTTTGGAAGAACTTTTTAGTAAATGACCATGAAGTACAACCAACCATGAGAAAATGAAAATGGGCAAGTGGGGAAAGCCCGTTGCAGACCTAGCTCTCAGGCCTATCAGTGTCCTTCAACACTTTAAATGTACATAAACCTACTATTGCTGTTACAGTAGAGCCACGAAGTGCACTGATCTGACAGGTCACCCTTTTAGACAATATAAAATCAGTAAGCAGAAAGTGCATCCCCACACTAAGCTGTTACCATCTGTGTAAGTAAATAGATTACTAAACACAAAATTCAGGTGGTTCTTTTATGAGGCTGATGCTCAGAACTGAAAAGCCACGACTGCCACTACAGTCGGGAGAAGCCGCAGGGGTTCAACAGACACTGATGAAAACCAGAGACACATTTGGGAACCTACAAGTACTTTGCAAGAACTCACAAGAATGCGGAGATCAGGAACCAGGAGCACAGATTTACATTTACAAGGAACACATGCTGGACATATATCTATCTTATTTTAGGGTGCCTATTGCTCTGCCAGAAAATGGAGCAAAAACAATGAAGACTTGCATGTGCGTAAAACACTTCAATTACTAATACTTTCCCCTCGCATTTAGGAAAGGCTACACGACGAGTAGGTGTGATAAGGAAGAGCAGGGAACCATGACTGGGGCAGCCTGTATCTCGTGGAATAACGCTGCTTTGTCTTTGGGCCTGTCAGCATCTCATGGCAGATGAGATTTTTCGCTAGCTGCCTCATCCACGCAGCTGCTTCTTTCCCAGGAGACTGCTGAGCCAGGTGTGAAGAAAGAGAGGTCATCGCTCTTGCGAGTAAACAGAAGAATGAAAGAAATGTGAGAGGTTATATTGCAAAGTGACATTTTCTGGAAGAACTATTTTGAGTAATTGGGGTCTGCAGAGAGTTGTGCATCTCTCAAACTAGAAAGACTTACTATGCGTCGTACCAGTAGCTGGCAAAGGAGCGCTTTAGGGTTCAGCAGAAACACAAATGGAGAGGGACCCACTTCCCCAGATCCATCCCTCTGGTAACCGAGGCAGAGACATCATATAACCCCTTTTAGAAGCCTCCTGAGCTCCCTCTGAAAAAAACCCCAAACATTTTATCCACGTAGCTTCTATGGCAGGGCTGCTCCACAGCCTCACTCCTCTAATGGCGCTATCTTTGCTCCTTCATTTCTGGCTCAGGTATGTTAATGCCCAGTGCATACCCGTTGGCTACAGTGCCCGCATAGTTCTCCATCTTACATAGCTTTTGCCCTTCTCAGATTGCAAAATGCCTGTCCTCTGGAGACAGCAGTTGTAAGTGCTTTCGTATTTGTTTTGCTAGGCTCAAGGAACAATGCTCCTCTCATCCCTCGTAACAGAGTCTCTGTTCTATGCTGCATCTATTCTCTCTGCCCCTCTTTTAGTTTGGCTTCTTGAACGTGGCTGACCATAAGCATACACAATAATCAAGATGGGCTGTGAGTGTATCTGTATGTCCCTAAAATACTTGGCATTTTAAAACCACATCTGAATTTTAAAATAACCTCTTAAAATCACATTTGTCTTTTTTTTTTTTCTTGGATGCATCATACAGACTACAGACTGACCCTGTGGAACTGATTAAAACACCCAAGGTTGCCTCCATGACCGTTTGCAGATGACGAGCTCCTAGTGAACAAATGCTGATCTTAGTAGTTCCCAACTATATGACCCCAAACCCTGCAGCACTGAATTTCGTCCCGTGCCGGTTGCTCTCGGCCTCAGTGATCCGGTTCTCTGTGCGCGACACAGCTGTCCTCTCTGTCGACGACACATCCCAGCTTAGGGTCACCAAAGTTTTCTCAGCACAGGCCTCAGCTCCGTCCCGTGCTCCGAGATGCAAATACTCAGTGGAATCTGAAGAAATTATAGCAGAGGCCAGCATTTTCTAGTGCCCCTCCGACATCCCCCGGATACCCGTTAATGGCTGCCGCCCGCGCACCCGGCTCTTCCAGAGCAGGGGGTCCGGGAGGGCTCCCCGCATCTGCCGCCCAGGCCCTGGGGAGACGGGGGCCGAGCACTGAGCCGGGCCGGGCCGGCCTCCGGCGCCTGAACCGGGCCGGGACCGGGACAGCCTGCGGCGCCTGAAGCGGGCCGGGACGGCCTGCCGTGCCTGAACCGGGGCGGGACGGCCTGCGGCGCCTGAAGCGGGCCGGGACGGCCTGCGGCGCTTGGTTCTGTCCCCCGGGGCACCACCGCCTCGGCAGCCGGCACGGGCCCTGCTCCCCCGCCGCGCTCCCCGGCCCCACCGCGGCCGCCCGGCCCCCGCCCCGCCCCGCCCCGCCCCGCCCCGCCAGAGGCAGCGGCCCGGGCCTAGGGGTCGGTAGCGAGCCGCCCGCCGCCCCCCCCGCAGCCATGGCCGTCGCAGGGCTGTGGCGGCTCCGGAGGCCGCTGGCCGCGGCCTTCAGCAGCGCCGCGGCGGCGGGAGGCGGGCGGGCGGCGCCGCCGGAGCAGCTGACGGTCCGGCGGCAGGCGGAGGGCGTCCGGTGAGGCGGGGGGGGGGGCACCGCTGGGGGCCCGTCCGGTGAGGCGGGGGGGGGGGGGCACCGCTGGGGGCCCGTCCGGTGAGGCGGGGGGGGGGGGGCACCGCTGCGGGCCCGTCCGGTGAGGCGGGGGGGGGGGGGGGGCACCGCTGGGGGCCCGTCCGGTGAGGCGGGGGGGGGGGGGCACCGCTGCGGGCCCGTCCCTGAGGCTCCGAACGCGTTTGTTGCTTTTTTTAATAGCGCTTAACGGCTTCCACAGAAACATTATCTTGAACAACCCGAGGAAGAGGAACGCCCTGTCCCTCTCCATGCTGCAGTCCCTCAGGGAGGACCTGCTGCACGACGTCAAAAGCAGAGAGCTCCGAGTTATTATCATTTCAGGTACTTCCGTCATGCAAGGCCGACGGAAGGGGGGTGGGGGGGAGAAAACCCGGCACAATACGGAGTTTAATCCGAAAGCTCTCGCAGAATTACGGCAGATGGCATGGGTGGCATGGAATGGACGTGCGTGTGGTTTCGGGAGCGTGCAGGGTCCCACGCGTGCCTGCCCGTCAGCGCCCGCTCTCGCGCTGCGCTGCAGCACCCATCCCGCTTCTGCTCTCACGTAGGTGATCCCTCGTGCTTGCACGCAGCATTAACACTGCCTCGAGTGGTGGTACGGTTCTGTTGGTACTGAACACGTCTGAGAAGAAACACTGTGGAAACACGTTTCCAAACATCAGTATTTCAGTCAGGTTACGCAGTGTGTTGGCAGAGTCGATGAGCTTTTTCCTTTTGTAAAAACAATCAGTAGATGAAATAGTTGGCTTAAAAACTGTATGTAAAGAATACTTTAAACAGAACAAAAGCCAGGTTCTAATGGTTATCAAACTAAAGAAATAACATTCCCCGGTGCAGGTTTTCATGCAGGAACAGGCAGGTGTAGCTCGTAGTAAACAGGGCTCACAAGGTTTCTTGAAATCGTGTGCTCTGTTCGCCTGCTCTAAGCCAGGATCAGCCTTGTTACCTTTGCCACTCCTTTGTCAGTACTGTTTTTAAAACTCTCCGATGAAGGAGAGACCATAATATTGATACTGCAGTTACTCATAACCTGCAGATGTAAAACATTATCTCTCAGCCTGTTACAGTTTTCTTCCATTAAGTATTAACCTGTAGAGTTCTTAAAGATAACGAAACTTGAGCTGCTCTTAAGCCATCTTTTTTTCCACTGCTATTTTAAGATAATCTTCCCTTGCCCACCTTCCAAACATCTTTGGAGAAATAGGTTTATGAATTTAGGATGCTGCTCTTCCCTGTACATAGAGGAAAACACTGTGTGTTTGTGCACACGCACATGAGCGTGGAAGTAAGCTAACTTCACGGGTGAGTTTAAATGTATATATTCACAGTTTCAAACAGCAGTTATAAATTTGTGAAACACTTCAGGTTCTTCTTTGGAGTACAGTAGTCTGGGAGTTTGTGAGCATGATTTCATTTGCTTTTTTTGTTTCAGTTTAAAAAGAAATTGCATGTTCCTGTTGATTTCCAATTCCCTTGCTGAATGGAATGCAAAAGGAGAAATCTCAAGAAAATAAAAGACTTCTCAGGGAATGCTTTGAGTCTTTAACACAGACTTTGCACTGGATTCTTCTTCAGTGAGGCACAAACGCAGATGTGATTAATTTCCAGATATGTGTTGCTGATCTCATGAGCTGACTGATGCTAATTGTGTGCTTATTTCTGGGTAGACTGTGCCACAATAATCTGATCCATAAGAAAGAAATGCATAGGTAAGGTTGTGTCTGCTTAGCTGTAGCTGGAAATGTCACATCCATACACATATTGAAGAGGTTCTGAAAGATTCAAAAGCATCAAATCGGTTTATTCTTATGGCAGATATCTTCATGACAAAGGAAGACTGTTGTAAAGATAGCGTACCTGTAAAGGGTGTTTTGATCTTAGCTGCCACCGGAGGCAAGCAAATCCAAAGCTTAAGTCCACAGAAACCTGGTCTTTTGCTGCCCAAACCCTGGACGTGCTTTTTGGGATCCTCTAGATGACAGTTTTAGCAGTGGAGGAAAAGATGCCGCAGCAACCCTTCTGGTTCTCCTCTAGCAGAACAACCTTTTTCCTTTTTTTTTTTTTTTATTGTGACCTTGAACGCCATGACACAAAAATCTTGTTGCTTATTTAGTAAAAGGTAATCGTTAACGCTGGGTTCAATCAGTAGCGAATAAATGTATCTGTTAGTCTGAGAGCAAAGCATCCATCCTTGCTCCAGCTGACTAGTTTACATTGTACCAAGGAGCTGTTTAGTACAGTATCCTTACAAGACACTGGGCTCAGAGGTGTGACGTGCCTTATTTTTAACTGAGTTAACTTGCAACAGAAGTAAAACTAGGCCTTTAAAAATGTTTATGGATGTCGCTGTGGTTAAATGTTGCATTGTGGCAATTTAAAGTTGTTACAAAACCCTGAAGGCAGTATGTCCAAACTTTGTGTAAAACTCCCTCCCCAAGCTCATTTTTGACCACTGACATCTCGGTGACACACCTTTAACTGGGGCATTGATATGCCGCTACCTCTGCTTTCTTGATTAATTCAGACTGACTTTTCCTGGAATTCTTTGCAGCTGAAGGACCTGTATTTTGTTCTGGCCATGATTTAAAGGAACTGTCAAGTGAAGATGATGTGAAGCATCATTCCCAAGTATTTGAATTATGTGCGGAGGTAAGCAGTTCTTCTTAAGTGCCATCCCTTTTGCCTGGTATTCAGAGCAAGCAACGATATTGTTTTAAGGAGGGACAGCGTTACTCATCTGCTACCTAAAGCACAGACTGTTGCTCCAGATTCCTTGCTTTTTGCTGTTCTGCCATTTTAGTACCTGATCCTTGTAAAATTATGTTTTCCCTGGATTTCTCTACATGCAAATAAAAGGGCTAGGATGCCAATGTGCATGTCACCTACACTGGATACAGTCATGGCGTGTTCCTCGCAGCTGAGTATTTGGGCAATGTCTTTCCTAGAAACCTAGGGATAACCACCTTCAAGTCACTTGTGATCAAAAGTTCTTTCCCAGCATCTAGCTAATAACTCAAGACGAGCTTAAACATCAAGTAGACAATGTGAAAGTGAGATCTGAACACACCTCTGACTTGGTGGTTGCCCAGTCAGCAAACCATACAAGTTCTTGTTACAAAGGCACAGACCCAGAGGTTGGGAAGTTAAAATGAATCCTGGCGCCTTTGGAGAGAATGGCAAAAACCCCTTTGATTGTAACGGCACTAGAGTTTGACCCCTAATCCTGCTCAGTGTGACCACAGAAAGTAATTTGAAACCTTTTGTTCTAGTTCCTCCAGTAATAATGATCTCTGTACACATTGTCAAGCCCATATTTAACAAACGCTGTAAAAGCCATGTGTGAAAGTTACCGCTGAAGGGCCTTCAGTGTAATGTGAAGCAATCATCCTGGCAGCTTTGCCTGGATTTCATCTTGGTATGCTGATGACAGAGGTAAGCACCAATAGGGCTGAATGACAGTCCCTTCATCAGGAAGGAGCCAAGGTCCAATAGTTTAGCAGCCAGTAGTTTAATATTACTTTTGCAGTTGCAGGGCAGAATACCAGTGTGTTGTCAGTGGAAAACTGAACCATGCAGTCTCCAGGTCACAGAATAGGAAAGATCAGGCAGAAAAAAATGCGAAACTTATTCCATATAGCATGAAATCAAGAGTTGGTAAATTTCTCACTTTAAGGACCAGAAGAATTTCTGTATTTATTTCTAGCATTGTGGCTATATTCAGGATTAATAACATAGCAAGCTTAACTTTGATTAGTAAAGAGAAGTAGCAAAAAAAATAGCAGAATGTCAGCATTTAGAGTTAAAAACAAGCCTAGCTTTCTTTGTGAGAATGGTGCCCTATTGTACAGTAAGTTTAGTAAGGGAGCATTATTACAAATAAAAAATGGTGTACCAACTTCAGATTAATATTCCTGAGACCATGAAATTCAGAGATAGGGAGATACTCAGAACGCAGCTGGACACAGTCCTGGGCAACCTGCTCTACCCGAGCCCGCTTGAGTAGTGGGGTTGGACTCGATGATCCCAAGGGGTCACTGCCAACCTAAATGCTTCTGTGAAATTGCCAAAGCAAGTTCAGGAAGAAATTAAATATAACAGATGAAATGACCCTTGAAGTGATCCCTTTGCTGCCGCTTTAAACTCTCTACCTGAGTATTCTAAAGGGATTTAAGTTCCTTATAAATCAGAACTCGCTATTATCCCCATGGAGGAAGAAGGTCTTACTGTTAAATAATAACAGCACTTTACAGGCAAACAGAAATGGAGAAATTAATTTAGGCTTTATTTAGGATCTTAACTAATATCTAAATTTTAGTTGTTTGGTAGAATAATTGACTTTTGCTTTTTTTGGTCAGTAGAGAGGGAGAGGTACTTTTGAGGGCTTCCAAAACAGGATCGTGTCTTCCTAAATTTCAGTATTTAAGTTAAGCAGAATGGATCCTACCCTAAATGACGTGCCTACAGCGTTGTGGACTAGGGGGGCCAGAGCATTGGACTGGCTTTCAGGAACCTAGGCTTCTACCTCTGCCTATGACTACTCATCTTAAGCAGATCATCTCAGCTGCTACACCTCTGTTTCCCCACGCATTTAACAGTGTTAGCAACACTATATCATGCAGTATCCGAGAACTAAGTACTCGCCACATACAGGTTTGAGACAGCTGAGAATATCACTTCTCCAGAGGCTTTTCAAATGCAAAACCAGAAGTACCAGGGTTTTTTTCTGGAGAAGCAGTTGACTTTGAATTTTTGTAACCACAAGAGTACTCTGTAGTTGTTTGTCTGCACACATGCACTTACTGTTACTCTTTTGTTGTCTGCTTTTCAAGATCCACTGAAAAATTGTTTTTAAACAAAGATAGAAGAACAGAGGCAGACTGATCAAATTCAAAACTGAATGTAGGTAATTTCACCTAAGCAACATAAAATTTGCTAGACTTCGTCTACCAGAGAAATTGAAGTAGCAAATGAAAATTTGTTATCTTGCTGCACTGTGCTAATATGAGATTTTTCTTTTTTTAATCCAGATAATGACTGTAGTCATTTAACTAGCATTCTCTGTCCTCAGGCATTAAAATTAAGTGAGTTTGTTGATTCCCACTGTATGGAAGGAGAACCTGAGTTAGAAAAATCAAGACAAATTCATCTTTCTTAACTTCAGCTATCTGAAGTTGGGTGTCCAACCTTCAAGAATTATCAGAGAGAGAGAGAGAGACAGAGAATGAGAGTATGAGTGCGTTTTCACATCTTATGTCTAATGCAAGCAGGGAAAATTGTTTCCTGGCAGGTAAGTCTTTCCCTGGAATGCAGAGTAAGCCTAGAAAGACATCCAATGACTCTTTGGGGGAGATCAACCCAGGCTCGAGATCATGTGGAAACCAGCAATAGGCTGGTTTAATTTCTTGGGACAGAAACTTTTATTAAGTCAGTTTTCCCTTATGGGGCAAATGAAGGTGGGGTGGTGTGTCTCGGATACACATCTTCCCACAGCCAGGAACCCAGGCTCCATGCAGATCTGATAACAAGTGTTTCTGCTTTTCATTCTTGTGGTTTCCATTTCCACTGGAGGTAGCAGGTCCAACTCGTGCTACATAAACACAGCTGAGCAGCTACTGGAACAGCAGTGGTCTTCTGCATTGAAACAGGTTTTGCAGAGAGCTTAGTTTTAACTAAACTCCAATTAGCAAAGCTGAAAAATGCACACATCAGGTGTGTGAAGCAATTGCAAGTTTTAGAACAGCCACTGCTTAAACTTCAGGGACTAACTGACCGCTTTCTTTTGTGCATGCAGGTTATGACTTTAATCCAGAAACTTCCAGTACCAGTGATTGCCAAAGTAAATGGCTTGGCTACCGCAGCAGGCTGTCAGCTTGTGGCAAGCTGTGACATTGCAGTGGCGAGTGAGAAATCTCAATTTGCTACTCCTGGAGTAAACATCGGGCTGTTTTGCTCCACACCAGCTGTGGCCTTGGGCAGATCTCTTCCAAGAAAGGTAGGCTTCTTTCCCAGATACTCTTTGTAATTTTGCAAGAAAGTGGTTCCCATGTTAGGAGTTTTAGTTCCATTGCCTAAACTTTCTTTTCCTGCAGTACAACATTCAAAATACTTCATTGCAAAAGACATCTTCATAACTCTGTGGACTGGGAAAAATAATAAAGGGATGAACTCTGTTTAGGGAAAGCAGCTTCCTACTGATGTGGTTCCAACCAGCACGAACTCATACCAGCAGCACACCAGCCCAGCGATCCCTTTCCTTTCCAGCAGACAGCTCTGTGCTTTAGACAATGATGTTGTCCCCTGATGAGGAAACCCCTGCAAGCTCAGGATATCAGTCCCACTGAGGTATCAATTCTTGCCAGGCAGTGACATTTCACTGCCAGCGTGATCTGCCTGGGTGTAGATCAAGATGCTTTAAATAGCATCTAAACCCCTCCTATACTTTCTTCCTGCTTTATTTCCTACTGATTGTGACTACGCGTCTCTCGCTGCATAAACAATAGTAAGATCTGTAAAGCTTCCATAACTGGGAAAAGAAATTTTAAGTTCTGATCCAGTTGGATTCATGTGGACAGACTCTCCAAGCCCAGCAGGGCTCTGCTGAGGTGCAAGGACTTACCTGCACAAGTCCAATTGCTGGATAAGAGCTTCAGCTTTACATTTCCCACCTGTAAGGCCGTCCTGTTCAAACATAGCCCGTCTGTGGGGTTTTTTGTGAGTATGCTATAGTGTACAGTTATAACTGTTTCTCAATTAGTATTTCTGGGGTTTATGATTACCTTTTTAAAATGTGTGAGATATACGTTTCTCTGTGCCACTTTTCAGAGTAGCAAGAACATTCCCTACAGTTCTCAGGATTACTGATTTTACCTTTTATCAAATGAAATGTCGCCATAGTTTGTAGCTACTGGAGCAAAGATACTAATGAGGATAATCAGCTCTTATGATTGATGGCGTTGGTCAATTACATCAGGAGTCATGGAAAAAAATTCTCATTGATATATAACATCGAATAGTCACTGAGTATTTGTGGGATTTTTTAATTTGAAACCTCAAGTACAAGATGCTGGAAGCAGCAGGAGACTGAAATAGATAAGACATATTTAAAAACACCCTGACCAAACTTAAACTAAGGCAGGTATTTTCAAAAACTACACATTGACATAGTAAGTATTTATTTATCATTATATGCCCAGCTTAAAATACTGAGTTCAGTCATTTGACATTGTGGACCATCCACATGTCTGTTAATTCCTACTGCAATCACTAGAGATTCTGGGCTTTTGGAAAGAAACCCAGAGGTGTCAGCCTAGGACAGCTGCAGTCAGTGGGCAGGTTTGAAATAAGGCCAGTTTTAGACCCAGTCTTTTCTCTTTGCTGAAACCTCTTAACGCTTCCTTGGCAGTTTAAGAGGCCAAAAGATTTAGATCTTACGCTTGTCAAAAGAGTAACTTGTACTTGGAGGAAGCTGAAATTCCCAAAACAAACCAAAGCCATAATGCAGTTGAATTGACTTAATACGATATTTTCTCTTGTTCAGGTGGCATTAGAGATGCTCTTCACGGGTGAACCCCTTTCTGCCCAAGAAGCATTAATACACGGGCTTGTCAGCAAGGTGGTACCAGAAGACAAGCTGGAAGAAGAGACCATGAAAATCTCTCACAAGATATGCGAAAGCAGCAAATCCATCCTGGCGCTGGGGAAAGCCACCTTCTACAGACAGATGACACAGGACCTTGATACTGCTTACAGAATGACTACTCAGGTCATGGTAGACAATTTGACTTTGAGAGATGGGCAGGAAGGTATTGAAGCCTTTATTCAGAAACGTAAGCCTGTCTGGTCACACTCTCAGGATGAGAAGAAATGAATCTTGTTTCTAAGCTCACCTTAGCTGTGCTTTATGATTCTTCACACAATTGCCTGCAGGAACTACATTTTTATTCTTACTGAAAGTTAAATTTCTCTTCTTATATATGCCAAAGACACAATAAATTTATTCTAAGTATGTAATAAATGTTAAGGAAAATCAAACCAAATTACTTTTTTCAGCAATGAATTTAATCTGTGATTTTCAAAGGAACTCTGTGCTGCAAAAATCAGTTTAATATGTTCCAGGTTACCTAGGGAATTACAGGGACTAGGAGAGAGCTCAGATCACCCTGTTCTGTACCTGTCCCCATAGGTCTGGATGGGAATTTCCATTTATTGTTATTAATAGAGAATTAAAGGGCTTGGACACATTCCAGAGATGATGGTAGTACGCATCATAATGGATTCCAATACTGTTTATACATTACAGACAAAAGCCTGTAACAGTAGTCCATTGCTCCTTATGAATATATCTGCTTATGAACTGTATGTATTACTGGTTTGTCTCCCTCAGCAAATCCTGTTTTTCTACCATCAGTTCAAGCACTTGTCCCAGCTCTAGAGAATTTTGCTGTTGACTCCTGGGAGGCTGAGCATGGCTGGGGGTGTTAGCTTTGCAAAGGGCACACTGCGAAAGCTCCTGCCTGTGGGCTTCAGCAGAGATTCTCATCTGGCAGTGTTTTGACCCAGCTGTAATTTTCAGGCTGTATGTCTTTGGTTTATCACAGAATCTTAGATGTATTAGTTGGAAAGTCCATCCTTGTGCTCAAAGCTGGGCTTTTACCGACACTGGAGCCGTTCAGCCATGGACTTAGGGTTTTGACAACCTCCAATGACAGGGATTCAGCTGCTCCTCTGGGTAATCTGTTACAGCGCTGTGCAGCCCTCCTGGTGAAATATTTTTTCTTAATGTCAACTCTGAGCCTTGAAGCACCATATTTTTGGCCATTGCCCCTGGTTACATTATCTGGCATTTCTTAATGAACACTTCATCTCCATTATCTTCGTAACTCTCTTCAAAGCAGTCACAGGCTGCAGCTAGACCACCCTTAGACTGTGTGCCAGACTGAACAAGTCCAGCTTCCTCCACTCTCCTTGTCGGTCATGTTCTTTAAGTAACCAGCTTGGTAGCCCTCTAGTGGACCAATTCCAGCTTCTCCACATCCCTTTTGTACTGTGTGTGCCAAAACTGGACTATATTCCAAATATGGCCTCACCAGTGCTGAGCAGAGGAGAACAAAATATTCCCTCCATCTGCTGGCCACTTTCAGCCAGTCAGTGTTGCCCAGTATGCACTTTGTCTCATTTGTGATGAGAGTGCCCTGTTGGCTCGTATTCAGCCGAGCATCCGCTGTAAGCGTGGTTTCAGCAGGGCTGCTGCTCTGCCAGTCAGCTCCTAGCCTGTACTGCTGCTTGGGGTTATTCTTCTCCACGTGCTTGCTCCTTAGATTATGGTTCTTCTGGATTGAAGCCTGGCCATTTGGTGTGTCAGCCATTCCCCCAATTTCGCATCATCTGCACATTTGCTGAGCATGTATTATTGATGACGATATTGAATGATAGGAGCCTCGGTATCAATCCACGGTGATCAACGTGGGATGGCCTCTCAGCAAAGACATTTTGTCTGAAGTTCCACATAGCCAATTCATGAAGGCTCATCCATTTCATCCTTAAATAGGCATCTAAGAAAGACCAGGTGAATCACTATATGGATGAGCCTTTTCTCCTTTGTTGACAGTAAAAGTAGCCTGAAGTGCTTAGGTCAGACTTGGATGTCCTGAATTAACAGAATCATGGAATGATTCTCGTCTTGAGTTAGATCAGATGAATCCTACCTACAGCTACTAAAGCTCCAAATGTAGAAGTATCACGAATCAAGAAGGACATTTTTAAGGTATGTTTGCTTCTGTGTCCTTGGTTCCCTGTGTATGAGTGTTAGTTCATTCCTCAGTTCTCCGCCAGAGTGAATCAGATACGCAGTGAAGTCCTGGGGCAGTTCTCTCCAGGGACCGATTATCCTAGGCAGTACCGGTGAGTCCACGTGAGCTTTGGCTCACTCTGCCCTTCACAATGCCCTGATACTGTCCCATAGGCCTTGCCTAACACTCCTGAGCATCTTCAGCATCACGCTAAAAAACACCCTGCTGGCAGGCCTGCCAGTTATTTCGGGCACTGTGAGCTGAAAAACTGCTGCAATGAAAAGTCAGCACTTCTGTCTTTGGGCCATGAAGGTGCTGTGTGGAGGTAGAGGAAGCCCAGGCCAAATGCTATGCAATCCAGTTGCTGCAGGTCTACTTCAGAATGACCTAAACATGAGGGCCACCTTGCAAAGGCTGTGCTGGTAGTGTCAGCCTTGTTGTTGTCCCCCTGTTAGAAGTGGTCTCATGGTTCAGTCAGTCTGCCTCCCGCATAGCAGCCATGGGCTGTACTGTATCAGTCAGGTGCGCTGCTGGGAATGACACTTTGCTTCCTGAGTAGCGAAATTAAATTCTGTTATTCCTTATACTGGAGCAAGACCTGGATAGTTTGGAGCAAAAATCAACCTCTTTTCTTTCTAACGGGCCTACACATTTTCATTCAAACAAGTGATGCAAATATTGGTATCATTTATATGTATACAGCCCCACAAAGCAATTCTCTTTTCCATCTACAGTGCATTGTCAGGATGAAGAGAAGGCAATTTCCAGTTCTGCTGCTATTTTTAATTTGAAGAATGGAAACTTAAACTTGAGCTCACCATTAAAAATAGTTTGTTTCTATAGGAATGTGAAAAATGTGGATCCTTGGGAATAGTTGTTTTAAAAATATAAACTTGTATTGTTACCACTAGGAAAGATGGGTAAGTTTTATATGAACTCACATAGTTGATATAGGTTAGGAACTGTCATGAGCAGTTAAGAGAGAGAAGGGTTAAATCTGGAGCCCAATAACCTTCACTGTGTCCTTTTTAATGCAGTAAGATGCTGCACTTAGACTCTGTTCCCACATGCTGCTCTAAAAGCATTAGGAAAGAGTGAATTGTTTTCAAAAATATTTATATTTAATGGCTATCTTGCAACTACTCAGCAAATCTCTACTGGCTCTTTTGTTCCAGGCTTTTAGAAATAAGTACATTATCTGATTTTTGCAGAATAGTGCTCTTTCCAACTAACTGCAGTAATAAAATGGTTTCGCTGGCCATCTTAAAACATGAGTGATAGTTTAGATGAGCACATTCTTTCAGATATTTAGAAATTCTCCTTCTGCAATTGATTGCCATCTACACAAGATGGGGTTTGGCATTATTATTAACTCCTGGTTATAATTTTTGAAGGAAAAAAATCAGCATTTTTAAAGAACAATTACTGTATTTGAAATAGTTATACCGCAATAGAATCAAATTCTAGTCATCTTATTCCCGCACATGGATTCATTGAATTTGAATGGCCTCATAAGACACTAATACTACAAAGATATATAGGTGTCCTTAGTGTTATTCGCTATGAGCAGACTAACATCAATGGAAGTGCTATGTAAAGTTAAGAATGGGCATACTTTAGCAAGACAAAATGGTGATGGGAGGGGAAGTTCACTATCAAAAATGGTATCCTCGTTATTCATATGATAGGCAGGGGGTGGGAGTGTTACCTTATCCTTGGCTTTCCATGTAGAAGACCAAACACCACAATGCCTCGAGCCTCTCTGCAGTTCAAATCCATGGAAGTGAAGGAAGCACAGTGCTCTGGATGACTGAGTTCAGATCCTTAAGAACACTGCTTTTCCAAGCTCATGGTCTTTTTCAGTCTAATTCACAGATATGACAAATGTTTGTGTTGTACCTTCAGATCTTGAAGAGAAAAAATATTTGTAAGTATGTTTTAACTCATTTTTCACAGTATCTGTTTGTACTATTTCATGCAATAAAGTAATTATGTAATTAGAATCATCAGTTCAAAAAATGGTGGCATCCACAGGAACATTTCCCTCTTGCTTGAACCACTAGGCAGAAAAGCTTCAGAAGGTTTTAGAATATTCCTGCACTGGCCCCTGTGGATTGACAAAGCAACAAAATTTTTCATTTCTGACTTGTGTGGGATTTTTATTTTTGCCCGCATCTGCCTTTATTGTTTAATTTAATGGATTTACAGGCTATTCCTGGGAAACAGACCAGTTCCAGAATTGTTAATTAAGTTCTACAGCCAAGAAACAGCAAACCAAATGATAGATTGGGAGCCTTACTGCTGTGGGTATCTGCTGCCTGAGGAGAGAGTTTGTCCCAAAATAGCAAGGAGTCTATCCTTTGTCACCCCATTCATTTTTATTAAAGAATCTGCTCTGCAGCGATGTCTGCCAGGTAATTAGCCTAGTTTCAAGTGGCCCTAATAGCATGTGGCATGCACTCAGCCTTCTCTGTAAATGAAGTAGGACTCCATCTGTGTACAGCCTCTAGGATGCAACTTATCACTGCAAATGACAGACAGGGACATGTTTTCTATTCATATACACTGGAACAGCTGGAATGGAAACTGGTTGAGAAAAATGCAAGCAAGGAATTGCCAGTATGAATGTAATGAACTGTCCAGCCACTGACTTCAGAGTCCATGGATGCCTTAGAGGAATGGCTTTGAGCCTTTACCTGGGAATTTTAGAAAAGATATATAGGCAAAATCTGGAGGATATGATCGTATCACTTGTGATGTAGCTTTCAGGCTCCCCTCATGAACAAGGTAAACAAACAAACTGGGGTGCAGCAATAGGTAGAGTAACACTCGGCACGCGGTTGTTCCTAATTCATGGACCAGGCAACAATCTGCCTCACCACATCATGTAGGGGATATATGCTGAAGATAGAGTTAAACACAGGACTCCGGTGACGGGCAAGGGGTTTATACCTTCCACATTCCACAGAGCCGAAGAACAGAATGGGATTTCATCTAAGCTTTTATATAAACTTCATGTGGTTTTCTTAAGGCCAGTCAACCCAGAATTCAGCAGACTGGGTATGCATTAGTTTTGTGTTGGTTTGAAGTAATCTCCTGTAGCTGCGGAGGAGAAAGCTTGAAAATACGTGCTACAAAGGCACAAAAAGCTGGACGTAGTTAACATTAAAAATACATGACTTAACTCACTGGCAAAAGTCAGCATGGTAGTTTTTACCATCCAGCTCATGATTTCTGAGCATTTGGCCGGCAACACTGTGTCCTCCACAAAATTGCCTTTGGGTAGTTCCTGTATTGTCATTCCTGTATTGCAGATGGGGAAATTGAGGACGAATGTGCTCTGCCTGAGGTCTCAGAGCCAACGGCACTGTAACAGTGGCATCCAGAATGCCGGCACCTGCTCCTTGTACTTCAGCAACAAAGTTTTCAGTAAAATCAGCAGAAATGCAGGATGATTGCATGCCCTGAAGAGGCTGCAAAGGCTTCTGAACAGGAATTATGAGCTACTGCATCAAAGGCCCCATGCTTGACATTTATTGGCTTTTTGATGAATGTTGGGGTAATTTTACTGTCAACAGTTTCTCATTAGGAGCCTGGCAATGTTCTTTCTGACCATTATCTTGCTCAGTATCACACTGGGTTGCTAGAAAGAGCAGAGATTTTATGTAAAACCCATCTATCTCTGTAGCTGCAAAATTTTCTAATAATTCTACATTTAAATAATCTCACAGAAATGCTGGCTGCCTTCTCTAAGAAATAAGGAGAATAGACAAATGGTTAAATTTCCATGAACACCTAAAGCTATAGGACAGATCTCATACTGCAACGAGTAGGATTCATTTGTCTTGATTTCACTGGCATTGCACCTCGATTATACTAATTCTGAATTTAGCCACTCAGTAACACATCCCCACCCTGTTTTACACTCGCAAAAGAGGGAAAAGAATATCAGAGCTGTACCTTTCTCACTCTCCACTGTATGATGTTCCATTTCCTGGCTGCTTGTTGTTCAATATTAGGAATTATTTTTGTCAAACCCATAGCTTTTATAAAAAGAAAATCATAGATCTGTACCCCTAATACCATTGTGTATTTGGAAAGGGGAAAATCATTCATTAACCTTTGATGCAGCCAACTGTAGTAATTTTCATGATATGACTTTTAAAACCTTAATAGTTATTTTAAATATTTCTATCCTGGAGTCGTGATAATGGGAGCATCACAGGGTTATTGTATATTTTATTGATCATGTTTGTTATAGAGAGAAAATTGAAAATAAAACCAGGTGGTAAAATAACAAATTGAATTTGTACTACTAAAATTTAAGCCAGATTCATTGATTTGATTCATGACTGTTGTTCACAGCTACTTAAGACAAGAGACTTTAACTTTCCCTCCTTATGTAGGACTGTGGTTTCAGCCTGCCAAACCCAAAACTTGTAAGGCTGTGGCGTTAACAGAAAATAAGAAACATTCCTGTAGCCTAGCTCAAAACACAACCAAATCTTTAAACTAACTTTCATAGCAGTGCAAGTTAACCTGTTGGACTTAATACAAATATAGGTATTGATCTCATCCACCGGTTCTGCTGAAGGACAGTCACCTCCTGGAAAGGCAGAACAGGTATGGATGGCAACATCTCAGCCTATCTGCAGCTTGGCTTATTAGAGCCATATGTCAGTGAGGTCTGATGTAATGGGCCATGTCTAAGAGAGCGGAAGCTCCAACCGTAGTCTGCTTTCTGAAGGAGTTTTTAAGGACAAATTAACTGCAATAAGAGAATGGTGACATTCAGGCTGCCTCAGCTGCTGATTACAGAGAAGGCGTTAGGTCTTCCAAAGTGGCGCTCAGGTTTTGTTCCAGATCTGTCCTCTGTCCTCCTACAAACAATTACAGTGGATGAAATCATTTTTGGAAAGATGAGTGATGTTTTCCCTGTCAACTCTGCGCTGTCAACATCAAGGATAATGTGATATATATACCTGCTCCAGTCTTCTCCACCTCCTGGCCCAAAATCATTCTCGGTGTAGACACCAAGTGATGCTTCTGGAAAGAAACAATAAAGGATTAGTAAAACGTATACAGAATGTGGGGGAAAGGAGAAAGCAAATGAACACATGAAGTCATTTTCCTAATATGGTCTTCAGTCTAGATATGAATATTTTGTTTCTTGTACCTGTTTAATGAAATATACTCTTCATGCCATTGAAACTATCATCTGATGTTTAAGGGAGTTAATCCTATAACAAAAATCTCTATTCTGACTGTTAGGATACAGTATAAATATAGACATGGTGAGTACTTCTGAGTTAGTTCCCTTCTCTATCAAGACCTCACTAGATTAGATAAAAAATATTTTAAAATTAGTGTGCTTTTTCTTGCTTTTTTGGTTTTGAGTCCTTAAGGTGAAGTCGGAGCTATTATTCCAGTTTTTCCTCTCCCTCCTTAAGGGCTTTGGGTTTTTTTACTGAATTCTGAGATTCCCATAGAAGTACACAAATCTGGAAAGCTTTACAAAATACCACATATCACAGTTTAACAATTGGTAACACTGCCATAAATACTGGAGTGGGGGAAAGCATCAGGCTTTAATGAAAAACCTGTAAGAAATGAAAGAGCTGTAACAGATGAAGGAGCAGAGTAATGAGAGAATTTGGTTGTCTGAAAGAAGGCCCTCCAGGAGAAGTACCGAGGTGCTCTCCAGAGCACCCACACAGAGGACTGGAAAACTGACCTAGTTTACCCCTTTTTCCCGGGGACCAGCAAGAATATTTGTGCAAGGACAATGAGCCCCTTATTCATTAGCCTGAGGTTATTATTCATTACCAATATTACTACTTATTATTATTGTTGATGTTATTATTGCTATAACCTACTTCACACAGTGACACCACTACAGTTCAGGAATTTAAATTTTGATGCCTCCTCCCATAGTTGGGCTTGGAAATGGTCTTAATTGCTGAAATCAGAAGACTTTGCTGCTTGAGTTGGGGAATAGCATTTGTCTGGCAGCAAGGACAGACTTTTATCCTTTTACATAGCCTGTGAAAAACACTTAGTACTTCCCATGTAGTCAGCATGGTAAAATCAAGTTGTCAAAGATAACAGTCCTTTTTGTTTGCTGTCTGTCAATATTCCTGTAAGCTTTTAGTCTTTTTCCATGTGAGCATTTATTCAGAGTTGACAATCCAGGAATACTTCCCATGGGCAGCCTGATACCTTTATGAGGCACTGTATGGTTGAAATGCAACACCAATTTATTCAGCACTCACAATTACCAAACTAGCAAAATCCAAACAGCAAATTTACCACAGCAAAAGTCCTGGTAAAGAGCTCAGTAGCAGTTCATAGGCTAAAAAAACTGTTAAAATGTCCTAGACCTTTCTGTCTCATTCATCACTATAATATTTAAATACATTCCTATAAGCCATTTGTTAGGTAATTCTAAAAAGCAAACAAGAAGGAAAAAGATTTTAAAGCCAAACACCCCACCCCACCCCACCCCTGCCCCCCCCATTCACTTCCTGGCTTTCTCACAAAACTCCAGCGTGACCTTGGGCAAGCTAATAGAGGCAGAAAAGAACTGTGACTGTCTAGTCCAACCTCCTGTTTATCACAGGTCATTTCTTGTACCTTGTTGGGTGGCAGCCCTTGGTGAGGTGGTTGAGGGGCTCGGCTGCTCCCCTGGGTTTGATACAAAAATGGAACGGATAAACCATTTTTTTCTTTTAAAAATTTATTACCAGGGGAGGTTTAGATTGGATATTAGGAAAAATTTCTTCATGGAAGGAGTGGTCAAGCATTGGAACAGGCTGCCCAGAGAGGTGGTGGAGTCACCATCCCTGGAGGTGTTCAAAAAACGGGTAGACGTAGCACTTTGGGACATGGTTTAGCGGGCACGGTGGTGTTGGGTTGATGGTTGGACTGATGATCTTAGAGGTCCTTTCCAACCTTAATGATTCCTAGTTTTACTTTCGTTACAAAATAATGCAGCCACCAAGCCAGGAACCATGAAATTAATTATTAGTCTACCCTTAATTGGTTTGGTGGTGGACTTGCTAGTGTTAGGTTAATGGTTGGACTGGATGATCTTAAAGGCCTTTTCCAACCTAAACGATTCTATGATTCTTCTTGGCCTGCTTACTCCAATATAACATTTCACTGATTTGCAACTTTAGTTGAGCTAAGGAATTATCTAACTTTATAAAGGAAAAAAAAAAAAAAGAAAAAAAAGAAGATGCCAACAGTGTGATCCATTCTCCTTGCAGTCAGAACTTGTGGCTTATTTCTGCTTTGAATTCATCTGACCACAGCTTCCAGGCAGGGCAATAGAGCTGCCTTTTTATGGGCTCAGCTAGGTCTTTCAGTATCTCAGTGACTTATATGTAAAACAGGGCTGAACATTCTTTTTTCTCGCTATGCTTTATCTGTCTTTTCCCTGTAGACCACAAGCTCTCCAGGGGAAAATTGGGTCTCGCTCTGTGTACACTCAGTGCCTTGCACAACAGCTTAGACTGGACTCATCTTTGATGCGGGATGATTGATATGTAGCATCTAAGTTACAACAGTGAAAAAGACATAAAAAAAATGAAGCAATAAACCTCAAAAATCTCTGTCTGAGGGAAGTTCCTTCAGTTTACTACAGTCCTCAGAAATCCTTGTTTGCGGTACAGCAGAAAATACATAATTTTTAAAATTATGGCCCTCTATAGCAAACTGTCAGCAGAGGGCAATAACAGCTCACATCTTGAAGCAATTCCTGGTTAATGTGTTAGGCCAGTTCTGCCAGGGGTGTTTTTATACTTGACTGCTCACTGGGAATGAGCTCCTGGTTTAAACAGCAACTCTCTGAACAACATGTCTGAGAAAGTACTCCTGGAAGTCATGCAAGTCACGGGTCTAAACTTTCTTCTCCCACTTTCCCTGCAGCCCCTGTCTTTGCATCCTCACTGATTACATTGGAGGACCGGTGGCAATCCGATAGTCAAGACAGGCGACTCGGTACCAAATTCTAGGAAGATCTTTGGAAGCAAGAGGAGACCCTGTTCTGCTTTAAGGAATCCACCTGTGAGAAATACAGATGTGTTTGGGGACCTGGCCCATTCAGCAGAGCACAGTTTGGGAAAGCCTGGCTGTTCTGACTTACCTAGGGAGTTTTAATTTTAGATCCAAATGAGTTTGTGTAGATTGTTAAGAGGTTCTGGAGGGAACAAGTGATTCACAAAGACGTTCCAGGAGACTGGATCAGCAAGCCAGGCAGAAGAGGTGAGCAGAATGTGACCATCATGCCTTCATGCCTCAGATTTTCAGGAATAGGTAGCAATCCAGAGGATGGGTCTCCCAGCCAGGATCTCAGTCTCCCAGTTCAGCCAGCCAGGATCTCAGTCTTGCCTCTTCCACCCTCCTTAACAGGTGAACTAAGTGACACCATCTCTTCTCTCTGTGACAAAGTCCCCACCTATAAAGGAAGTCATGAAGTTCTCTGTGACACACTAAAAGCAGTGAATGATAAAAACTGATCAACTGCGCTACTCACAGCTTGGTGATGAACTAATGTACTTGTCACACTGCTGGCCCAGAGTCTGCTGGGTAAAGAAGAAAACTGCTGAAGGTGTTAGTCCAGATGGACTGTAAATGCCAAGGCACAGCAGGAACTGTTGAAAAGTAAAAATATTCTCTCCAGTGCTCTCCCAGCAGGAACAATATTCCCATTGTAATGCAGATATCCTGCCAAGTCATTCCATCCCTCAGGGCAGGTGAACACTTTGCAAGAGTCTGCAATGGTAATCATTAGACTATTGTAAATATGAAAGGAATACAAATGCCAGGTGTCTCTTTAACTGAGCTTCAGCTTTATGACTGGCTTCATGAAAAGTAAGAAAGCATGACCACCCATAATGATACTATTAATAATATTTGGAATTTCAGGGAACACTGGATATCAGCCTGAATTAACCGATCCTCCCCCAATTCCCATACTGTAGAAAAAGGATGGGGAGCAATTACATTAAAGGTCTTTTCCAACCTAATGCTTCTATGATTCTACATTGTTCAAAGCCACCACAGTGAGAGAAGCCTATAACTTCAAACATCAAAAGAGCCGGTATACTGGGCTGTGCTGAAGCTGCAGAGGAATTCAAATAAACAACATTCAATGACCAGCTCTGGAATGCAGTGAACCCAGCTAGGTCAACAAGCACACCAATAAGCGATAAGCGTGCAAGGTGACAAGTGGGGTCCAGCCCAGGAGCCTGTGGTAATGGGGTGGAGGTTATGGCAGCTTTGTGCCCGGCAGCTTCTGGACAACTCTCACCAGCAGACGGAGTGGAAGATGTAATTTAACTGCTTCACTAGTTTTTACTATGAAGGCTCCACTCAGACCAGAGTCATCCCTGTCAGTCATGATTCAATGCCTTTTCCACTAGACAACCTTCAATCCTGTTGTACAATTGTGCTCCTACACACCTGAGACAGAGGTGATCTGTGCCCTCTGTTCCATTTTCCTCTCTGCTACTTTTGATCCTTCTCTGACTCAGTGTGGAGGCTTAAGCTGGTTCACGCAGAAGCCATTTCAGACTACGGCCATCTGTAACCAGAGAAATCAAGCCACCGCCAGTAATAACACTAAAAGCAAGCAATTGAAACTTTAAAACAAAAAGCAAATGTTACCTCAGAGTGATAAGCAGCTATAACAACAGACCTGGCAAAACAGTATTTTAAGAGAAAAATGTGCTAAAGAAATATTTTTGCAACCTTTTTTGAAATCTTTTCTTCAAAGAAGCTAAAATGTTGGTTCTAGGAAAAAGGTACTGCAGTTTTAAGCAAAGGGGGTTTTTTGCTTCGTAATTAAAAACTTAGATCTTAAAGGGTTTAAACAAAAGTTTACGCAAGCATTTCCATATAGATGAAAAAAAGGCCATTCTTTTATGTGGACAGAGAGTTCCTGTTAAGGCGGTGGTTGTATAGAGGATACAAAAATAACTGGTAACATAAGTACATACAGGATGCCATTAAGAAATCAGGTGCTAATGAGACTGCTCAGGACTGATTCACGACTACCCTGCGGCTATTCCATGACAGCTCTTCCAGGAGGTGTCTCTAGCAGCCATGAGTCAGATCACTGCCTCTGTGTCAATCCTTCTGCAGGAGACTCCCTACAGAAAGGCTGGCAGGTATGTCCTTAAAGGCAAAGGAACCAGGGTCTTCCCATGCTTTAGCTCTTCCAGCTGCAAGAACAGAGATCACAGAGGCAGCTTGGAGTGAGCACAGATAAAAGCAGCCTGAGAAGTCTCTGTACACTGGCACAGGCAGGAACCTGTCAGCATTGTAAAAGTACAAAAGATGGCTGTAAGCCAGTTTTGTTCCTGTTGGTCCTTGAACTGATGTTGGCTCTGACACTCTTGTGATCTTGAACATAGGCCTAGAGGACAGACTTTTTACTGCCTGCATTAAAATCCTGCCCTCAGTTACCCTAGGCAAGGTTAATGACTATAATTTATTAAAAGGCCTATAATGGTTTGTTAAATGATGTTGAAAATGGTAGTTTCGTGAAAACAAGTTACAAAGCGTCCCAACAAACAAAAGGTTTGCCCTGTACTTCCTTTTAAATGGAACAGTTACAAGCCATGCATTTGTCACTTCTTTTGGGCCAAGAACAATGCATTAACATGTACCTACCGTATACATACAGGTGCCCTATACCATACCGTTTGTTGATGTGCCAAATGCCACTGTGGGATGGTTTCCTTATCATCATCTGCACCCCATGGACTTCACAAGATTGGCACCTATAGCAGAGTCTGCATGGAAAGAAAGAAGTGAACCAGCTGTAAACCACCTCTCTCATTGCTGTCTTCCTCTAGCAATGTGGTCCCAGCGAAGCAGCACCCCTCCTTGTGAGAGCAGCAAAGTATCCATATAGGCATTACCTCCCAAGAGGCAAGGGCTGCCAAGAGAGGAAGGGATTAGTGCACGGGTGACCTCACCTGTTCTGTTTGTACTGATGTTATTCATAAAACACTTCTAAAGCTATTAAAGAAAAACTCGATATTAAAGACTGGCAATGTTACTTTGGTGTTTACCATTTGCAAGAGACCCTGCATGGCTGGAACTCAGAAAAGCCTCCAGCATTCAAACGATTTTCTCCTGTTCTCAGGGTCATATTCTCTCACTAGCCTATTGCAAATCTCCTGATATCTGGTGTCTGGAGCTTAGGTCCCTAGCCAAAAATTATATCCAAGCCCAGAACTAATTGTCTAAGTTCCTTCTATAGTTATAAAGAGAAATAAATGCTTCAAAAGATCAAAACACCCGAAATGCTGGGAGGTACAGAGCTGCCTAACAGCAGCTGGTACAGAACTGATGTCTCTGCACTTGACCTTCACCAGGGAACTGCTTGGGAGCTGCAGTCTGGCACATTGTCCTGAGCATAGGAGTATTTTCAAGAGTAGAACACGGTCACTGTTTTCCTCTTGAAACCCACAGAAGATTTTAAAATAAACTTTTTAAATGTTATTTTGCACTTATATATAGTGACTTTGCACTTATTTAAGGGCCTAAATATTGCTGTCATCTTGATATAAGCCTTTTTTGATATACCTTTTTTTTCAGTCGGGAATGCCTCTCCCATTCCAGTTTTAGAGGTGCACATGACAGCAGTGTCCTGACCTTAGAAACTGAGCTGTTGGTGCAAGATCTGGTACTAACTGTCACACTACCTCTTCCATCTGTCTTTGCACAGCATCAAGAGGGGGGGGGGAAAAAAAAAAAAGCGGTAACAAATGTTTTTCCTTCCTCACTTTTAAGGGTGATATTTCCCTTTTATGGGGAGATCTCTCAAATTATGTACTATCAGAGCCTAATATCTTTAATGGTACCTTATTTTACCAAGAGAGCAAATTACTCTGTAAAAAAGCCAGTTCTTTGCTTGTTGCCACTGCCAGCTGCATGCAAGTACAAAATTACAAAGCACTCACTTAGATGAAGTGAATACTTCATTAAACAATTAAGCAATAAGGCAGAACAAAGGCTGTGGTTTCCAGGCCTTGTTCTGTAATTGTATCCTACAGCATTAGGAGAACCTATGCTCAAGCGTAGGGTTGCAATTTAGGCTAGGATTATCCTCCAATAGCCTTGTCCTGTGGGATCAGAGGATTGCCACAATGGGGAATTTTTTTATCCATCGATGGCAATGTAAGATACATGACTTGTCCTTGAAGGTCTAGAGGTGAGGATTTCATCTTCTTTCTGTAATGCCTTGATTAGAAGCTTTTGTCTCTGCTTTCACTTTCTGAACCATGAAGGTTATTCACCAGCCCAGTTTCTATGAAGGTACAGTACATAGAAACTCAGTTCATAAGTAAATATCACTGAGTCTCCCCAAACACGCTGTGGACACTCTGAGCCTGAGTGACACGGAGGATGGGAAATGTGTAAGCCCCGATGTTGAACAAGATGAAGTTTGTGCTGAAATTTTCTGTTCACCTCACACAGCATGTGCATCTAGTGAACTTCCAGGTCAAACTGAGAGGCACCTACAGAGATAAGGCAGATGCATGTTTAGATGGCTGATAAGCAGAGATTGTTTGGATTGCAGATGAAATTCAAATGTCTAAAGTCCATCTACATTCTGCTATAGAGGTCTAAATCCCTTTCTTGGTCTAGTAAAGGCCTGATTCAGCTCCTAATGAAATACCAGGATTTGTTCCACTAACTTGAAGCTGACCCTGGACAGAGCCCGCAGCCCTACCAGAATCCCTTTCCAGAACAGTTGCAGAACATCCTGGATAACAACAGCAAGTCCTTCCCTCAGACACGATGTATAAGGAATCCCTCCATGCTGCTCTCCTTCTCCATAAAGCATTCAGTTCTGCTGAAACAGAAAATACAGCTCAAATGCGAAATACAGCTCACTGTATGACAGGACACCCTGTCCTTGGGAACTGGAATTAAGATCATCCAGACTCATGTCATGGGCCAATGGAAGACCATTAGAAGAATTAACTTTCAGTTCTAACAGGAATCAAACCAGAAATTTTAAAACAAACAAACAAACAAACAAAACCCCAAACCATAAAAAAATCACAACAATTTAAAAAGCCAAGTTTATTTCCAAGTATATGTATTTTATGCTCTTTTAGACTAAATCATCTTCTATAGTTTTTTGATTCTACTTGCACTCCTCCCCTTTGCAAATAATATGATTAATATTTAATTCAATTCAGTGACATATATCTCGATTCCCCACAGGAAAATAAGTTGCATCCATTTCAAACTTGCTGACACTGGAAAATAGCTAGCAGTCTGTACTCATTGGGTTGTACAGGAGAACAAACTATCATTAAATGTCAGAAAACATAGGTTTTAAATAGCAGAAGCCAAGGCACAGCTATTAGGTATACTTTTCTATTGCATTAATGCTATAGGAACCTGCTAAAATTGGTCCACTTTCAACCAGATACTGCAAAACCAGTAGAAGGCAGTCCCACCCCGCCTTGAAACAGACAAAACATGGGAAAAAGGAAGTATTTGTTCCAAGAGTAGGATCTGCTGAAGGAAAAGTTGAAGGACTAGATCCAGTAAAGGATTTAGGAGCTGAAACTATAATTTAAGTGCAACTGAGGTACTGAATGCCAAAAATACACCCCAGCTCCCCTTTCTCTCCCCCCAGCTGAACTGCAGACAAACGCTGAGGATGTTTGGCAACTCATTAGGCAACTTCTTACCCTGTAGAGTTCTCCTCATACCTGCAAATCTTGTCTCAGCAGTGAGGTGCACTAACATCAAAAGTAAGGTGAGGAGAGAAATTAGGTCCAAGTTACTAGATAACTCACTAGTACGCCTATCAGAGTAGGCTCTGGAGCCACCAGCAAGGAAGAGGGACACGGCTTGATGGAGAGAGAAGGCGGTAGGAAGCCACAAAGCCAGTATGGAGAGTTCTGGGGCAAGCAGGTGGGTCAAGAAGCACTGGTGGGGTGGGGTTGGTGGTGGAGGAGGCAGAAGGAATGGCTTAGGGACAGTGAGACGGCCTCAGCAATACAGGAAGGAGATAACGTACTGAAGAGAGAAGGGTGAATCTGGGGATCCAGGAGACAAAAGGAAGACTCTGAAGGCTGGCTGGAGAGAAGTTAATAACCACAGCTCTCGATGCCTCCAGCTCTGCTTCTGTACAGGTACAGAACGGCACTGGCCACAGCAGCTTCGGGGCTATTTCTCAATTGAGTTAGAACATAACCTGGAAATTAGATACTCTTCTGGTTTAATTGCAAATAGGACTAAATGCTAGAGGCATTCCTAAAGAGTGCCCGATAAATGCTGGCTGTCTCTGCTCTCCACAGATCCTATCTTGGCCATTTTTTTACAGCAAGTGATGGTATCTCAAATGCTTGTCTAGGAAGCATCAGTCTAGGAGGCTCAGTTGTCTCTGAACCATCAAACTGTTCAAACTCACCTCTCACTTTCCACACATGTACCCTGATCACCCAGGGGAGGAATGGAAGTTGCTCTCTGCAACTCAGAGGATGGGATTTTAAACCATCCCATCTTTTCTTATGAGAAAGTTAACGGTTTTAGTTCTTTCAGAGTTTGGGTCACCATTTTTGGAGTTCCATATTCCTGTCCCTATGGCAGCGGATCTGTTTTCAGAGGCTGCTATCTGTCTCCCTCAACCTAAAGTTTGGTTTTGTCCCATGACACTCTAAACCAAATGCAAAAATATCTGGGTAAAAAAAAGATACAAGCTCCTTCCAAAAATGTTCATAGAATCATAGAACAGCCCAGGCTGGAAGGGACCTCAAAAGATCATCTGGTCCAGCCTTTCATGGGAAAGGGAACCTAGATGAGATTATCTAGCACCCTGTCCAGTCACATCTTCAAAACCTCCGGTGATGGAGATTCCACCATGTCCCTGGGGAGGCTGCTCCAGTGAGTGGTTGTTCTCACTGTAAACAATGTCTGTCTTATATCAAGATGAAACCTCTCCCAGTGCAACTTGTACGCGTTGCCCCTTGTCTTCTCCATGTGGCTTCTTGTGAAGACAGAGCTTCCGCCTTCCCTGTAGCAGCCATTTAAGTACTGGAATACTGTGATGAGGTCCCTCCAGATCCTCTTCTTCTCCAGGGAGAAAAGACCTAACCCCTTCAGTCTTTCCTCATAGGGCAGGTTCTCCAGCCCTTTGAGCATCTTAGCGGCCCTCCTTTGGACCCTCTCCAGCCTGTCCGCGTCTTTTTTGAATTACAGAGACCAGAACTGGACACAGTACCCTAGGTGTGGCCTGACAAGCGGTGAGTAGACTGGGATGATCACGTCTCTATATCTGCTAGCAATGCCCCTGCGGATGCAGCCCAGGATCCAATTTGCCTTCCTTGCTGCAGCAGTGCGCTGCTGACTCACGTTCAGCTGGCTGTCCACCAGGAGCCCCAGGACCCTCGCAGCAAGGCTGCTCCCCAGCCACACAGATCCTGGCCTGTATTGGGCTCTTTGGTTATGTCATCCTGGGTGCAGGACCTTGCACTTGTCTTTGTTAAACGTCACACAGGTCTTGCTAGTCCACTCTTCCAGCCTGTCCAGGTGTCTCTGTAAGAGGGCTCTCCCTCCTGACATGTCCACCTCAGCACCCAGATTAGCGTCACCAGCAAACTTGGTGAGGGTGCTTTCAATCCCACCATCTAGTGTTGACCAGCATGGCGCCCAGTATCGATGCCTGGCAGACCCCACTCCTGACAGACTGCCAGCTGAAGTAAAGACCATTGATCCCCACCCTCTGAGTGTGGCCTGTGAGCCAATTTCCTACCCATCCTGCAGACGACCCATCCAATCTGCACCTTGCCAGTTTGTCTTGTTTGTTTTAATCCAGATCACTACACAGACCTGACTGACAGCACCACAACAGCCATCGAACTGGCACGAGAGCGGCAGCAGTGACATCTGGGCTGGGATGTCAGCCTGCTACTGAGTCACAGATGAATCCCAAAGTTTTGATTACTGTAAGTTTATCTCACTGTTTGGAAATTCATTCTGCCAGCTAGGCACTGAAAAGCAAGGCGTGCTATGACACCAAAGCCTTTCATTGGCTCTAGCTGCTAAGTGCCTTGCCAAAAAAAGGACATGGTCAATCACAAGGAAAAGTTGTATAAATGAGTCATGAAGCATATTGCATGTGGGATTACTGATTGTAAACAAGAATAACAGTGACTGTACGCTACCTGGTATTTGTACAATACTTTGTACAATAAGCCATGGTCTTGTCTTGAGGTTTCCAGTGGCCACTCTTGTACAAATAACAAATCATGATACCGTATTTATCACAACAGTAAGTCAACTATAATGACCATAAACATAGCTCAACCTTCACTTCAGCTAAACCTTGTTTCTTTCACAGTTATCTCATATCTCAGTGCACATTTATTCCCTATTTTGTCTGTTGCCTTACGTTCAAAATGTAAATTACCAGTTTTCTAAAACAGGATTTTTTTTTTTTTTTACTTTATATACACTGCCTTGCACAAGGGGGCTTTGAATTTTAACTGTGGTGCTTTCTAAGTCTACTGAAATTCAAGTAAATAACAGATAGCTTTCCACCATCCTACATTTTCTTCCTAACTGCTCAGTTCTACCAATTGCTTATCAAATCCAGGCCACATGCAGAGAAAAAAAAAGACCCAAAATGAAAACTATTTGTGAAGAAAGTCCAAAACAGGTAAGACCTCTGAGGACAGTTGCTTAGTTCAATGTGTCTAGTCTCAATCATTCGCAGTAATAAATATAACAAGCACATTCTGTGAGAAGAAACTTGAATTTTGGCCTGTAACACAAGGAAAAGGAGTCAGATTGCCAAGAGGAATTTTGCAAACACGGGCTTGTTCTAGTGGCTCTGGTTTGGGCAGCATTTCCAGAGGGGCTGCAGAATGGGCCTCCCATACATCGGACTGCACTGGCACTGACAGTTGGGTATGTTGTGGCGTCAATTTTGGAGTATGATAGACGAAGTTAGAAGTGCACATAAGATACTGTTTTGCTTTACTAAGTAGCAACCAGAAATGTCAGTATCACATGTTAATTAATGATTAATGTTAGAGGAAGGAGATGCATACCTGACATATTTTTAAACTGGTATAACAAGTTCTCACAGCACAGAGGAGGGAAGTTGTCTGTAATACGTAGTAATGGGCTGTGTACTTGGAACTGTGCACCATAAATTTCTCCACCTTCAGGACAGAATGTGTCAACACACGGCTGCTCTCCTAGAATAAAGTCAGTGCCAAGATTAGCAGTCGGTAATGTTGAAGAACAAGGAAAGAAGAAAAAACTTACAAATGATGATCAAAAGGACAAAAAAAACTTTCAGACACACCTGGGGTAGAAAAACATCAACAGAGCATATTTTTAATGTAAGACTAGACCTGATATCACAAGGTGCTGATAGTAAATCAAGAAATAAAGAAAATAACACTGAAGCTGACAAAGCCCTGGAACTTTAAGATCTTCCTCAAGGTGATGTCCTACTTAGCAAGGAGAGCTTTAGCTCAGGCAGGGTGAGTTAGCATATACTTACACATAACGCTGTAAGAATAATACATTGAAGTTATCTAACATCCCACAATGATGATGTTCAAAGCACTCTGCATCTGCGTATTGATGTTCCCACACTGGAAATCAGTAAAGTACATGCTTGCCTTTAAGTATATTCTTAAATTAAATACGTTTCCCAAAGAAAGATCATAGATGTTCTCCTTAACCAGGGTTGACATGCTATATGTAGTACACATCACTCCCACTTTGCTCCTTGATGAAATAAGGCACTTTCCTCTCCTGTACTGTTGTGTAAGATGTTACATGGGACAGTCCTGTACAGATCCTGTACCAAGTTGTTGGCAGAGCCAAGAATAAAAAATACAGGTGGGATTCATATAGCCTAACATTAGCAAGCTATAAACTAGGCCTCCAGTCAAGAGAGACACGTAAGACTGGTCAGGCTTCACCACTCTACAACCACTGGAGACACATTTCCTCACAACGGGATTTGTCCAACCCGTCTTAAGCCGGTGGAGAGACCCTATCTCTTTTGACTGTAGAGTGACCAAACAGCTTAGATTAGACACCAGCTTTAAAATAACCAAACATTACGTAAGGTATATCTCTTCTTGGGATCTCAACCATTTGCCCTCCTCCTGGACACCACTCCTGCAGCTCTGGAGGATGCTCAAGAGAAAGCTGCGGACTGGGGATGGTCTTGCCACGTCCCAGCCCTTGCTGACCCACATTGCACAGCTCCCCCCTCCCGGTTCTGTTACGCCATTTCTTTTGGGTAGGGTCACATTTTTTTGAAACTTCTCCATCTTCCATACTCTGAGCTACTTCCCGCTCTAGGAGTATTTCTGCCACCACAGCATGGGTGAGAAGTAATGATTTCTGAGAGCGGCTTGAAATTTTTATGGTGTAATAAAAGCCAGACTGTTCATTTGATGGCTGCCATCGCCTTGCACAATGAAGGAGGGAGGGGACGTGACTACTTGATAAATACCAGCGAGTATGACGATGTATTAGCAATAAATAGGAGTACAAATAGACAGTATTTGTTATTGAGCTATTAAATATATGGGTGGCACAGATTAACAAGACACGTAACCCCGTTTTTTTTCCTCACTGAGGACGCGGGCTCAGGCAGGGAGCACGCAGCCCGAGGGGGAGGCAGGGGCTTGGGCCGGCCATTTTTGACCCTCTTTTTTTCACCTCTTTTACCCTCAACGCTACCCACTAGCTCAGTGGAGGGACAAGCCCCGCAGACACCAGATCCAACACAATTTATCCCTCACGGCCGGGGCCGTCCCCGCTGCCCTGAGGCGCCCGGGCCGGGCAGGGCGCTACCTCAGGGCTCTCAGTCGAGGCCCAAGCTCTCGCCTTCCCCGCGCCCAGCGCGGCCCGCCATGGCGCCCGGCTCGCCTCCCTCAGGCGGCTGTGCGGGCCCGCGTCCCCCGCGCCGCGCACGCTGCTGGGCGCACCGGGGACCGCTCCTCGGCGGAGCCGCCTCAGGCAGCGCCCCGGGAGCGGGCACACGCCTTTCCGCCGCGCCCGGGGGGTTATGTGGCAGCAGAGCGAAGCCCCTCAGGCCAGACCGCACCGCAGGCTGCTGCTGCCCCCGCCCGCCGGGCGGGAAGGGGCAGCGGCCTTGCCCCGCTCGGCGGGCCCGGGACAAAGGCGCCGTCCCGCCCGGGCTGGGCGGGGCCGCCATGGCGCCGCTCCCCACGCAGGGCGAACCGCCCCGGCGCGGCGCCTGTCGCTTTAACCGCCCGCCGTGGGTGGCGGCCGGGCGCAGTGCGCATGAGTTCAGGGCCGGCTGCTCGGCGGAGCCCGCGCCCGGCCGGAGCCCGGCCACCTGCCCGCTGCCGCCCTTCGCCCGGCCGGAGCCCGGCCACCTGCCCGCTGCCGCCCTTCGCCCGGCCGGAGCCCGGCCACCTGCCCGCTGCCGCCCTTCGCCCGGGCTGCCTCCCGCTCCTCGCCCTGCCCTGCTGTCCCCGCCGGGAGAGGCGCGCACCGCTCCCCGCGGCCGGTGAGTGCAGCCCCCTGCGCGGCGCTCCGGCTGAGGCGATCTCCGCTGCCCGGCTCCGCTGCCGTGAGGCGGGGAGCTCCCGCCGCTGCCCCTGGCTCGCTCTTCCTCGGGCCGCGGAGCGCCCCGCGCGTTTGTCAGCCCTTGATAGCAGCGGTTCAGTATTGGTCTTATCGCTCGCTAATGGATTTTTAATTATTTCTTCTCCCCCCCGTCAGTTGCTGGGGTTCCAAGAGCAGCAGTCGGGACGGCGGGTTCCCGCCCCGCTGCTCCGCGGGTTGGGGCTGCGGGGACTGGGGGGAGCGGAGCTGCCCGGCTGCCGGGGGGGAGCGGAGCTGCCCGGCTGCCCGGGGGGAGCGGAGCTGCCGGGGCCGGAGGAAGGGGAGCGGAGCTGCCCGGCTGCCGGGGGGGAGCGGGGGGAGCGGAGCTGCCGGGGCCGGAGGAAGGGGAGCGGAGCTGCCGGAGGGGGGGGCGCGGAGCGGAGCTGCCCGCTTCCAGCGCCGGGCCGTCCGGCAGCGTTGTCAGCGCGGCAGGGGAGAGCGGCACAGCCCCGGGGGGCTGCTCTGGACTGGGTTTAGTTTTGTGTGCAGAGGAGGGGAGGAGAAAAACTACTAGCTAACCGCTTCCCTGCCGCGTGTGAGGCATCGTTTCCCGGTATTGAGATGTGTTAAGGATTATTTTTCTTTTTTTCCCCCTTGGATTTCTCGTTCTTCCCCTTCATATCCTGTCTAATAACAATTTGCGTGTGATAATTGGCAACTTGGGGGGGAAAAAAAAAAGGAAGGAGCGTTAAGGAAAGGTTTCATACCCGTGCATTGTTAAACTTGGCTGTTACTGACTAAGGGTGGTGGGAAAGAGCTGCCTTATTCCTCCTCATTTTCTGACTGTCTGCAATGTAATGTTACAGTTGGAGAAACTGTTGGCTTAAACAGTAGCAGATTCGAGTTCAAAATACTTTTTTTTTTTTCCCCCTACCGCGTGTCAGGTGCCTTTTCCATCTGGAGATGGTAAGCGTGAGGTGGCTGGTGCGTCTAAAGATCATAATCGTAGGTAGTTCGGGTGAGGTTTAGTATGTGTGAAAGAAACCACAGCCTTAAAAACACTCTCGGGATTTTCAGTAATTCAGGATCTCAAGGGCATGTTTCCTGAATAGTTTTTGTTTTAGCGTGGCACTGAGAGGAGGTGGCTGGAAGCGGAGCTCTGTTGTGCTTGGTCCTGCGCGCGGGTGTAGGAAGAGATGATTCCTGCGGTAACAAACATGCAGGCAGCACGGGAAAGAAATTTAGAGGAGTTTGTCTATCTTTCTAAAAATTTCGCAAGGATTTTGAACTGTAACAAATACCAGAAATGTAAGTAACAATTACTTCCTTTCCCCTTCCTTTAATGAAGGGCACAGAAGGAAAGACTTCTTTCCAAACCCTAAAGCATAAGCCTTAGTTCTAAAAGCTTTCGCAATTTCTGGCTTAGGCCAGGTATTATTTTAAGACTCTTCTACAGATCCTTGACTAATGCAGCAATGCAGATGGACTTCCTTGTACAGGTACTACTATAAGGAATAATGATTGTGGTTTTTCTCCTTCCTTTGTGGTAATTACTGCTGTATAAAGGGGGGGCTGGTGTTTAAGCAGTAAAAGGGAAAAAAAGAAGTTGCTCACTTAGATCTCCAAGAAATGAAGATACTCATTATTTCTCGGAAATGGAATAGATTTTTCCAGCTGTGTCTTTCTTATAATTATTATTTGTTTGGGGTTTTTACAACAGAGTGAGTAAGTAAAATGAAGTTTTATGATTAGAAGTACAAGTAATTCCTGACATTGGAAAGGAAGAGGGAGATTCTATATTATATGTCTCTGTTGGGAGATTCTATGTTACATCTCTGTATTTTGTCAATAATAAAACTCTTCTCCTGTTGGTCATAGCTGCTTTTTCTCTGCATGCCTCCGAGAAAAATATTAACAAGAATGCTGGCAGAGGGGCTTGCTGGTTGGATATAGTAACTGGAACGACTTAACTCCTGAGCAGTTGACAACTCTCAGGCTGACTGACCTTCTAAAATACTGGAGCATGAAAATAAATGAGCATATGAATGTGGCTTTCAAAGCCAGACAGACAGGCTGTGTCAAATACTGTTACCAAGTCCTCTCTCCTCCTTTTTTTTTTTTTTAATTAAAAAATAAAAGCAAGGAATTTCAATTTCCAGTATAACTAACTGCTTAAAGATATCCCTTTCAATTGGGTGTGTATTAATTATCCCCATTCCAAGGAAAGTCCAGGGCAAGACTTTACTGCTGTTTTGCCAGTGCTGTTTTCAGCTCTGTTTGCCTTGGGCAAGCAGACCTTTATGTGCTTACATAGGAATGAAATGTGCATTAAATTAGCTGCTTTTTAAAGTAAACACCTCTGCTTTGTGCTTTAGGTGTCTTCTGTCCTCTTCCCTATACCAGCACACCAGTCCCAAAAAGAAACATAGGAAAGCAACCTACGATCCAGCTGTGAGGCTGAAAATTACCTTGCAGTCCTAAATACTTTGTAAACCAGGAGTTGGTTCACCTTTGCTATGACTGTAGCAGTAGTTACATAATGAAACCCTAAACCCCAGTGATGCTACACCTGTAACAACAGAAGTTGACTAATTACAGAGGAGTCTGTGTCTGAAACTGTTTATGTACACTTTGTGTTTCTAAAGTGTTGGCTGTCATAGATAGCACCACCCTGATGTTAACAGGAAAGATTTAAAAAGAGTAACTTTAAAAGAATTGGACACTTTCCTTGTTGAAATTGGCATGAGGACATTTGAAGTCAGAGGAGACCTCAGCCATCACCTGGATGTGTTTAAAGCGCCGTATAGAACTGGACTGGACAGCTCTGGGTATCCTACGTAGTCTTCCCACTGAGCAGATACTGGTCATCAAATCTCAACTGGAGAGTTCCAGTGAGAGCCTTGTTGTTATCCTTGGGTAAGATGCTAATCTAGAGTAACTACTTGTCACTGGCTGTGGTTTTACTTCTAGTTGGGGCAGGGAAGGATACTGTTGCTGGAAATGCATGGGAAATGTGAGCACTTTAGGGATCCTTCTCTGGCGATTCAGCCCGCCCTGTTGTATACAAACCTTTGCCACTGGCCTTCTTTGCTTTAGGCAACAGGATTCAGCTGAAGCTGCTGTTGGTGTAGTGAACTGGGAGCAGAGTTTACTTGCAAGGGATGAGGCATGTGAGAACCTGCTTCACAGATTTCTCCCGAATAATTTCTGTCTTGAGGCTGGACCGGTGTGCTTGGCATCGTCAAATCCTGCATTGGTGTTCCACTGTCTGTTTTAAAAGAAGTAGCATTTCCCAAATGCTGCAGAGAGGGTGATGAGGTAATGATGTTCTAGGCTTTTGCAAAAGGTCTCTTGTCTTGCGTTGGCTTAGCTGTCTCCAGTAGGTGACAAAGTCTAAAGTATAGGGTCTCAAAAAACCTGAAAAGGCTATTCTTGAAAATCCAGAAGGACCAGCTAAGAATGAAGCACATTATTGAGCCCTCTTTTTCTGATATCTTGAGGCTTGGATTAACGTGGTCAAAGGTGTGACCTTAAACATTGTTTCTGAGCAAAGCATGATTCGGAGAATTCAGTGTAGTAATTGAATTATTACTTAGGTGATGAAAATGTTGGTTTGCGATTGTTTCCTTTCTTTTTAAGTGGTTGCTACATTTAATTTGAGATCCAATTCAGTAAACCATTTAAGCGTGTGATGAAATATCCTAGTGAAGTCAGCTGGATTTAAGTTTTACTGAATTGGTGCCTTGCCCATCTAGTTCCTTTAAAACTTATGTACACAGGATTAATTATTTCACTGTTGGCAGCTCTTCCAAATTCTAGTGTGAGTTGTATGAATGACATTCAGTGTGTTTCTTGAGGCTCCAGCTTCCAGAGTTAGAGGACTGAGAGAATCTTTGTTTTTAGTTTTAAAACTAACGGATTTTGTAGCTCTCCTGTAGGGGAAAGTTTGAATTGTCATGAATGCACCACAGAAACCAGAAAGTTGTTTTTTTTTTTAAAAAAAAAGGGGGGGGGGTTACTTGCATTAAATTCCCTTGAATTCTGGGAGTCTTGCATGGTTGTTAGTGCTCTGATTACTTTGGTTGTAGCTGGATGTCTGTTCAGGGCTGCCATGCTACCATGAGTACCTCGAGTTCCCACTTTGCTAAATGTTGTTCAAACTTACTTGATGCCTGTTCTGAAAATCTCAGTCAGAATTGATATCAAGGAAGCGTCTATAAAAATGCTTTTGGCCTGGTTCTTGTTTAGAGGACCATACTGTCACAGGCTGGGGGGGTGAGGGGTGGTGTTTTGGTGGGTTTTTATAATGGTCAGCATTTCTATTTGGCTGGCTGTACTATGGTGACAGTCCACCTCTAAACAAGGGCAGGAACATTTCCTGGTTACCAGATATTAAATAGCTGTGACTGTTTTGGACAGACAGGATTTTTCATGAGCAGATGAAAGTAAAATGCATTAGCACGTTATTGTAAGCATCTACACTTAATGATATGCAGAAATAAAGTCAGAATTTAACTGTGTTGGCCAGTTTTAGCTTACCTTGGTTCCTAAACATCTAGTGTTGTTGATTGTTACTTCAGTTTTGTTTTTACTCTTCCTGTAAGAACAGCTTACAAATTTACTTTCTGATTCTGGGGTTTTTATGTGCTCAGAGCAATACCTCTTCAGCCACCCCATGTGCTCCTAGAGTTAGTCAGCTTGCCTTTGAGGTTTGTCCTTTGTAGGCAGTGCTGTCACTCAGTCTGTTCTTCTGCCAGAAAGCTTAAATCTTACTGTGTATCAAAAGAGTAGGACATGGGTAAGGCTAAAGCTCAAGGATTTACTCTATATTTCATATATTGAAGGAGGTAAGAACAATTCAGTTGCCGATATCTCTGTTCATAAGGAGAAAATATGTCCCCCGTGCTGGATCAGTTAGTTTTGAGGAGTTTGTAACAGCAGTAGCTCAGTGAAGACATGTCATGGGCCAAGTTGGATTTGTTTAGCTGTGATCTTGTACAGCAGGTTCAAAGGTATGTTGCAGGAGCACTTAATACAAGGAAAAATTCATCAGGTTATTAGATGCGAATTCCTGGCCTGTTTTGGGAAGCCCTGTGGTCTCGTGACCACAACGCGCAGGAATCTGAATGAATTCCTACTCTCTGCTTGCCTTGGTTTACATGTTCTTCCCTCAGCATCTGGTGCTGACTGTCAGAGGCTCATACAGATACAGGTCCCTAGTCTGCCCCTGTACCAGCATTTTTATAAAACCTATCCCACACTAACACTTCAAGTGACCTCAGAGTACTGTCAGATTTTTTTTCCAGATGCTTAACTCTCCAAACTCAGGCACCACCATGGAGTGCAAGACCACGCAGAGCTGAGCGTGTGCATTGGTGTGTCTGTATACAGCTGACGGATTAAACAAACCTTGAAGTTCACTGGCCAGTGAGTAATTCTGTAATAGCTGTTACAAAACAGGCAAAGTGTGTGTGATGCTCAGAGCACAGTCTAGGCTTACAAATCTAGCTTAAGAAACGGTTCATGCAAAGAGTGTTCTAGAAATTTTATGTATAGTGAAGGGAGGGAGCGACTGATATTGTGCCCTTTTAAAAATGTATGATAACTTTCTAAAAATTGTCAAGTCTACTTACCTGAAATATATCGTGCAGTAAATGGGATGATGCTGTCTGTTTGCTGACTTTCAGCTTCTTCTTTATGT
Organism: Pelecanus crispus; assembly: GCF_030463565.1. Classification (NCBI taxonomy): domain Eukaryota; kingdom Metazoa; phylum Chordata; class Aves; order Pelecaniformes; family Pelecanidae; genus Pelecanus; species Pelecanus crispus. The sequence continues at coordinate 7,350,775 of NC_134643.1, forward strand.
AGCGGTTGACTTTTAGCCTCTAAATGTCTTTCATTTTTGTGGGATTGATCTTTTGCCTATTAAGCCAGTCTTCAAACAGAATTATTAATAAAAATTTTTTTCAATCTCCTGCTACTACAGAAATGGTCCCTTGTAAATGTTAACATTGAACTTTAGTGGAGAAGTAATCTTAGTCAGCAAAACTATAAAAATATCCTTTTTAAAAAAGACAGACTGCACCTTATCTTTGATGGCAACTTAATACAGTCCCTCTGAATTATGTGCCTCTTTCAAAGCAAAATTAAATCTTTGGAGGTAAAATTCAATGTTAACTTCAGAATATTTCAATTCCTTCCTACTGCCCTCTGACAAACATGCATGATATGTGAATTGTGTTGTTTTGAATGTCTCATGAAGGCTAGCTCTAGTGTAGCCAAGAAGTGATCATTTCAGCTGATAGAATCACAGCTGCCCTAAAGTGCCATTTTGGTTTAATATTTGGGATCTTGTCTCCAAATAGTACTGCTCCTGTCACACTTCTGCACTCTTGTATGATGGTCTGATTTTTTTTTTTTTTTATTAATCCCTAATGGTACAGGCACACATCTCTGAAACCAAGCAAAGAAAAAAAAAAAAACCCCACAACACTACAATGCATTGAATAGACCAAGCAACAAATCCTGTTGTGAGCAACTTTCATATTTAATGCATCTCTGAAGGTCAGGAGGAACAGCCGCCTGTCGTCCTGCTGTTCTTGCTCTCTCTGCGGATGGTTACCTAGTTTTGAACCCTTGCTTGTTACCTAGGCAATCCTACTGAAACAGGCAGTGGGGTCTTCCTGAAATTCGTTAGATTCTTGGCTATTTCTATATTAAATCCACAAAGTCTTTCACTTAATAGAGGGGACACAAAAAGAGTGAAGGGACTTCTGTGTTAGCCATGGCTAGGAGGGGAATTTGTCCGTAAAGCGTGCTGTATGTATTGCAGCAGTGCCAGGCAACCTCACATCACCTGTAACTGCACTAGGCACTGTGCAAATATGTAGGAATTTTTCCCTTAAAGTATAAAAAACACAGCAAAGGGGAGGAGAAATAATGTATATGAAAAGGGTACACATTAGTAAGATCATAACCCAGAAGTGTTAAAGATCATGTGAAAGATAGAAGGGAAAAAGATCTTCACCCACTCCCTTTTCTGCAGGCTATTGCACAGCTCCTGAGCTTTTCTGAAATGAGTAAAACTTCCAAAGAAGCCATGGCTTACAACAGAAAGGGAGAACCAGTGCCGTGATGCTTGCTGCTTGATCTTGTGTGGGTGGCTCTCTTAACCAGTTGCAGTCATTGCCTTTCTTCATTGTTCAGGAGCTTTGTGAAACATCTGAGCTTGAGCTCCAAAATGAGTAATAGGAGCTTACTGGAAGCAGAGTTATTTGTTGTTGTTTAGAACTTGTGGCTTTAATATTTATTACTACTGAATTTGGGTGTTCCTGCTGTTCTGGATGCAGGTAGCCCACTATGAAGCTTAGACCTGGTTATGCTAAGGTTTTGCTGCTGGAGAAAGCAGAACAGTACTCTTAAATATTTTCTTCTCCCTCAAAGTTTTGGCCCTTTAATTGGTTTCTTGGTAACTTGGATTAATACCTTCATTTGATTAGTCTTTAAATGTGGGTCTTGTCTATGATATCTATGGTAGTCTGGAGCTATGACCTCTCATAATGTAGTCTATAAAATGTTTACAAACAGTTTTGGGAATAATTCTAGAAATCTAGTAGTTGTCTATAATACATCATGAGCATGTCCAGCTTATACTGAAGAGACTTGGATAAAAATGGATGCTGCAGCTTAAAAGTGGTGATAAGAAATAATACCTTATGTTGGATGTCAGTAGCAGTACTCACCTCTTGCTGGTCGCTCCTTAGAAAAACACTCTTCCATCTGAACATCACCTTGAAAGTCATGTGAAGAAATCAGAAGTCAGTGGGAGGTTTCTGTGAATTTCAGAGTGGTCAGGAATTTCTCTGACAGTCTTGCCTTCTAAAAATGATAGATACTTTTGTGTGTGTGTTTGCTTGTGTGTAGCACTTCACAGAGAAGCCAAGATTTTCACTGATAATGTTGCCTTCTAAAAATTATATATATTTTCGTTTGTGTGTGGCTGTTCAGTGCTGCAGGGTTTGTTGTAGATGGAGCTGCTGTTGCAGGATATGTTCTAGACTCAGGCAGCTCTTTACCAGTTTAGCTTTCTGCAGCGTAGCTTTTTGGTTAGAGCCTGGGTATGTGGCAGTCAGAGGTACAGCAGCTGCTGCAGTGCTCCCATGTCTGCCTGTCTTGTGATTCTGAAAACCAGGACCAAGAGCATGTTTCTACCTCTGTGGCATCACTTAAAGACCATTATCCTGAGGATGCATCTTTATAGCTAATGTTATAAATAGAAGAAAGGAAGAATGCTCTTTTCATGTAAAAAGCAAGGGTAAATCTTAATCGTTAGACGTAATGTTCTTAAGAAAGGCTATCGGATGCTTTTATTGTGGCAATCCAGTACTCTGTTTATGTGGGTTGTGCTTCCAAGACTTGCTGGACGGCAGCCTAGCGACATTGTGTGGGAGCCTTCCCACAGGACGCATGTTGGGGCTACAGCATAGACAGGGAGCGTTCGTAGGTACCTCTGGTAATGTCATAGCCCTCTCCTGGGAGGAAGCGATCAGCAGGATGGAATTGTTGCTCAGTATTGGCAGATATTATCTCACTGCTATGAAACGCTAATCACCTTACCAGGAGGCTCTGGTTTCTCAGCCCTCAGCTGACAGGGGTAGGGAGGAAGGAGACGTAATCCAATTGAATTGGAAATGCAGACCTGACTTTGCTTCTCATGTCGCCTCTCGAACCTTAATAAAGGGAGAAGCACTTGGGAAGCAGGACCATCTCATTTCATTTGTACAGTGTCAGGGTAATGGTGTCCAGTTCCCAGCTGGTTGCATATAACGTGGTACCTCAGAACCAACTGTTTTGAGGAATGCGTCGCTGCTGTTTCCTGGTCACAGGCAGGGTGGGTGAAAGGATGGGCTGTTAAAGAAGGTGGCAATTTCTTGTTGTGAAGGATGTTTTAATGCATTGGAGGGAGAGATGAGTGTCGTGGTTTAGCCCCAGCCAGCAACTAAGCACCACACAGCTGCTCGCTCACTCCCCCTGCCTGGATGGGATGGGGGAGAGAATCGGAGGAGTAAGAGTGAGAAACACTCCTGGGTTGAGGTAAGAACAGTTTAATAATTGAAATAAAGTAAAATAGTAATGATAATAGTAACAATACAATAATGATAATAATAATACACAAAGCAAGTGATGCACAGTGCAATTGCTCACCACCCGCCGACCGATACCCAGACAGTTCCCGAGCAGCGATCGCTGCTCCCCGGCCAACCCCCCCAGTTTATATACTGAGCATGACGCCATATGGTATGGAATAGCCCTTTGGTCAGTTGGGATCAACTCTTCTGGCTGTGCCCCCTCCCAGTTTCTTGTGCACCTGGCAGAGCATGGGAAGCTGAAAAGTCCTTGACTAGCATAAGAAGTACTCAGCAACAACTAAACCATCAGCGTGTTATCAACATTCTTCTCCTACTAAATCCAAAACACAGCTCTATGCCAGCTACTAGAAAGAAAACTAACTCTATCCCAGCCAAAACCAGGACAATGAGCTAGGTTCTACTTTTTTCTCGTCCCCCTGTTTGTGCTGTTAGTGCAAAAGGATGACTTTTGTCTTTGTGGTACTTTGAGAATGAAGGAAGAAATTCTGCTGGAGTGTTTTGGGAGATGATGACAATTCAGAGAGGTATTACAGAACTGAGCACTAGGATAGCTTAAAAAAATGGGGACTTTTGCTCTAGTAAGCATCTTCCAAATGTACAAGCACTGTTTCTTCATGGCTGAGTGAAATAAAAGCTCTGTAAGCTTTAAAATGCAATTTTGCTATGTAACACAATGGTGCAAAAATGGCATTAAGTTTTGTTCATGGATCTTTCACCAGAAGTAGTTGGCATAAGAGCTGCTTCAGTAACACACGAGTTAACTGCAGCGGTGTTAGGAAACTAACTGGATTCTCTTTCCCTCATGTGATCTGACAAATAGAATTCTTGTCTAAAAGCTCCTAAAAGATGAAGATGTTTAAACTGGGTCAGTCGGTATCTCAGCTGATGGGATTTTATTACTGTTAATGATGTGTCATAATGGAAAACACAAACAATCTGTAGGACAGGTATGTATGCAAGGTCCTTGCTTGTAAATGTAGACATCTGGTCTGGAAGCACACAAGATGGGATACAGAACCTTGCTATGTTGGATTTTTAAAGTCGCCTTTTAGAATATGACTAGCTTTTTTAAAAGGTGCCCATAGGTGGTAGATGTGTTCTAGAGCAAAAAGATATGCCTGTTATTAACTTGTGTGGGATCTTTTTTACTATTTATTTTCCACTCCTTTTGAAGTATTTTAAAAAACAGATTTAAATATAACATGTTGTTCTCTGTTTTCAGAAATGAATAAAGCTAGCTGCCCTACGTAATACGCTGATGGCATTCTACGCTGCATCGGGATCGATAAGTCAAGAGGGTGTGATGCCTAGAAACCTCCTCTCGGATTCTCCTGAAATGGCATCCGAAATCTCTCCAAAGCACGCACTTGGGAGCATGGAAGGGGGTGGCAGTGTGGAAAGTTGTGGCAGCCAAGCTAGGTGCAGAAGTCTTGCCTTGGTAAGTGTTTAATGAGTCTTATGCTTAGTGATACATGTTACATTAGTAGCTTTGTTCACATCACAGGAATATTTTTTTTTTTTAAATTAAGTGTTGATTTTTGCCATTTCTAGTCCTAAATGGTTGCTTGTGGTCTTGGTTGTTAACAAACTGAAAGGCCAGAAATAACTGCTCTGATTTGGTACAACAGCTTGTTATTCTGATCTGATTGTCTCTGAGCTTGGGGAGTGCTTCTCTCTGGCCATTCCTCCAAAGAACAAGGAGCACACTTTACTGGGCAGCTTGGTGCAACCACCTGCATGTGATGCACAGTTTGGTGCACATCTCTGCCCTTGCTTTCTTAGGTAGCTCGTAAAGGAACTTAAGGATACTGTTGGTTCTGTACGCTGTTTCTTGCGTGAGCTCCTTGTTGACACTATTGAATGAAGGTCTTGGCTTATTCCACCTTCATATAATTAGGTGAGTAACAAATAAGTCACCATAAACAAAGCTCTCTTCGCATTAGTGAATATGAGTGTGTGGCCATTTAAGTAGTATGTGAGTAATTGAAGGAGTAGGATGCGCTTCTGCATTTTTCCAATTAGCAGGATGATTCAGGCGATGAACTCAACAGTACTGTTTGTACTGTGACAGGCTAAGCCTAGAAAGCAGGTATGGTTCCTTGCACATTTTTTTATCATCACAACCATTTGAAAAGCATCCATTTTTAATTGAGGAAAGAGCACTCCAGTAAACATGTTTTCCCTAAATGGAAATCTAAATCTGTCTTGCCTTAAACATGGAATTAGGCTTTCCATATCTTTCCCTCTGCCCTCCCTGCTAGCTTCCTTTTAGTGAAGTAGTTTGTTGCTGTGAAAGAATAAGTGATGAAAAAGGCTGGCAAGTTGTTGATACCTGTATTTATCTGTATACTTCAGAAATGCTCAGTGTTTTGTGCTACTTCATGAGCTTTTTGGCAACTGAGGTAACTCTAAAGATGTTCCTTCTTGGTTGTTTCTAATGAAAATACAACTCAGTTAATATTCTGCTGTATCCTTAAGGCAGCTTGTGTTGCTAGTTAAAACACAAAACAAGTATTACTAAATTTAGTCCCTTAACTGTTTCTGATCTGCTCCAGAACAAAATTGGAAGGATCAGGGTGGGGGAGGTCAAGAGAGTAGCTAAGTACATCATTTGGACTTGGGTATTTAGAGTATATTGTTTATTATATGAAAACTGATTGGAACTTAGAGAATTACAGTGGGAGTTGCACTTTGTTAAAGTGCACTTTGTTAAAGTGCAGCTTAATTTTATGCAGAGTTACAAGTTAATTTTATGCATTACTCTGATTCCAGTTTTCCAGGTTATCAAACTAGTAGCCAGTCATGTTTCCATGGGTTTTATTTTTAGCTGCGGTAGCAGGCATGAGACTGGACACTTGAAAAAATCAGTATTGAATAACGAGGCTATGTATAAATCAGTATGTTTGTACAGTCTCACCCTGAGTCTGCTGTGTCAGAAAATGGCATAGATTCCCTTAGTCTAAGTAGATCTTACCATGTGATAACCCATATGATGATGCATCAGCTAGAATTGGAATCCCTTCCTACTCTGTAATGCAGTAATTTATAGATGGAGTAAAAGCTGGCTGCAGGTTTAGGCAATTCCCAGCAGACCTTTGCATCAGCAAAAGAAGTTCCCAAAGCCTTGAGTTTGTCTTGTTTGAGCTTGTGCATGAAGAAAGTGAAGCATGTACCGACAAGTTTTAATTCTGGTGCCACAGATCCCCTTCCATGACTGTTCTTCCAGCAGTATAGTAGGTGGCATGTCCGATAAGGCTGACAACTAGTATGCGTGGAATAACAGCTTGGGGAATGGAAACTCTTTTCAATAAAGGCATAATTTCAGTTTCTGAGTTTGAGAAGGGGTCTGTGGTGAACTGAATATGAAGGAAATTCTGCCAATTGTGATTGAGTAAATAGGACTCAAGTCTTCAGTGCTGCTCAGATCTTTCTTCTTTGTGATCTGATGTAAGAAAACAGTATTGTTCCACTGGCTGATACCTTTTGTCTGTCCAGCACTGAAACAGGCTTTAGAAATCCTCAGGATAAACAGCAGTATTCTTCAAATATTTCTTTTTCTATATCCTTGTGATTTTTTTTTTTACATGATTTTTTACAGTCCACTAAGCAGATCAGGGGATTTGTAAGAGGAAAAGCTAGTTGCTGGAACATGCTCATAGAGACCTTAACTTCTTGATTCAGTAGTTTTGTTATAAAAGTTCAGAAGATGCAGAAGCTTTGATGGCCTTATGAGAAGGAGGGGATAGATAACATTCTGTAGACAAATAATTTTTTATTAGACTGATCCTGAGAAAGGAAGGGGCAAATTTTCAGGCACACCAGACCTTCATAGCCCTGAAACAGAAGCAATTACAGACTTGCCTGCCTCTTCATTTATCACTTTTCTGGGTCTGTTCACCTGGAGAGACAACAAGGAAGCTCAGGGTTGACGTTGAATGTTTTTTTTTTAAATGGCCTTGTGAAGGAAAGGAGTGTAGCAGTAGTTTTTATGACAGGCCTGTACTGCTGCAGGTTTCTTCCTACTCAATTACAAAAAAAGAGGCTCTTAAGCTTCTCTGTGTCAAACTACATTAGTCACTAAATATAACCTTTGTATTGCATCTGTGGAATTCAAACAAACCTAGGGATGTGATAATAGAGACAAACACTTGGACTGGCTTTAGCCTACGCTGACTGCTTAGAGCTGGTTTGGCTGACTGTTGGCTGTTCTTGCATAGTGTGTGTCTGCGCTGGCATTAGTGACTGTGGAACTGGTTGTTGGTTTAGAAATTATTAGGACATGGCCATGAATTGCCATGTGCCAAAAAGGTCTTAAAGTTCTGTGTTTGCGATTCTTACCAGTCGGCTGTTGTCAGTTCAGTTTAATTTTGCCAGATTTCTCGGCTTCTTACCTACACAATGGTGCTTTTAGTTAATCTTTGACAATTGCAGTCCTTAAAGCCAATTTTTTTTTTAAATGGAAAGCAAGGTGCTGATGTCCTGTCTTGATTGCAATAGAATTTTTCATATAAATGATAGATATTCAGGTGTGAATTTATGCTGCCAAATTTATCACAGCAGCTGAAGACAAGTACAAGAACCTACATTTAGATGGGAGGAATGTTTGCCTTGATACTGTCATCTCACACCAACTTTTATAACCATAAAAGTTCTTATATATGAGGACATGAATTTGCACATGTATTCTGGTTTCTTTCTAATGAAGGTGGTATCCATACATATGCTTGGCAAAAGGATGAGACAAGTGTACCTGCTCAAAACATGGAATCAGTTGCGCTATCCAAGGGGGAGAGTAAAGAAAAACGCTCTGTTCTGCTTGGCAATTCTGAATTCCAAAACCCATTCTTGAATGACACTCCCTGATATGTGGTGTAAGAATTAACTTGCAGTGAAATACAGTTGCAGCAATGTAAGGACTCTTAATTTGGAGATAAAACTAGGTCTTAGCTTCTTCTGAAGCAATTTGTCTTGTTCCATTGACTGAACAGGCACAGACTGACTTCTTTTTCAGTGCTTCACTCTGGTAATTTTACTGTGTATCTATGCTCAGCCACGAGTAATTCTTTTAGTTTCTAGGTGTGAATAACATGCTAGGACAATAGTATCACCTGTGAAAATCATACCCGAAGGTGCTGGTTGTGTCAAAGTGAGCTGTGCTACTTGGAACTGCACTAGTAATAAGCTGCGTCAGTGCCTTGGATCTGTTGATGTGACTTCAGTACTGTACCTTCTGTATCTGAACATGTCTTACTGAGTGATAGGTTTGAGGGATAGTGAGTTCCTTGTTATTCTCAATGGATCATGCTGTGGGTTTGGGGCGGGGGGGCGTTAATTTCATTTTTGCCTTTGGTTCAGACAGATCCTCAGTTAATGCCACAGTTCATCACCACTCTTCTTGGGGCAGTGGTGACCTCTAGAATCTGGTCAAGTGACTATTTCTTTTAATCTCTAAGTGGCTTAAATTGGCAGATGGCCATGATTCTGAAAAGGTATCTTGCTTATTCCGTTTGTTATTTCTTCAAACGAGCTTCCTCTATGGCTCTAACAAGACTTTATACCCAGCCACTGAAGATGGTTTGTCACTACCGGGCACCTTGTATAGTACAGGTGACATTTTGAACATTGGTTACATAAACAATAAGAGCAAGTAGCTTGAGAAGTCTGAGCTTGCCATTTAACTCAGGGTTGATCTGGTTATTTTGTAGTTATAATGTCTCTTGGAGCCTAACCATTAGTTGCTATGACCTTTATCCTTTTTGGATCAGTACAAATAGTTCAAATGCAGACCTGGTGTTCTAAGTGCACTGCATTACCATCTCTTTGCCTCAGCCTCCCTGAAGACGTCCTGGGATTCCAGTGTGCTTTTAGGGGTTACTGGAAAAGGACAGATTGTGTGTCTGTTAGCCCACTGCCACCTTTTTTCTCACAATCTGAGTGTGCAGAGTCTTGTGATGCTGAGCTGTACTTCAGGTACCTTCAAGGGAAAGTCCTGAGAAGGCCTCCTTTCATAAAATTAATGTGGTTTCCCCTCCCCGCCCCCCCCCGATAATGATACTCTGCAGGCTTTACTGTACTATGAGGTCTTTCACCATGTCCAAGTATTTGCCAAATAACAATGCACAAAAAAATGAGAAGAATTTTTATGACTGTTTGATACTTTCTATGGATACAGCTGTCTTTGGGCAGGTGGAAGCCATTCCTTACAGGGTGTGGAGAGAACTATGCTATGCTTCATCCACTTTAAACTGATATTAACATGACTTGGAAGCAGCATGCCTTAGAAAAATAAGAGTCATTGTTCCTACCAGAAGGGCAAGAAGTAGAGAGGAAGAGGGGCTTGAAGACTGCTTGCTTTGGACCATGAGTGTAGAACTAAGGTGAAGTAAAGAGCCTGACTCCTAGGAAGGAATGACCTTGCTGTAAAATGTGCTAGTGAGAAAGTGCATAGTGTGCAAATTGCCCTCAGGATCTATAAACTGCATCATTCTGCTTCAAAATGGGATCTGGGAGATAAAGATTATTCCAGCAGGTGGGGAGCTCTGCTCTGTAACCCTCTCTGATAGGCATTCCTGAACTTCCAAAGAGGTTTCTTTGTACTCCACAACTTTCTTTTTCAAGGAATACTTGGATTAGAGTTTCTGTAATGTGAAAGCCAACTTTAACTTGTCTCGCCTTCAGTGCACATAGTGGTCAACATTTTATATATTAAAATACATACAAGGGCTGTGTCTGCCTACCGTTTAAAACATAACATGCTCCATTCTTCCAGCCTTCCTGTGCAGCTGAAGTCTCAGCACTCCTTGCTTTGTTCTGGACCCTGTCCAGTTTGGCTGCATCCCTTCCCAAGTTCAGCAACTGAATCTGAACCCGAATGAGGATGTGCTGTTATTTCATCACCCTAGTTAACATACCCCAGAATGACATCCACATACCTGAACAGCACTCTCTTTCCTCTTTACGGCACTTAAACTGACCTGAAGCTCCTTCTGTCTTGTATTGCCATATAGACAGCGTTCATCATTCTGTGCTCATGTGTTTTTCAACTAAATTTCATTTTATGGACTACCAGCACACTTATATGGCTTATGAAGGTCTCACTCTGTCCTACCTAGTTCTTGCAGCAACATCTTCCAGCATAAGGGGATTAACAAATACGAAGTTAATTGTCTGCTGTTGTTAGTATCAAAAGCTTGGAGGTGTAGGGATAAATCTGTTGAGGACTTGTCTTGTTTCATTATACAATTTACGATATATCATGCTACTTCGCAAAAATAACAATCTCTCCCCTGCTCCCCCAGTTACATAGGTACCTTGCAATAACTTCATCTAGGCATAGTTTCCTTATTCATCTATTTTTGGGGGGCTGTGTCATAAAGCCGTCAAATCAAGATATATGATATCTTATGCTTATACCTATTGGCCAAGTCAGTAACTGTCTTGTGAGAAATGAGATTGGTGTGAAATTACTTGGTTTTTTTTTTAAAAAAACAAAACAAAACCAGTGTTAGTGGCTTTTGCCTGAAAATTCTCCCAAATTTTATCAACGTTGTTCTAAAATAGAAATTAAAGGGAAGAAGAAATGATAAGCTGATCAGCCTGACTTTAGAACCAGAGACATGTCTTCAGAGTTTATGTAGATCTTGCATTGCTTTAGCTTGCTTTTTTTTAAAAGTAGGTTAGAAGTAATTTAGTCAGTTTATGACTTCAGTTAATCTAGTTTATTTTTTAAATACTTCTAGATCATTTGTTTCCTCGCTTATGACATATTGATTATATGCTGTGCTAGCTATTATGAAGCACACAGGTACAATTATGTTAATAAACTGAAGAAAACAACATTCAATATTATAGTCGTCTTCACCAAATGAAATGGTATTATCAAAATCATCAGATAGTGGGTTGTAAAGGAAGTACTTTTTGACACAGCACACAATTAAACTATGGAACTCATTGCCACAGAATGCTGTGAATGCCAGCCATTTAAATGGGCTTAAACAATAAGATGAATTCTTGCTAGAAAAGCTCATTAAGGGCTATTAAGTACACAGATGTGGATGCAACTGGGAAGTCCTTAAGCCATGTATTGCTGGAAACTGGAAGGATGTAGGGAAGAAAAATATAAACCCATGCAATTTACAGCAAAACTCTTCCCCCCAGCCCCGTTCCTGTGCATTACTGGTGGCTGAAGGCAGGCTACTGAGCTGCATGGACTGTTCGGTCTGATCCTGTATGGCAGTTCTTGTTCTTATCTGCAATTCACTTGCTTCCAACTTAAGCAATGCAGCCGTACGATCCATTCTGTTTCCCTTTTCTATAAATATAATCAGAGATACTTGCCTTTTTCTTCTGCGCTGAAGCTTTTGTACCTGTTGTGATAGTGTTCCTGCATGCAGGGCTTTCTTTTTCCCCTCCTTTCTCCCTACAAGTAGAGGTGCCTGCCTTGTTATTAACAGGCTGAGGCCTAAGTGGTGCTACATTGGTCTCTTCCCTGTACGTATTAGAATAGTTTGCTCCCTTCGTGGTTTTTCTGAGAAGCATCCTGTCACTTCTCTCCCATGGAACTGTGGCTATTAATTCTTGGGCACTGTCAAGTGATTGATGATGAATCAGTTGAATCCACTGTTCTCCTGGTATTTTGCTAATTGAAGTGTAACTGTTTGACATGGGTAGTACTATTTGGTTTTCTAGCAGTTTTCAGAAGAAATTTTTTTTTTTTTTTTAACCACTGCAGATGTCTTAGGATTTCCCCTGCTGTTCTGTTTCTGTCAAAACTGTGCTGGTCTTAGGATTCTAGGTCTGGATGTGATGTTAAGAATTTCTTCAGATGAATGTGAAAAATTGTTGGCTTCTGATACTAAGTCACTGTTTTGAACAGGTAGCAAGGCGATCTTTTCTATGAAACAGATTCTTTTATTTTCTTTTTTTTTCCCCTTGTTTCTTTTTTCCTCTTTTACACCAAAGACCGTCATAACAGACTCTTTCCTGTTTGGTGCAACCAGGAAATGTTTGGCTGTGCAGGGATCTAAAATATTAATGCCAGCTGAGCATACTCGGCTATTTCAGCTGTTTGCATCCCAAATTTCTTCTGTCCAAGCAGTCTTTTTAACCTTCAACTAAGGCACAATTTTTAAGTTTCAAATTTAGGCTGTCTTTTGACAGTAGCTTTAAAGTCAGTAGTGGTAGGTGTATGTGAGACTTAGTTTTGAGAGGTGTGTTTGTGTATTAAGAGTAGGGAGTTGGTGGAAAGTATGAGGGGAATAACTTGAGTAGCTGAAAAGACTCTGCTTTGACTGTTAAAAACCCAGATTCTTCAAGGCAAAAGGAGGCCTGGAAAACCAGCCCAGAAAGAGTATGAGCTGTTCCATCACTTGGAATAGGTGGAAAATGAACTAATTACAAATAGACTTGGTAACCTTAGTTAAACCGGGCACCAGCTGACTACAACAAAATTCCTCCCATCTTTCTGAAAGCTTTCCTATAATACAAGTGGACATTTTATAATACACCACTGTTCTCAGACCAGTGGTGAAGAAAGTCACTGCTTGCTTTATATCTCTGAGCTCCTTTGGTTTGACCAACTTGAGTAGGTTTATTTTCGCTGTGCTTGTGTGTCTAAAATGGGATTATTTCCTTGTCTCTCAAACTGAAGCATGCCTTGCCTGAGGGAGTTTTTAGCCAGGCTGGATTCCTTGCATCTCAGTACGGTGGCCTGCCATAATGCTGCCTATTCTCTAGAGCTGCTGTCTTTTTTTTTTCTTCCTGCCCCCGCCCCGCCCCAGGAAATGTGACATTGGTCGTTTCCTTCAGGAAAACTGCATGAGGAAAGAGATCAAAGTGCTAACTGAGATGAGGTTGGTCTTTCAAATCTAGGTATGCCATTTACTACACATGTATTTGCAAAGAGATGCTTAGTCATTTCAGAGCCTTCACCTAAAGGGAAACTGCTCATTTCGGCAAGATCCATAAGGGATGGTATGTCAGGCAGAGCTCTGCTGACCAGTCCTCCCGCAAATCTTACCCGGCACAGAGAAGCTGTCTTGCAGCACACAAACGGATGGAAGGGCGGGCTTCTGAAGGTCTTTTGCTTCAGTTCACATGCTGTTTTGCTCAGCTCTTGATCAAATGAGTTAAGCTCATGTGGGAGCAGTTGTTCTTTTAAATGAACAAAGTGTGGTGCAGTAATTTCTGTACTGTACTGCACTCTGGATCTGCTGCCACCATGAACTTCTTAAACACCCACCCCCCCCCTTTTTTTTTCCTTTGCCTGCGGAAGTCTGGCTCTTGCAATGAGCTCACCCACAACAAAAGCTTCTTGGAGTCCTGCTCAGCTCCAGCTAGGACCTACCTAACAACGGCTCCTTTCCTGCTATTCTCTTGCCTACTAGACATAGCAGCCCTATGAGTATTTGGGTGGGGAAGGAAGGAGATTGCAACATCCATTAAGAAAAAAAAAAATGAAGGCTTGTCTGTCTCTCACTTTTCAAGTGCAGCTGTAAAACTTTCCTTGGCCTTTGAAAACTGAGCTCTGCCATGTGCTGGGTGCGAGCTGTGGAATACGTCAGCCTTTGAAGTTGGTGCTTTAAATAGGGAATTGCAAATGGCATCCAAATTTAAGCTTTTGTAGCAGTTTTGCTGCAAGCTGGAATAAGTTACTTATTCTGACAGTGCCCTGTGGATGGTAAGACTAAGTTACAGGTACCCGCACCTCTGCACATGTCTCGCAGCCATCAAATCATGTTCACCCTGATGACAATAAATCTGAATATCTAGAAATGTAGATGTAGAATGAACCTCTTGTTGAAACCAACTTTGTATTTCCCTGCAAGACTTCAGTCTTCTGTTTTAACAGAAAGCTGTGCCATCTGTGACTGAAGACTGCTGCGTTCACATGATTGCAGCCACAGATAAGCAAACCCATCCCAAAGTGTCTGAACTAAGAATGTGTGTCTGTCTTCTGTATTTCATTCATTTATTTACAGGGAAAAAATGTTCTGCTGGCCACACAGGAGAAGGCAACCAAGAGCTCTAAAGCATTTGTTTTTTCGTTTGTAGTGGTTTGACTGCTTAGAGACTAACTGCTGCTTGGTACAATGCAGCACTTCACAGTTCTTAATCTATAGGCATTACTTTCCTGCAAAGGTACATTGTTCTTATTTTTAATGCCCGGATGGGGATAAAAGCTTTGTTTGTGCAAGGAGTTGAGTTAACAGGTAGAGCTGCATGCAGTTTTTTCTATTCTAGCTTAATGTAAGATGATCTGAACAGGCACGGTGAGTTTGAAGCAAGTTGTGCTGCCCTAGCAAGAGCATGTCTACCTATTGGATATTTCCACTGTATACCTTTTTGTATTTGCCTGAATTCCCCCAATTCTCCATTGAGAAGTAGCCTTGTTACGTGCATGCACAACCAGGTGTCCTTTGAGAAGCGAAAAGTAGAGATGAGAAAGGAGACTGTCTTGTATTGCTTTGCTGGTGCCTTCTTGTTAAGTAACTGATGGCAAAGTTTCCAGTATATGCCTAGTGGGAGAGAAATTCAATCCAGAAGAGGGAAAACCTCACTTACTCTTCAACAATACTTAGTTACATTCCAGAACTTACACAGCTCTCTTGGGAAATGCCTTTCCTGTATCCATTGTCTTAATGTAGTGTCCTTAATCATTCTTCGTCATCTCCAAGCTTCTGGAAAAGTGAGTGTTTCCCAGGGTGTAGGTGGAGGGAAAAGAGTTTGCACATTGCTGCTTAGCTTCTCATAGCGATATTGTGTTAATCAAGTTAATCAAGAGCAGTGACTCATAGAAAATGAAGACTGGATAATCCAAGTGATTGTTTGTCACTTCTGTGGTCTACAGGATTGTTTCCTGCTGGAGAAAATAGCCCAAGGTACTTTACATCTAGGGAACACATCTTCATATTTATTCTAAATTTTTCCTTTCTGTAACTCAAAGGTAAAATCTTCAGAAACCCTCTCCCTCCTTACTGTCACTTCTTTGTAATCTACCACGTAACTCTGGATAACTCGGAGATTGCAGTGGTAGAGCCAGATTTCAGCTCCAGCTCTGCCTTGAGAAGCCAAGTCCCACTTTGGTCTAGAGCAAAAAGGGAATCAACCCATTTGTTGGACCGTCCTGAATGCACCCTTTCCCTCCCATGCTGCTCCCAAGCCTTCTCCCTGATCCTGACACAGCAACTGAAACAGCTTACTCCAGTTTGGAGCCTGAAGAAGCTATCTTAACCCTTGTAAAGGCACAGGGGTGTGTGTCGGGGGGTGGCTGTTGGGTTTTTTTTTTTTCAGTCTACTCTTATGATCTTTTAGCAATTTGTTCTGTTCAACTCAAATGGACACTTGTCTGCTGAGCTGAAGTTAGGTACTTTAAAGGATGAAATACCAGTTGCTGTTCTTCAGTCAAAACTAATGCACTGTTAACTCCTGGGTCTTTTTTTGGTTTGTTTTTAGTTTGGTTTCCTTTTTTTCCTCTTGTCTTGTAGTGGCTGAAGGCCTCTGGGAAGGGATGAAACAGCAAGCAGGAGATGCTTCTGATGTGACTGCTGCTTTGAAAAGGAGTGCTGTGTTTGCTATCAGTGTACTTACCTGTACTCACCCATATGATGTTAATCTTTCTGGCTTTTTTCCTTTTTTTCTCCATAGGATGATGAGAGTCTGAAGTACTTAACTCACGAAGAGCAGGATGTTCTCATGTTCTTTGAGGAAACCATAGATGCCTTAGAAGATGACTTGGAGGAGCCGGTCCTACGTGACAGTGGCATCCACTGTCAGTCTCCAAGGTCAACGGAAGAAAATGTGTCCAGTCATTCAGAGACTGAAGATATCATTGACTTCGTACAGTCTACACCTGAGAGTAGCGACCACGAAGGCCCTCCTAGCAGAGATGCAGAATCAGGTAGTATTTCTTGAAAGTGTGGGTTTTCCCTTTGACCTAGCCCTGTGACGTACTCCAGTTCTCAATAAAAACAGCTAAAGAAATTCTGTACCTTCCTTACTACATGAAGATGAATCTGTTACACATCAGGAGCTCTAAGGACCGTGATTTTTTAATTTGACTTGGGATTTCTGAAATTCTTGCTGCTACTGTAACTTTTTTCCCCCCCTTTCTCATGAAAGTCATGCATATGATTAAGCTGTTGGACTGCTATCTCAGTTCCCTACCCGGTGACTGAGCTGTAACAGAACTGAGTATTATGCAGTGTCATTGCAGCAAGGCAGACTAGTGCTCATCAATGTGTTCACGCTCTGTTTCTCTCTAAGACCTCTTCAAACTTTCTCCAAGAGTTTTAAGATAGCAGATTGTTTGTAGTGTTACTTTGTGTGGGACTGAAAGGCACATGATCCTATCAATAAGTTTGTGACAAGATAGCGTATGGCATGTTGTTTTCTTCACCCTTGCAGAGTTTGCTCTCTTCACTTTTGGAGAATGGATTTATTAGCTAGTACATACAGTGGGATGTAATGTGTTTTCTCCTGGCTGTTATAATAAATAAGAATTGCAAAATTCATAGAAAAAGCAGCCATTGAAACACAGTAAAGCTAACATGCAGATTGTGAATGGATGGCAGAAAGAGGGCTTCTAGTGAACGCATTGTAAATATGGTGATTTGAACTATAGTGTCGCCTACAAGATGCCATTGCTAGGAGTTCAGTTACAGTTTCTTTTGGCAATGTGGGCTGAGTTTGAGTTAGAAAGTTTGGGGGAGGCAAGTACTGATGCTTGCTAATCCTAGGTGAAAGAAAGCCTTGTATTCTGCTCTGTGTGAAGACTTAATGACTTTATTCCTGCTTTCTCTTTTAAGTGTTGGATGCTACCACTGAGAGCCCTAAGCCAGCTGTACCTGCTGACCTTCCCCCACATCCCCCTGTACCACCACCATCGATGTCTGAGACGCTTCCTCCTCCTCCTCCGCCCCCTCCTCCAGTGCAGCATCCAAAATTGCTTCGCTCTGTCCCCACTCCGCTCATCATGGCCCAGAAGATGTCTGAGCAGCAGATGGAGAGCAGGGTGCGCTTCCCCACTGCCCTCAAGGAAGGGAATTCAGACAGGAAGAAAACCCCAGTAGCCAACGGTGATTATTTTGCAGCTCCGAAGCACCCTCCTGCACCTGCACCCAAACTGCACCGGTTCCCGAGCAACATCAACATAACAAATGTCAGTGGCAAAGAATTCAATGAGACTATTTCAAAAGCAGCAGTTAACGTCCAGGAGCGGAGAGCTCAGGTGCTGGCCAACATAAATGGAGGAGCTTTTCTGGCAGCTGAACTGGAGGAGAAGCTGCAGAAAAACGATTTCTTGTCACGTAACAGAAGTTCTTCCTTAAGGGATCTCTCCTCTGAGCAAACACGATACGAGGCCCTGACAAAACTTGGCCTAGTTAAGGGAAAGCCAGCTCAGGACCAAGTGGACCATGCCTCCAGTACTCAGCAGCCTGATGCACAGCCCAAAAAGGCAGACACTGTTCCCAATGGATATCAAAACACCCACGATATTTTAAAAAGCAAGCCCAGCCCTTTCCTTCCTATGGGCAAAACTGTAACAATCAAGCCAGAGGTAGCTCTTGCTGCTAACAAGGTCAGCAGCGCACAGCAGAATGCAGCAAAAAGCGTTAATGATTATAAACAACCTAGTCTAAACCCGGATATGAGGAGGAGATCGGGTTCACTGCCTAGACCTTCAGGATTTCGATCCCAAGGGATAACGGTAAAGTTTTCTGGCCGTGGCTCAACAGAAGAAGCTAGGAGAGAGGCACTTCGGAAACTGGGACTACTGAAAGAGACTGCATAATTTGGATGGGAATCTTTTGGCAACAGGGGGAAGTCATGGCATGGCTTTGTGCTAGAATAGTCCCAACAGGATTGGGATCAAACAGATTGGAAGAAGAAAGGGGAAGTTCTCTGCTTCAGGCAAGCTAAGGAGGTACTAGGTACTGTGGAATGACTGCTCATGTTTATCCCGGAAGGACTGGCACCATGTATGGTCATGTACAGCAGTGGGTTTCAGCTCTCCTTCCTACAGAGATACTCATCCGTTGCTCTTTGACAAGAGGAATTTTATTTAAGTAATGCTGGACTGTAGCAGACAGCATCTTGTTAGTGAAGTGTACAGTGCAGTATTGTTGTACATAGCAAACTGAATGGCAAATCATCCTTTTGCTCTTTCTGAAGCCAAAATCAGAGAGCTCCGTTTGCCTTGCCCACATGTTTAAGTCTCTCTGTGGGAGCTCAAGATAATGTCAAAACTGAAATTTCTGACCAGCGTGACACGCTTCCATGACTTTTTGTTGTCTGTGTTATCTAGCTTGGCTTTGTTCCCCACCAGTGGTGGAGTCTTCTGCTCCCTTGCTCTGTGCTCACTTGACTCAAGGCTGTACAGAGGGGTGGCTTCTGTTTTGACCTTCTCCTCGACAGAGCGGCCTAAGCTTTGAGTGGGTGACTGCATCACTCTGCTGCTTCACTCGACGTCTTGCCTTTCTTCCCAGCCACCTGCTTCTTGGTCACGCTTTAGCAACCTGCGTGTCCAGTGAAAGGCACCAGACAAGCCTCAAGGATATGCACCATGCGCCGGTTTTCGCACTGACAGCCAAAGAGTCTCCTGACAATCTGTGACCCCAACTGTTCTGTACCAGTGACGATCTTATAGCAGAGAAGCCATAGAACAAGTTAACATCGTACCAAATGCGAGAACCTTATGTCAAAAGTCGTATCTCTTACGTTAGGGTTCCCATGAAGAAACTGTTACTTTTTGAACAATAGCTGTATTACACTGAATAGTTGTAAGTTCTGTTACTTCTAAAAACTGTCATTTGATCTTCCTGTAGTTTGACAGCCCTAATAATCCTCTGTTCACAGCCTTATTTGATTATGCCCTGCCAATGCATTACAGAAGTTACAGCCAAAATTCTTGCAGGCTAAGTGGAATTACAGGAGAGAGCTGTATGTAAGAGCATGTTGCTCCCGAATGGTCCAAATTGGCATATTTTGCCTTTGTTCAATAGACATGCTTTTAAAGATGGTCCCAAAATATATTTGTGTGTTGGTATAAATTTTTTTTAATATGGCAAAGCTGTTTTTCCACACTAAAACTCCCTTCCCTTTTTGTGCACTTGAAAACATCCAGAATAGCCATTTTAAAATCAAATGCCAAACTCCAGACCCTCTAAATATCTCATTGTTATTCCTGCATGTTTAAGAGTTCTCTGTGTGTTGATTTTTTTTCTAAAGGGAAAAACTCACTTATTCTCTGCACTTTCTAAAGCTTCAAGCAACCCCCTCTTTTTCCTAAGAAGCTGAGTAATAAACCTTGGAGAAGAGGAGGGGAGCAGCTATAATAGAAACTGACACACCCTTCAGGGAGGAGGTCTGACATAACTGTGACAAACAAGTTTGTAGTTCTTGTGATAAGGTATTTCAAACTTGCTGAGCTGTACTTGTAAATGAAGCTGTCATGAAGGAAAAATCTTTGCGTTATTATTCTCAACCTGCCTCATAAGTTAAAGTTTTTTGTTGTCTTTTTTTTGTTAAATTATCTGCTTGCTGCTTAAATTTTTAATTGTGTTGTTATGGTATCTGGCTGGTTCTGTTATGTAGTTATTCTTTTCAGCCTTTTCACTGGGTAAGTGATCATGTTCCTCATTGTGACAGGCATACTATACATAAGCAATCGGTAATTAAAATATGTGGCCATTCCTCCATCTGGCAAAGCACTTACGCATGCATAATCAAATATGAGAAGTGCTGCTGAAACAAAAAAGGCTGCTTGTATGCTGCGAGTAAAGCACATACTTATTTTGCTGGGCTCTTGAGTCTAAAGTCCTAAATCAGAAAGACAAGGAAGCACATAAAACACATCCAAGCACCTGCTTCAGTGCAGGCTGGAGTGGAGTCCTACATGTGGATGATGCAGTGTAATTTATTAACATAACCTGCTAAGTAAATTTAAATGTTTCATGACCTTTATGCTTTTAAATCCTGTTAAAGCAAATTCTTTGTTATAAATGTGAAGTGTGTACAAAGCAATCTTCACATCTAATAATTTCTTGCCAGCTCTTCTTGGAGTTGTTTACAGCTGAGAGTCCATGCTAAGCAAACAGGGGAAAAAAATAAAAAGCCCTGACACTAATTCTTTCACTGAGATTCAGTCCTGTTCAATAACTCTGTAACATAACCCTACTTAAAAAAAAAAAAAATTAGATGTTTAATATCTAAAGTGTAAAGTTGCAGTATGCTGAATGAGCTGGATCATGTTCTTTCATCCTTTGTGCAGGGCTGTGTCCTCAACCCACGGGAAGTGAGAGTTAGATCTTCCTTAGATAAACCAATTTCTGCCCAGTGAGGACTTGGAACGAGGTATTCATTGTGGCCCTTCATTATAGCAAATATCCTACTGGTAAATTCTTTGTGCCTAAACCTGTAGTGAGTAAAGCCATGTACTAAATGAAGTTAAGAGTCTAGCTGCTATTAACCTGTATATAAATTTAGCTCTATTTTGTGTATCTTGTTTTGTGTGTATATGTTGCTGTGATTTTATTTTTTTCCCCCTTGTGTTAGAGGTAACTGTCTTGCACAAATCTGATAAATCATCTATTAAACTGGGATAAAACCAATGAAACAATGGCTGACGGGAGGTGAAATTTTGTTGTCACCCAGTAGCATACATCCTTCTTGGAGAAGGGAAGTGACTTTTTTTAATGGCTAATATCAATTTAATAACTTCTTTTTCTGCAACTGTGGGTGTGTGTGTGAGCCAGAGCTTAATCCTGTCATACCATGAGTGAAGGAGGAAAAAAAAAAAAAACCAACCCATGGTAATTTTATCTTTCTTCTGTCAAGAGATGTGTATTCTCACTGCTGGGCTTCAGTAACTGTGACCAGGGTCCTTGCAGGAATGAAGTTCATCCTGAACAGCATTTGAAGTAGGCAAAACCCCCTGTCTCCCAATGTTTTGCAATATTAAAGTGACTTTTGCATCAGCAATATTGTATATGTGAAAGAATAGTAACTCATCTTTGTGCTTCCATGGCTGCCTTCCACGGGTGTCACCGTGAGTGAGTGTGATCCCGCTGAGGGTAGAAGTCTTGTTGCACAGGACAGTTTTCCCTTTAAAGAATATTCCTACCCATCCCTCCTGAGCATGTACATGTGTTTGCTGCCTTCCTGTCTTTTGTGTGGATACTTGCACATCAAGACTGCAAAGACACTCCCAACCAAGAGTTAGTGCCGACGCTGGCACGCATTACTGGAGTTACTGGTCCCGAGTAGAGAGGTGAAGGGTTCCTACTAAAATGCTACATAGCTGAGGTGGTGGCTAAACCATCTTGTGCTGAGACTTGTCCCACTTCAAGTAGGGAATGGTTTAGAGCCAAAACTAACAAACTTTGACTTAATAACAATGATGACAAAATCCTCAGAAGAACAGATGTTTGGGAATGAGTGGCTGCTTTTTACTCAGCCTCCCTAGGGTGAGGACTGCATTCAGTGGCTTCAGCCCCTAGTTCTTCATGCAGGCTGCCCTGAGCAGGAGACTGGAGGGTGGCACTACCCCTCCAGCTTGTACCTGGGAGGAACCCTGGAAACAAATCTATTGTTTTGAAGATGGATTTTTAAAATTTTTTTTTTATATATATACACATACAGGTGGTGTTGAGCTTTTGTCCAAATGACATGTATCATAGAAGATAGAATGGAATCACTCTCGAAAAACTACTTCCATTTGCATGAGCTACTTTTCTTTTTTTAATCCCCCAGGTAGGATGGTGGTGGTAGCCAAAAAGCATCAGCAGGTCTAGCAGCCTGTCCCCAAGCTTTCCAGGGCTGCCTCAGGGCCTGGGTATGTGTCTCAGCCAGGACAGGGCAGGTGGCCTCTTGTAACTGTGTCCAGCTCCAGCCTGGAGCCAGTGTAAGAGAATTTAACTTGGCTCAATCTACAATGAAATTTAAATTAAGTTACAGTGCCTCACCTTTGCTGTAGGGTAAAAGCTCACACAGCTGCCCAGTTACTCTTGGACTTTCAAGTGGCTGCAGCTTTGGGAATAAGCTTTTGATGTTTTGACTCCTCCTGTGCTTGTTTTCCATACACACACAAAAAAAAATAAATTTGGCCTCTCCCTTAAAAATAAACAGCTTCAGAAAGCGTTATCCAAAACTGATCAGAGAAGGCATGAGGCTAAAGGTAGCTGATAGCTTTAGCCCAACGACTCGGGCTGGTTTTCTGTACTGCTGGAGGCAACAAACAGAAGGACTGCAATTCGCGGTGCTCCTGAACGAACTCAAACTGGTTGGTAACTGAACCCACCAAGGTGGAAAGTGCAGCACGCATTCTGGAGCTGGCCGGTTGGCGCCATCGCTCCTGGCAGAGCCGGAGCCTGGGGTGGCACAGCTCAAAAGCAGCGGTGAGTGCAGTGCTGCTGGGGGATTGCTCAGGCTGCTCTGGAGACGGCTACAAAGCCAAGCCCTGAGGGTTCATTTTTGCGGTGTGTCCCATACCCCTACAGCACCCACAACTCCACCTACCTTGTTCTTGAGGAGGGGGACCCTGTGTGGTTTCATGTCTTTAATAGGTCAGCACTGAAAGATGGCAGGGGTGGGGGGGTGGATGTGAAGTGGGTGGAAAAACTTGGAAAGTCTGTTTACCTTAAACACATTTACCTCTAAATGTTACCCTCTAACCTTCCTTTTGCTCTAAGAATCTGACAGGAAGGTGGCTTGGCATCATCTACTGTTAATACTTTGGAGACATTACGGGCTGACATCCATGCTGGAACAGCCCTGGCCGCAGCTCTGTTGGCAGCAGTCATGCAGAGCAGGTTTGGGCGGTCGCTCAGGGCCCGTGGTAAGCGGTTGCACGACTGCAGCGATGACGGCAGAGCTGGGGAGGAAGGGCCTTGGCGCAGGAAGGCAGGGGGTGACCGCTCAACCCCGCTGGAGAGGAGCACGGCCCCGGCCCGCACGGGGAGGCAGTTCTGCCACCCCCTTGGCTGGTCAGGCAGCATTGCTCGGCCACGAGCTCATGAGTTATGGTGGATAGATACCTGGTTTGTACAAAATTTTGTCCTATACCTAGTCCCGTTAACTAAGAACAAGCTATACCAGCATAAGCTCATGTGCTGGCACTAGTAATTGAGTTCAGCAAGGCCATTTTAAAATAACAGATGCGTATGTAGATGCGGATGCTCCCTTAGACGTGGATCTTAGCTGAGAGGAAACCTTGAATTCATCACTTCCTCCACGCAGCCCTCCGCCTGGACAGGGTCTTGCTGTCAGATAATCCCTGCATCATGTAGCGGCAAAGGCAGAGGAGGCTTCGTCCTGAGGTTGACTCCCAAACTATAAATACCCTTTCCCCTGAGGTAAGGAGGGTCCTTAGCCTGGATGGAGCCAAACCCTTCCAAGGGACCACACCCTTGTCTCGTGTGTTTTGGTTTTGTTTGGTGCCCCCCCCCCCCCGAAATGAGGCTTTCTCTTCCCATGCAAGGTGACCCCTCCCAAATGAGGAAATGCCTTCCTTGAAAAGTCCTCGGTGCATCCCTGCCTACATCACCACCGGCTCAGATGTGTTCTCACCTCGGGGGCTCTGCGAGGACAGATTATTTTTGTTAACAGGGCTAGCCATTACTTCTCAGCCTTTGGCTTTTTCCGCTGGGGCATAATTACCTCCTGCTACTTGCAACTGCCAAAATAAAGAAAACCAGAATAGACTTCAGTAACTTTAGGATTAAGCTGAACAGGCACGAGGAACAGTAGAGAAACCAGCTGGCAGGCTTCAAGGAGTAATTCAGCTTCACTTTCTCTTTTGTTTGCCAGTCTTTGCACCTGCCCCTGAGCTTTAATGAACATTTCACAGAGCCCCAGGAATTGCAAACTAATTCTGAGAGGTTCCCCCAAGCTGCCGAGGCAGTGTTAGCTGGGACCATTATTTTCTTCTCAGCCGGGTGTCTCTGTGTCACAAAGAAATGCAGCTGTTACGGTGTCCTCACCTGAGGGGAAAATAAAGCCTGAGTTTTTTGGTTCCCCCCCATCATTTAAAAAAAAAAAAAAAAAGAGGAGTAGTTCCTTTCCCAAATAAAATAACTTGATAATAAAAACTAGTGCATTTGTTGAAGGCTTGAATTGAAAAGAAAACAAATAAAATCCTTTGCTTAACCACTGAATTAGGGTGCAGCTCCAATTTGCAGAGCCCGTGAGATTGAACAGCCCCCATGGCCCCGTGGCACGGACTCTGAAGCCGCTGCCCGAGCTCTGCCACAGCCGTTCGCGTCGCTCCCTTCCCTGGCCCTGGCTGCACCCAGCGCGGCGTCCCCACCGATGCCACGTCCCAGCTTTCCCAGGAAGCGCGCAGCCGCCGCCCAGCGCCACGCGCTCCCCGTCGAAGCCCAGCGCGGAGCCTGGGGCGGGCCCCGTGCCCTCGAGCCGTGGCGCCTTGAGCCCGGGAGCCCCACGGCGTGGAGCGCAGCTGCGTGGCAGGGCGCGAGCCTCCTCCGTCGCCCCGCAGAGCCGGCACGGAGCCGCACGGGGCCTCGGAGACCCCAGCGCTCGCTGGGCCCCGCGCGGCTGCGGCAGCACGCCGCTCTTACCGCTGACAGCGGCTTCCCGTGCAAGTCGCGTCCCTCTCCGATTCAGCCTCGGACAGCTCTGGTACAATGGGCTCACTCGTTTCCTCAGAGGTTTGGGGAGGTCAAATTCACCATCAAATGTTCACCAAGTAATTTTTTCCCGTAATTTCTGCGGACGCTCACTACTCTGAGTTTTTGTTACTGTAAGCATCAGAAAATTGTGTCTTTTTTAGTCTGTTCTCTGCCTGCTTATCCATCCCTGTGAGGAAGGGCAAGAGCTGTGTTTCCCAGCTGGGAAATGAGAGCAGTGGTGGTAAGCCAAGAAAAAAAGGAGTAGAGATGAGCTTGACCTTCTGGTTCCCAGGCTTACGCACTAATCCTGAATCACCCTTCCTCTCCCACCGCCACACCTACCGCTTCGGGAGCATTTACTTGCCAGCCCAGGAGAAAAAAAAAAACCAGCAGCCTGGAAGCTTAGACTCACGTGTGCAATGAGTTGTTCATACTCTGAGTAACGACGGTAAGTCACCCATTGTACTGATGCTCCGAGGGTGGAACGGCACCAGAAGGAAAAGAGCATTTGTACAAGCTGTTACAGCAGGAGGAAGCTTGTTTCTTCACATTTAAACATCTATTAGGAAGGAGTTGTCAACACATTTCTAGTTCCAATACACAAGCCAGCACAAGGGTAGAGATCAACGGGGTCTTCAGGCTTCCTGACACAAGCAAACTTCATTACCGTGGAACATTTCCTGCCTCCTAAATGGATTTTATTGCCCGATTAGGTTTAATTTTTATTTATGGCGTGAGTTTTCCAGCACAGTCCGGCCCAGGAAATGGGCACTCTGTGCCCAGCATGGCAGTTCCTGCTACATCCTACAATAAACCCCCGAGCTCTGCGCTGGCCACGCCGAGAGCAGAGTTTCCTCTGCGGCGTGTCACCGTGCAGGCAGCAGCGATGCCGCCGCTGAAACCAAAAGCTGGTTTGATTTTACCTTAGGTAAGACTCACAGCTATTTAGTAATAAAGCCCTAGTTTCACAGGGCGTGGGATTTGGGACCAACCTGAATAATAAACCACAAACAATTGTGCCTGTCGGGTGTTACGATAAAAAAGAGAGTTTGTCTAAGTGCTGCTGTTGCATCCATCTTTCCACTGGAAAAGAAAGGCTGCCGCAGGAGGGACGAGGAACCGGCTTCTTCCTGGAACAGCTCAGCTGAATTCCCGGGAGAAGCAGCCTGGCCACCGGGTTTTCCTCCCGGGAGGGGGCTCATTCTGCCACCAGCCCGAGGAGGAAGCTGGAGCCCCATCACCACATGAAAAGCTTCTCAGAGCAGAGACACGAAAAGCCAAAGCTGCCTCCGAGATCCCTCTCACCACTTCATTACCCGGGCTTCGCTTCCGTCACTCCAGGGATGCAACTTCCAGCAACTCGCATCAATTTAACAACCACTTACTGGGCTAATACAGAGACACCAAACGTCTCTTCAGGTGGGTTATGAGAGCCTTACTGATGCATTCAAGTCTTGCTTCCCAGGAGAGAACATCTGTCTTTAGCTTACTATGAACACATATAGGAGATATATGTGTTTGCATCTATATATATAATTTCAAAAAATGGATACTGGTGCAGCAGGGAGGACAACCAGCTCAGCTGGACAGTGGCACTGAGACCCAGGGCAGCTCTGCAGCCAGGAACAGCTCTCCCTCGTAGAGCAGACGTGGAGGGGCTTCCAGCAGTCCCAATTTCCCCTGAAGAGACACAAGCAAGGACGAGCGGCGGCCCCGACGCGCTGTGCGACATCCTGGCCCCGCTGGCGTGGAAGCGTTTCTGAAACCGGCTCCCTTGGGGCAGCCTCTGGCTCAGGAGAGGTGGTCGCAGTGGGTCCGGCACCGCGCTTTCATGGCATTGCTGTTTTCACCCAGGAGCTGCCCAAGAAATAAGCCAAGGGTTCAGTAACAAATGTCTATTCCCAAAATGGGGATATTTTATTTTATTTTATCAAATTATCCAGAGAAGAGGCTTTCAGGGGACCAATTAGTGGCTACAAGCCCTAGGAGGTAGGACCAGCAAGTGCAAAACCCCAGTCCTGAGCAGGCTCCCTGGGTATCCCCCACTCCCATATTTGCTTTTCCTTGTTTGCCGGGGAGGCAGAGCTGACAGCAGTGGCTCATGCCAGCAAAACTGAGCCTCTCGTTAACACTGTTCCAGCATTTCTCCTCCTGCAGCGAGCTGACTGCTGTCAGAGCAACCCCATTTCCACACTCGGGCACCCAGTAGAGGCAAGAAGTAGCACCTGAGCAATTTGCATCTATATGAGGCTTTCTGGGCACCAGAGCTGGGCTTTTTTAGTGTAACCAGCAGGGCACAACACATCACTCTTCACAGCATCACTGCCTGACCGGTTACACCACCTTTGGTGGGGCTTTCATGGAGCTTCCTGCATTTTAAGGTCTTCTTTCAGTTCAAATTCCGATTTTGAGGAAGAGCGGTACACAGCAAGAGTCTCCTCATGCACACAGAGGTCAAAGTCCTACATCCGGGAGGAGAATTTGCAGCCTGAAATAAACGCGAGATACAAACTCCTGCACCAAGCTCTGTCCGCGCTGCATAGAATCATAGAATCATAGAATCATCTAGGTTGGAAAAGACCTTTAAGATCATCCAGTCCAACCATTAACCTACACTACCAAGCCCACTCTAGACTAATCAAGGGTAGACCAGACTAAACCATATCCCGAAGTGCCACATCTACCCGTTTTTTAAACGCCTCCAGGGATGGTGACTCCACCACCTCTCTGGGCAGCCTGTTCCAATGCCTGACCACCCTTTCCGTAAAGAAATTTTTCCTAATTTCCAGTCTAAACCTCCCCTGGCGCAGCTTAAGCCCATTTCCTCTTGTCCTATCACTAGCTACTTGGGAGAAGAGACCAACACCCACCTCACCACAACCTCCTTTCAGGTAGTTGTAGAGAGCGATAAGGTCTCCCCTCAGCCTCCTCTTTTCCAGGCTAAACAACCCCAGCTCCCTCAGCCGCTCCTCATAAGACTTGTTCTCCAGACCCTTCACCAGCTTCGTTGCCCTTCTCTGGACACGCTCCAGCACCTCAATGTCTTTCTTGTAGTGAGGGGCCCAAAACTGGACACAGTATTCCAGGTGCGGCCTCACCAGTGCCAAGTACAGGGGGACGATCACCTCCCTGCTCCTGCTGGCCACAGCATTCCTGATACAAGCCAGGATGCTGTTGGCCTTCTTGGCCACCTGGGCACACTGCTGGCTCATGTTCAGCCGGCTATCTACTAACACCCCCAGGTCCTTTTCAGCCAGGCAGCTTTCCAGCCACTCCTCCCCAAGCCTGTAGCGTTGCATGGGGTTGTTGTGACCCAAGTGCAGGACCCGGCACTTGGCCTTGTTGAACCTCATACAGTTGGCCTCGGCCCATCAATCCAGCCTGTCCAGGTCCCTCTGCAGGGCCATCCTACCCTCCAGCAGATCGACACTCCCACCCAATTTGGTGTCGTCTGCAAACTTACTGAGGGTGCACTCAATCCCCTCATCCAGATCATTGATAAAGATATTGAACAAGACTGGCCCTAAAACAGAGCCCTGGGGAACACCGCTCGTGACCGGCCGCCAACTGGACTTAACACCATTTATCACTACTCTCTGGGCTCGGCCACCCAACCAGTTCTTTACCCAGCGAAGAGTATGCCTGTCTAAGCCGTGAGCTGCCAGCTTCCCGAGGAGGATATTATGCGAGACGGTGTCAAAAGCTTTGCTAAAGTCGAGGTAGATGACATCCACAGCCTTTCCATCATCTACCAGGCGGGTCACCAGGTCATAGAAGGAGATCAGGTTGGTCAAGCAGGACCTGCCTTTTGTGAACCCATGCTGGCTGGGCCTGATCCCCTGGTTGACCTGTACTTGCCTGTGGAGTTCGCTCAAGATGAACCTCTCCATAATCTTCCCCGGCACCGAGGTCAGGCTGACAGGCCTGTAGTTCCCCGGGTCCTCCTTCCGGCCCTTCTTGTAGATGGGCGTCACATTGGCAAGCCTCCAGTCATCAGGGACCTCCCCTGTTAACCAGGACTGTTGATAGATGATGGAAAGTGGCTTGGCAAGCTCCTCTGCCAGCTCCCTCAGTACTCTTGGGTGGATCCCATCCGGCCCCATAGACTTGTGAGCGTCCAGGTGGCATAGCAGGTCATTAACTGCTTCCTCCTGGACTATGAGGGCTCCATTCTGGTCCCTATCCCTATCCTCTAGCTCAGGGGCCTGAGTACCCTGGGGATGACCGTACCGCTGCACGACGCCGACGCCGACAGCGCGGGGACGGCCGCCACGCCATCTGGTGAGACGGAGCCTGCCCAGGCAGCGCCGGCGCCTTTAGCGCTTTGCTGCAAAGGTGACCCCCGCAGTGACCCCCGGCAGGCGAGGGATAAAAATGCATTCGGGCGATCAGCGCGCTGGAAGGGCGCTTGGCCACGCAGAGAGGTGACAGTCCGTTAGCACGAGCTGCCTCAAAAATCATCGCCGTGTTATCGAGGGGGCTCCGGTGGCAAGAGGAGAACTGGCTACAAGTATTTTCCGCAAATGGAGCTGAGTGATGTGACCGGCCTTCAAGTATTGGATAATTTATCAAGGGCAGGCCAGTGGCGTTATTCCGTGGGGACGAACGCAGCCCCGAGGACTTCACACCGCATACATAAGCTCAAAGTTAGTATTCTTCCCCAAACTTCAATACCTGACATCAGAGGGACGGAGCAGAGCGTGCAGCCGGGCACCTACCAGGGTCAGGCGACCCAAAATGCAGGCAGGCGCCGCCGAGGCCAGAGCCGCGGGGTGCCTTCAGTGGAGGAGGGGGCCGCCAGCGTCCCAGATCGCCTCCAGCTCCCACTCGTCAGCCGCAGCGCTGGGAACGCGTTAACGAGAGCGCGACGGGGTGTCCTTACCGAGGCCACCCTGAGGTACTACCGACAAATTGCAAAAAAACCCCACAATTAAGGGGTAAATACGACAAAGTTTTCAAGCTCTCGGGCTCTCAACTGTGACTTGTTTCCAGCAGAAAAGGTTGCTCCCCTTTATCCCATGCACAACAGAAACTGTTTTCCTGCAGGTAAATGCCAAAGAACAAACAAACATCAGCAAAACCTAAATTTCTTCCTCCTTTTTAAGTGTGTCAACCATTTTTTTATTTGCCTGATGGCTTGGATCCAGGTAATGGAGGGAAGGAAGGAAGGAAGGAGTCTTTAACAAAACACTGTTTGTTCTTCTAACAACATCATAAACGCTAAGTGTTTTAATGGCACAATCCTACCCTGACAATAATAACTTAAAAGCAAAGTTTGTAACTCAAACAATACAAGTAAATGTTTTGACATTTACTCACTTGTTCGATTCCTGCCCAGATAGTTTCCTACTCCCAGCACGCCTGGATCTCCTTAGGAGTGGTTGGAAAAAAAATATTTATAGTTGAGTTCTGAGAAGAGACAGCGAAGTGTCGTCTCAGACGAGCATCTTCAGCGGGGCAGAACAGCATGGAGCCGAGGAAAAACCTCCGTGTGGGAAAAACGAGTTATGAAGCTCAAAAGAAAGGGGAGAAAAAAGAACATACTTATCAGGGGGCAGCAGCAGGCTCATATTATTGTTGTATTTATTTTGAAAATATCCACTCACCTGGCTGGGATATGCGGTCTTAATACTACAGTACCGCTTTTGTGGACAGTCCCAGTTAGCAAGGTTGTTTACTCGCTTTTTCATTTATCTACCTTCATTTGCACCTCCCGGCGAAAAGCGCCACGACCCTTTCAATAACGAGCGTGCCGCTGGCAGCCGCCGCGGTGCTGCCGCTGCTGCCGCTGCTGCCGGCCCCGGCAGCCCGGGAGGCCTTTCAGGTCGGACGCGCACGGATTGCTAATCGCTCGCCCTTGGCCGCAGCCGTTCTGAGCGGGCGCCCATGCCGATCGGTTGGACGGGCTGGGAAAAGCCGCGCTGCCAGCCCGCGAAGCCCGACCTGGGTTATTTCCCCAAGTCAGCGCTTTTCAATGGCACCGCGTTTACTGAAGTCAAATGCATTCCCACGTAAAGTAAAGAGGAGAAAGTAAAGAGAAGGCTGCATCAGCAAAGTGCCGGAGCTGAACGCGGTAACTCCTCGCGGCTCTCACCGTGCCGCCCTGCCAAGCACGCAATGACTGCTTCACCAGGAAGGGCAAACAAAAAAAAAAAAAAAAAAAAAACAAAACTTGAGCAAATCAGGCAGTCTCCACACCACCGAGGTGGTTTTCTAAGCCTGAATATTTATAAAAGTACATTATGCGTGTGCTGCCATGTATGTGCATTGATGTGTTTGCATATATTTTTGTCTCTGTAACACAAAGAGCAGAACTGACTGACTTCTATGAAGGCTTGGAAAGTTGGTAAAATTAGAACAAGTCTGAAAACTCAGCAATTCATAAAAAAGATTTATGTGATTTTTTAAAATCTTATCACATTACAACATTGCAGGGTAGAAAAAGATGGCCAATGCTGCCAGCTGGAGTTCAAGGTGTGGCCTGTGGGTGCTGACATTCCCAGGTGAACCCGGCGCTCTCCGATTTCGGAGCTTCCCAGCCACCTTGGCTCCATCCCGGAGCAAGGACTAGCACAGCACCTCAGCTCAAACAGGCTTTCAAGCGATGCACCATAAAGATCACAGAAGGGTTTGGGTTGGAAGGGACCTGAACGCTCATCCGGCCCAACCCCCTGCCATGGGCAGGGACACCTTCCACCAGACCAGGCTGCTCAGGGCCCCGTCCAACCTGGCCTTGAACACTGCCAGGGATGGGGCATCCACAGCTCCTCTGGGCAGCCTGTGCCAGTGCCTCGCCACCCTCACAGGAAAGAATTTCTTCCCTATGTCCAATCTAAACCTACCTTCTTTCATTGGATGGAGTCCCCATCCCTGGAAGCGTTCAAAAAACGGGTAGATGTGGCACTTGGGGACATGGTTAAGTCTAGTTTACCCTTGATTGGTTTAGTGTGGACTTGGTAGTGTAGGTTAATGGTTGGACTGGATGATCTCAAAGGTCTTTTCCAACCTAAACGATTCTATGATTCTACGATTTTAAAACCCTTGCCCCTTACCCTGTCACTGCAGGCCCTGGTAAAAGGTCTGTCCCCGTCTTTCTTACGAGCCCCCTTTAAGCACTGAAAGGCTGCAACGAGGTCTCCCCGGAGCCTTCTCTTCTCCAGGCTGAGCCAGCCCAGCGCTCTCAGCCCGGCCTCCCAGGAGAGGTGCCCCAGCCCGCTGGCACCCTAGGGTGCATCTCATCGGGCCCCATGGACCTCGGTAAATTCAGGATCCTCAGGTGGTCACGAACCTGATCGCCTACAACGGAAGGGACTTCAATCCCCCAGTCGCTGCCTTGAGCTTTAGGGGCTTGAGCGATGCAAGAAGAGAGATTACCATCGAAAACTGAGGCAAAAAAAATTGAGTACAATCATGCAACACATTTTCTGGTTGTCAGCAAGCCAGCTCAACGAGCCTCACATCAGTGAAGACGCAACTTCAAACGCCCGGACCTGACTCAAGTCCAAATTCTTTCCAGAGAACAATAAGATAACAGACATCTTTTACGCAATCCAGGACATGAAACGATTTCTCCTTTATCCACGTACATTTTTCTGGATTTAACTACTTCCGTGCCTGTTCGGGAATGCTGCTTTAGAAATACTCTTTGCAAGAGCACCTTGGACTAGCAGCCCTTGAGAAACACTCCCGCAGGAACATCCTCTCTCCCATCAAACGATGCCACAGCTTGAATTTGGCATCATTTCCCCAGTGACCTGTCGCATCTGCGGGTCACTGTACTGTAGGGAAAGAGGAGCAATGATACTAGACGTAACTTCATTAATTAAAGATCCTGTAATCTGGATGGAGCAGCAATATTCATAGATAACAGACAAGCACTGACCAAAATATAGGTTATTTCCCTGTTCCCATCGCAAGAGCAGGTTGCTCACCTGACCTTTTTAATTCAATATTCTTTAAAGGAAGACAAAGCATTCTAATGACATAACATGAAAGGAAGCCATGCAATCCCGATAGCAACAAATTGTAGGTGAATCTGGTGACAAAACTGCTCCGCAAGCCGCAGGACAGCATCTAGCCAGGCCACCAGGCTGTGGGGCTAGCAAACAGAAAAGCAAAGAATAAATAGGATCCAAACTTTTTTTTTTCCCCCCACTGTGTATGTTTAGCCCTGATTGTTTCACTTGCAAGGATTTTTGCCATGAGATTATATTCAGCAGAACTTTGGAAGAGTTTATTTTAAAATTGATCTTCAAAAGGTTTCACTGATTTTTTTTTTTTTATTATTTCACCCTGAAGTCAGGGGAAGCGCCAGCTGACCCCAAACTATTTTCAGCAAATAATTTTATAAAGATATTTCCATTGATCCAAATTCCATCCAAGACATTAGATTGACACATACAAAACAGAGGTAATGTGAATTGATGTTTTATTTTTGTGCAGTTATTCAATTTGGATAAATTAAATGCCTTCAAAACTAAGCAGCATGTTGAGAAAAAGAAGTTGACTTTAGGTTGAACCACAATTAGATGCTTAATTTGCTATTAGGGATTGGTAGGCATTTTTCATCGGGGAAGTGGAAATTAGATTTGACCAATGGATACGGTCATATTGCTGTAGAAGGCATTCCTGGAGGAGCTCAGAGTTACAAATGTGATTAATAAATGTACCCATAAATTTGTGTGGAAAAAATTGCTATGAAAAGAATCACACGAGACTTGAAACAAAGACCTGGTCTTCCTACAACATGCTCCTCCGTACAGGGCCTGTCCCTCCCAGCGCCGCGGCGTGGGGAGCACCTTCTCCGAGCACGCAGACAACTGTACCTGGAGACAGTTTGGAAAAGCTGGCGTTGGGGGGCGACTGCACACATTCAGGCTACTCACCTCCTTGCAAAACGAGATCTGGCAGAAATCTAGAGAAACGCATGTACATGTGATGTTATAAAGACCTCAAGCCACGCTCTGCAAACTGGAAGCTGTCTACCACCAGCCTGGCCCAGCGACGTCCGCGGGGAAAACGCGCTGCAACGACTCCAGCACTTCTCAATCCCCAGCTGCTGCCACAGCGTGCGAATGGAAGGAGCAGACCTACAGCTGCGCCTGCAGGTTTTCCACTCCCAACATTCGATCCTGGGATTAAAGAGCATAACTTTAAAAACCTTGGATTCTTCTCTCCAAAGCATCATTGCTTGACTTAACCCAGGCCGGTTTTCTGGTTCGGTTCACCACGTGGCTGCACAAGCCCCGGCTCTGCACGACACGAAGGGGGCAAGGGGAAGCTGCTGCAGGTGAGGTGGTGGTGAAGTCGCTTCTTTCAGAGCCGCTGTCTGCCTATGACAGCTTACGTTACGCGAGATGACGATCGCAGTTTCACAACTCCTTGCTAAACGGCAAGGAAATCTTGCATTTACTAAGCGTGCTTCAAGTATGTTTCTTGGGGCAGGAATCCTCCTGCTTTGGTAAAATGCCATCTATTTTTACGTCGCTTGTACGAAGCGCTGTCTGAGCTACAGCCCAGCGACATACCACAAACTCTTCAAAACCTCATTTCAGAAAAGCAAAGCTGATGTAAAGAGACAGACGCCAGTTCTAAATTACAACACTTTATTGCAGCATTGGCAAAGGTCAGATTTCTGAAGCTGGTGAAGATCGGGCGGCATTTCCGTATGAAATGTTACAAGTTTACAAGTCTCTCTTCCTACATGCAGAAACCAAAAACAGTGGTAAAAAGGATTTTAAAAGAGCTAGAAAAAAGAATTAGTACTAACATACAGATGAGCTCCTTAACCCAGTTAACTACCTCTACGTGAAAGCAAACAAAAAACTATGCTAATAAATAACAGATTATCAGAAACAGACCAAGAAACCTCATTTCTACTTAGAAAAAAAAATAAAAATTCTACTTGTTTCCAGACTTAAATCTTTTTTTTTTTTTTTTTTTAAACTTTTTTTTCATTTCAACAGACACAGAGGCTTATCAACCCATGAAGATCAACAAAATATTTGGATCCACTCCTTGACATCCTCCTGTTATGCTGACTGGCACGTTTTGGTTTTCAATGATACATACAATGGGCTCAACTATATCCCTGTCCTTAGGCTGGTGTCAGGCCGTTCCAAGCAGTACGAGTCAACACCCTGTGTTAATCAACTTCACATTCTATTTTGAACCTTAACAGGCATTTTACCTCCTTGGCTCTTGAGCTTTTCACCCCTCCCTGCTCCCCACCCCCTCTTTCTTGCTTGTCTGGCAGCAAAAGGCTACTCCTTAACCAAAAACTTTCTCTCTGAGGAGTGTTTGATAAGAAGTTATCCTACTTGTCAGGGTTTTCTTCTAGATTTCACTGTTTGCTCTACATTTTTCTACTGTAGATTTGCAGCCCCCAAAGAACATCCTTCCAACACGAAGTGCTTGACTCGGAGATAACGTAACTTGTGTCAAGTTTAGAACTTGGTTCTCCCCGATACTGAGCTGTCAAGGACCTTTTCCGTCCCAGTGTAATCCATCTGAATTTCAGGTTGATCTTTGTTTTCACTGAGCTGCTCACTGGTCAAGTTAACCATCTCACTCACTGACTTCTGCTCTTATGAGAAAATTAACCCTCAACGCGGTTCCTGTAACAAAAAGCTTTTTTTTTTTTCCCCCTTTTTTTCTTTCTTTTTTTTTTTTTTTTGTTTTTGTTTTGTTTTTTTGGGTAGGCCATGACTGGAAGCTTCCACTTGTTCTGTGTGGGGTTGGGGGGGAAGAGGGGAGGCTGTTGTTTCTGCCCCACGGCCCCAGCCTGTCCCAGGTTTCGATTCTGAACGCTCTAGACTGGCATGCTGAGATGTGTCCACTGCTCTCGTTTAATCGCTGGAGGATTCCACTATCCACAACATCAGAGATACAGGACCTAATGAAATGACACTTGCTGCTGGATCAACGTCTCCTAAGAAAAGAAAGAAAAAAAAAAAGTAGTTTAATATGAGATATCCAGTACTGTACGGGTTAGCAGCCAGTGGAATGAACTGGTAGTGATTTTGATATTCTTTTAGCCTCTACATATTAGAGTAACTTATTTCTATTATCTGCACAAATTTTTCAAAGGACCACATCAGACAAAAGAAGGTAGATAACTTCTATCAGAAAAAAGTCCCCTACGCAATTTCAGCAGACAAGTCTGAAGTTGGTCAGAAATACAGCTGCCTTATCCTCCCAGATGAGATGCTAAACTACTGAAGTGCAGGGCCAATTTGTGAATTTGTTGAAATACAAGTTTTTTAAAATAGTTTTCATCTTTTTGTGCAATTTCTTAACATTTAGAAGTACTGCAGAAATGTTAGAGGGGGCTTTCTAGAGTCAAATAATTGTTTAGAACATGAGAGCTGACAGTCGTATTAAAATCTTCGATCATCCCTTGTTCATGAAAAACATGTCCCTACCCAGAAAAAGTCATGTTTAATTCTCTTAAGAATGTAAATATGCATTGAAAAATTACACCAATTTGCAGGCACGTGATTCAACAAGACCAGAGTAATCTAGCAGTAATGCTAATCTAGAATGACCAACTTCAGCACAACTCTCAGTCACTGTATCTGGGCTGGTTTTCAGTTGATTTCTAGACTGCAAATTAAAATTTAGTAGTACAAAACCAAGTAAGAAGAAAACTCCAGGGCTACACATCCAAGTCTTTTACCGTGTAAACAAAACAGTTCATGTTTCTTTACATTAGTGCATAAGCCTCAAGCATTTGTGAACAGTAGTTTAATCTAAACCTAGTTTTTATTGAAAATATTGCAAGAAATATGTTACAAGTATGTTAAACTGGACATAGTAACTTCTGCATTTCTTGTAACAGATAAAGCTGTCACGGCCATTCTGCATTCTTACATATTGCTTTGTGTTGTTATCCAGTACTCATGTATTTTATTTAAACACATTGTATATTTTTGTCAGGAAGTACTGAGCTGATGCATCACCAGAACTTACTGCAGTATCGCTTCTGTTACTTGGTCTTAACTATCTTTTAGTGTTACATAAGGTAACATTCCAATTCTTTGTGGCACACACTTGATATCAGGAACATTGTCTATGTGGTTGCAAAAGAAAGGAACTTTAATTTTAATATACTTGGTAGAATGAGATTTCACTTGTAGAGTGTTGTAACTGAGAAGAAAATTCAAACATCAATGAATTGCAGATTCGTGCTTTTACCTCTCTATCTCCTCTAAAAAACATAATTCTACTGTTGATGGGGAGGGAAGGAGAACGGCTAGGACGAGTCGCATGTATCTAACTTCGTAAAAATTACTCTCATCCAAAACTGCAGCTGCCATGGCATGTTGGCGGCAGATAAGGCAGAGTAAGCTGTGTTTCAATGGATTAGGGCAAGATGCTGCTGGTAAAAATCTTAGTGGCAGTTTTTCCAAAACCAGGTATTTCACACAACTTCCCTCTCCAAATTAGTAAACTTGATCCAAACCTGTATTTAGTAGTCAGACTTTGTACATCGCCGTAATTAAAGACATCTTGAACTGTATGTGTGAAATGAATCAATTTTTTGCAACCTACTCCCCCCACCTCCCTTCCCTGCTACCAACACAGTTACTAATTTGTATAAAAATCTCATATTCATCTTTTCCACACCACTGCGTAAGTATTAATACTGCCTAAATACTCCATGTGATAGCAAAACACACAGATACACTTGTACCTAATCACAGCTGGAGCAGAAAACCAGAACTTGTAAAAAGGCGCAGAACTGTTACACCACAGTATAGGCCAGGAAAAAAAAAATCACAAATCCATTGCACATGTGAAGCTGGCAGAATTTAAGTCAGCAAGACAATGTTATGGCTTAAGTTGAAACATGCCCAGGTGAATATACATGACTTTCAAAATCAAGTCCTTTTTGCACAATGCTGACATCACAAGATCTCAAAAAATTCTTATTATTTTTTAATGTGTGAGATCTTTGAGACAAAGTTGCACACTTCTCCCTAATCCCTTCATGTCCTACACCAACCCACAGTGTTTTATGTATTTCTGGAGTAACGTACGTATTCGCAAATTGCAGGCACCTTCCTTCTCCTCCAAACACCTCCTCTCAAACCTCACTTGCTACTTTGCTTTTCACCAGAGAGCTTTGGTGCTCTCTGTTCTCTCTCTCCTAATCACATTAACCAAGAACAGGAACGTGAAATAGAAACACAGTGAACACCTGAAATGTATTTTTCTGTTTTAAATATAACGCTCTTTCATGAAAAGTTCTTTTCTTTGTGTGCCTTACTCTGCTTTTTTTTTTTTCTCCCTGCTTTCAGACACATGAGCTTTCAGGGCCGGGGGGAGGACAGTTCTTAAAGAGGAAAACAGCCTCTGAAGTTACAACTCCTGCTCCAAACTGTTGCCTGCGTGGACAGCAGACAAAACTTAGAGACCGATCTTTGCTTTCTGCTCTCCTCCCACAAATCTGGCCTTTGAGAATAAACAGTATGGGTGCATTCCTGTGTACTGGCAGGAGAAGAAAAATACTGGAGGGCACTAACTTAAGTCCTGGAAAATTTAAATTCAAGTACCTGTCATGCCACACTCAGCTTCTTTCCTGTCTCATAGATCTACGGAACTGGACAAACATCACTTGTCTTCCACAGGGGAGTGTGTAAGTGTGGTCACATATCAGACTGCGGAGACTTGATTCCACAGCAATGAGTGCAGTAACAGATTACAGACATATTATACCTTAATATGGGCTGGAGAGAAATTTCAACAAATGTGTTTAGACTCATTCTAAACACATTACTACTGCTGGTGTGACCAAGTTCTAAATAGCAAAATTGGAAATCATGTTCTGTAGAATGTTAACCTAGCCATTTTGTATTGAAAAAAATGTAGCACTGGATTTTAAATAGCTGTTATCAATTTAGCTGTGCAAGAATATATTCTCTGGAACAATCATACTTCAGAGTGTGTGTTTCTGGACTAATGAAATACTAAGGTGCCCGGTCATTTCCTAACAAATCTGAATTATCAACTTCCACACTGTAAACATCACAGATTCAAATAATCCACAAAAGCTAGGCTCACCTAAGTAAGAGAATCTTAAGTTGTGCAAGTTATTTGATATTCTCATCTGTTAAACAAAAATAAAATACTCTGACAAAATCAAACCACAGTCATAGTATGCAAAGTGGGCTATTATCAGGAAGGTGTTTTGACAATTGGTAGGTAGTTTCCAGAGGGCCACAAAGCTGCAGGGGTTTTTGTTTGGTTAACTATTATTATTTATATTGAAACAACTTTTTTAAACAAAGAGTCTTTCTAAATAAGTATGCTAATAAACAAAATCTTGTCTTCCTTTCCCTCTATAGTTATGATCAGGTCTCTCTTCGCCTTTGCTATATGGGTTCGACTTGCACCTACCTTTGCAGAGCCCAACAAGCACCACGTTGCCAAGACAAAAACCTGAGAACCTCACTTTTCTTACTCTTTTCTGTTCAATTCTAGTGCAGTCCACCAAAAAAACCTGCAGGATTTGTAAACCCCTCCTTCAAGTTCCTACCCTGGGCTTTCCTCCCATTAAACAGCTGAAAAGGGAGGTTGGAATTTTTCTGCTGAGTTTGAATGGCTTTCATGGAAAGCTACACTAGCACGCGTATGTGTTAGGGAAAAGGATGCAGTACAGGATCAAGAATGACAACTGAGAAAAGGTCAAGATTAAAATACTGGTGAAAAAGATGGCAAAGAATAAGGTGAACTGAGCTAGCACAAAATTAAATAGAGCACTGAATTTTTTAGTATTTATGATATGTAGAATGTGAAGATGGGAGCCACTTTATAAAAATCTCTGAAGCAAGAGCAAAATATTACTGCTGAAGTGATGACCTCTAATTTTTTTGAAAAGAATACAAGAGATCATTGAAAATGACAGCTAAAGATTTCAAAAGCAGCGTGATGCACCAAGGGATAGATTTGTCAGTTCAAGACAGTGCCACGCCAACACCCACAAGTTTGTCTAGTTTGAGAAAGTGACAGTCTGTGACACTCAGCTAGACTGAGGCTAACAGAGAAATTTGATTTAGGCTGCCCAAGACTTCTGGTATATCTCAGTGAGAAGTGAATTCAAAGCTTCAAAGTATAATATTGGTCAATACATCATCTACATAGTGGGTGAGGTGTGAAATGTATTTGTCCAGTAGCTGAAACAGGAAATCATGTTAAATTCACATTTTTCCTTATAACCTATACTCTGATTTTTCAGCATTAATGACATACTCTTTATTATGAGAATATTTAGCTAATAAAATGCTAGCATCTTGTTATTACCTTCATACTTCATTTTTCTTCATCAAATGGGTTAAAGAGAAATAAGAATCAGATGCAAAGAGGAGACCTGAAATTACCAAGTAACTCGAACATGATTTAGTTTGTCACCTTACACCTGCATCCCAGCAGGCTTTTTGACACAGATGGGTCCTCTTTCCTTACCATACTTTCAAAACAGCAGTGAGTTTTGAGGTTACTGCTTTTAATAAGGAGAGGTTTAACAAGTTAAAAAACTCCTTGGTAAGGCTCTCTTCTCTATAGTCAAATTTCTCACTGCAATTCTTTTTTCTTTCTTGGTAATCAATGTTTTTAAATAGATTTCATAACATGTGGTTATTTACATTTCACTTTATAAGCAAGCCATTTAATGGATCTCAATCCTCTTTAAACAAAGGAAAAACACTTTTTTGAAGTGAGGCTGTAGAACTGTAAGAATATTTTGATGATACAGACTGTAAAAGAATATTTTGATGATAATCCCATCACCAAAAAACAACCTACTTTTGTAAATTTTGTGTTTCCTGAAGGTATCAATTTAACAGCTTGATAGCCAAAGTCCTCTTTTAATACACAAATGCTACAGAACTGGAGGCAAGAGTGAAAATTGTTGCCTTCCCAGTTCTGCTGAAGCAAATCAAGGAACCCTACTTTTCATGAAGTCACAGTAAATTATCTTTAAGGCCAGTCAGCCTTAAATGTACAAGTCCCAGAAAGAATCTCCTCCTTGCAGGATCAGCAGGTCTTAAAACCTGAGGCTATACAAGCAGGCGATTACAAATAAACAGCAATAAACTCCCACTTTTTGATCCAGCATTTTGCACATGCTAAATAATAAGAAATCTGACAAAGCCTGTCAATCACACTGCATTTAATTCAATATGGAAAAAGGACACTAACAGGTAACAAATAAACACTGCAAAAGATTTCTCTCTTTTTTTTAACAAAATGCATGCTGTATAGCCACAGCCACTAATTCCTCCTTCCATTTACTGTGGGTTTATCACAGGCAAAGGAGGCAACACATTTATGGGTGATTTGGGTTTTTTTTTGTTTTGGTTTGGTTTAGCACCCTGCTAGACCAAAACAGAATCATGGGAAAATTTAGGTTCCAAGGGCCCTCTGGAGGTCATCTAGTCCAAATCCTGCTGTGAGAGCTGGGTTCATTGCAAAGCTAGGTCCACTTGTTCAAGACCAGAAACATATGAGAGAACCCAGTGCTGCCTTCCCTTATTTTTGAATCATCCATTATGATAGGTAGATTTGGATTTAACTTTCTAAAAGGTGTTTGAGACATGGTGCTTAGGACATGTTTAGCAACACAAAAGCAAAGATAAAGCCACCAAATCAACTTCTCTACTCTTAATAGTACTTGAAATGCAAGAAAGTCCTCATCCCAACCTTAGCTATTGGAATCGGTCAGATTGTACATTACAGTGGAATCAACCAGGAGATTACTTGCTCAGATTACCCCTAACTTCAGGAAATCTAAAATTAGTAGTTGCACACCTTAAAGAAAGTAACATACATTATTATTTCCAATACATTTGAGTTACTATTGTGAGAAAACGCAGTTGTCTTCATGTACAAAGAAGAAACGACGCAACACTGCTCACTCATCATGTAAGTGATAACATCTGTAATTATACAAATTGGTTCTACCATGTAGGAAAGTGAAAACCACTCCAAACAGATACTAAAATTAATAGCTCAGTTCCTATTTGCTCTCAGCAGACAGGCAGATACTCTAGTGTCCTCAGAGTCCATGGGGTAACTTCTTAACTAAAACATGAGGGCAGTCTGGGCAGAGAGACTGCAGTTCACCCTTCAAAGTCAGAAGACAATCTTCAATATATCCTATAAATCAGAAGCTCTAAAAATGCAGGTGACAGACAATCTATAACACAAATCAGTCTCCAATAAGTAAATCTCTGCTTAAATCTCTTTCAGTTGGGGTTAAGAAAAGTAAACATTCTCTTACAACAGGCTAAGATGGCTCAGCTAATGCATGACTGCAAGCCTGAGCATTGCACTATACAACAAATAAAATATGCCTGCTAAAACAAACCTCCTGGTCCCTGCTCTAAGGAGCTTATAGATTAAGAGAAACAAAGAGTAAATTACCTAATACAAAACTACATCGGAATTGCAAGCACCAGCACAGCTGTTTGAACAAGCAAACACTACTTAAACTGTTTGCTGGACAATGTCTGACCTAGTTTACAGTGAAGTCCTAAATTATATTTTCCCTGAAAAATTTGAAAATAAAAGGCTTTGAGAAGAACTGCATTTAAAAAAGATCTGGCAATATCACATGTACTGGTCTGGCTGCTGTATGTAAAGAATAACTGCAGTGTGCTCCTCATACAGGTTGCAAGGCATTTGGAAAAGATGACCGAAAGAAAAGACTGCATAGTTATTTATGAAACACCTGCAAGTATTATGGCAGTTCAGTGTAACTGAATAGTTTGTATTTCCGTGACAGTATTGGGCCAGTGATGTGAAAAAGCTAAATGGACAGCACTGCTCATTTTATTGAGTTACATCTGGCTAAATTTTTTTTTAAAAAAAATTCATTTTAAATTACAGTCTGTTTTCAAAAAAGACGGGGGGGTTTGTACAAGCAGTATCTGTATAGGGTCTCAGTGGAGCAAGTGATCATCAGGAAGTCATAAAATTACTATAAAAACGTACCAGAAAGAAGTTGGCAATGTTACTGTAACGTAGGATTAGTACATTACATTAATTTATTTGTAGTTTACAAAGACGGACCCATTAGTAGGCAAACTCTCCCTTCCCAGTTGCTGCTTCTATCTATCCACCTCCAAAATTAACTTGCAAAGAAACGAGACACATGAAAGCAGTCTGCATTTCACCTGAAACTCTGTCTATTCAAATTTGTGCTGCAGGGTTAATTTAATGGTTTATTCGCAAGCTTAACTCCGAGTGAGAAAAGACACGCTGAGATGTATTAAAGCTGTAGAATGACTATTAGGCAATCTGGAATGACTCTTTTCATGTTAATACTGGTTTTGGTATGCTCTTGCACACCGTAAATCAAAGGTTCTCCTCCCCCCTCCCCACCTTTACTACATTTACTTTCCATTCAGGGCTTCAAATACAGAGATATAGCTCTCCAATTCACCAAACTGAAAAAGTACAATGGGAATTTCTCTAGATACTCAAATATATCCTCTCCCCCCTCTCACTGAGAAAGCGGACTTGCATCTTTTCCCCTATAAAAGGGGGTCAAATTCTACCACCCGTATCACAGCTGAAAAATAATTCTCTGGCTTCCAACGCTCTGTCAAGGACATATTCACAGACACTGTGTTAGAAGCACAAAACACTGCTCAGTATTTTAACAGAATGCTTTAGAATGGAAACTAGTAACAAATGCCACTTGCACTACACAGATCATTATCTGTTTCAATTACGAAGGTAATTAGGTGCCTAGAACCAGAATTACCACATTTAAAGGAAGATTGCCCTACCTCCCACCAGTTTTAAAGATTAGATCCGCATTAGGTGCTCCCTTCGGATGCTGGTAACGAGGCCGTCGTTCACGATTAGTATTTGCTGGAGCTGGACGCTGGGCCAGAGACTGCAACATTTCTGTAATTTTGTACAGAAGAAAGTTAAATACATTTTCTATGCATCTTTTTAAAGAGGAATTTACACAATCACATTTCACTGCCATGTAGTGAAAAAGACATCTTATTTACATTTTGCTACACTTTAGGGTTAACACTCCTCAAGTTACTCCACAACAGCTAATTTTAAAAAAGTTACTAAATTGCATAGACAGCTTTGACAAATTCAACCTACCCTGTAATATGAACTCGCATTTCCAGATGTTCCTACAGAAGGAACTGCTAGCGACGGTTTTCATTACAGGTGCTTAAGAAAGTGGCTGTGACCTCTTCTTTCTAAACGTTATCAGCCACCACTTTACTTATCAATGATCAGGGACAAAGCTTCACAGCAGTATGAGAAGCCACAACATTAAACTACCCTGAAATAGTAACAGTTGGACAATGT
Organism: Pelecanus crispus; assembly: GCF_030463565.1. Taxonomy (NCBI): domain Eukaryota; kingdom Metazoa; phylum Chordata; class Aves; order Pelecaniformes; family Pelecanidae; genus Pelecanus; species Pelecanus crispus. The sequence goes on from NC_134643.1 coordinate 7,395,025, forward strand.
TGCTGCCAATTAAAGACTCAGCAAGAAACCTGTCCTAAAATTAGGCATTGAGAAGGCAGGTATTTAAGTCTAAGCTAGCCATAACAGGATCCTTTTACAGAGAAGACAGGCACCTGAAGAGGGTGACGCAGCTGACCTGCAGTACACCAGCTGTCTCACGGATGGAGTTTTTCACTTTATGATCAGTGAGAAGAAATAGGTGGGTGCAGAAAGAAAGCCACACTACCCAGTTTAGCCCTGGACATCCAACTTTTGGGCAGTTTAAACTAGGTAAGTAAAATGAAAAAAAAAAAAAAAAAAAAGGCTCTTTACCAGGCTAAGTTAACGATTATTAAGTACCCAATATAATTACAAATACATCATAGGAACCTCCACACAACCTTTGCCCATATGTTAGTGCATCTAATGGAAAGTATTTCTGACAACGCACCTGTGCAAGAATCTGCATTGCTCAGCAAACAGACAGATGGAATAAATGAAGGGGAAAAGTGGAATAAGCTGTTAAACAGATTATGTTTGAAAGTCTGCTCTGTCTGGTTCTCTCATCTCTGGTAATCTCATTGGAGACACATACCCATCACCTGCTAGAAACAAACACTACTCTCGCAATGACTTGCACAGGGCAAAGCTGGAGACTAATGAGATTTTCTTGCCATCTACAAAATGCACGCGAAGCTTTCAGTAAGTTATCCACCCAGTCTTTGAGAAACTGGGAAACTATGAATAATTTAATATACAATATTGGTGTCAACAGTTAATAAACCACATATTAACCTCTGTATATTCCCCTATCAACACCTGGAAAAGGCAAAGCAAGCCATTCAACACACTGACAGTCCATTTTTGTAAACATCATGAAATAACATCCTTCAAAACAATTCTGTGTGCCAAGAGAGATCTCTGATGGCAATGATGAGACCCAGGAAGAAAAGGAGACTATGGTATGTTGCCAGCCAGGTGCTAGAAGCAAGCAATGAACAAGCAAGTGTGTGCATGTCTGTGTCTTCTGTTTTCCACGCTGTAGGTGAAAGAAAATATCGGGGTTTGTGAAAAGTCAGTAACTGAGAAGTTGAGTAATTGAGAAGGTAACAGAAGGAAGAAATGGCAAAGGAGCACAATGTGTTAGCTTATGCATGTCACCCATCTTTGGTTTTAGTGAAAAAAAAAATCTACACAGAAAAATACTAGTCTAAATTAGAGAGTCACCCAGCTCCTAATATTTCTTTACATTAAAAATGTTTGTAATGCTAATAAAAATTGCTGAAGTATTAAATAATTATCTGACACTACTTTGGTTGATTTTCATCTAATAGCTACCCTGTGCAGATGAAAAAACCCACATCTATGTGCGAATGTTAGGATAACCCTGAGGCATCCTTCCAGAAATTGAGACTTCTTCGTCCCTGGGTAACTTCAAAGCTTGAAACAGAAATTTAAAGCCAACTCATTCTTTCAGTGAGTACGTACCAACTTGTTACAGGCAAGGTGACTCTTCAAAAGTAACAATCAACCGCACAGAATCTAAATAAAAAATAGTTCCAAAGAGGAATGTAATTTGGCCTATTTAATTTAACCTGATTAAAAGGTCCTTTTTAGTTGGATTTTACTGTGTATATTACCCAGGTTAATAAAAAAGAATCAACAGCTGTTTTAAAAATGGATGTTAATTATGGAACCTATTTCTTCTGTGTTGATTTTCCTCCTATATTAATGCTTTATACACAGCACCTAGAAAATCTATGAGAAAGGAAAAACCAAATTGCCTATTAGTGGTTATCAACTGGTATCAGTTGTCCAATTCATTTCTCTCGGACAAAATCAATGTGATCCTTTTTTGGATAAGAAGCACAGTTGCTCACAATAAAATGCTAGATTAAACAGACTGATTTGAAAAGATACCAAGTCATATGACAAGGCATAAAAACCAAAATGCCCTAATCAGTAAAAATATCAGAAATATCATTGATGAGGAAAACCCCACAAATAGTCTGAGAAAAGTACTTAAACATCTAATCCTAGAGTCTACTGTTTCTCTTCCTTATTCACAAGTGGGCTTTATAAAAGGGGAGTGTCTCGGAAAAGAAGTTTTAACGCTGATTACGATGTTTAATACTAAGAATATATTGTGTTACCAGTTCAGAGCTCTGTAGATACTCACTTTGGAAAAATACTCCTTTTTACAATTACAAGTTTAGTTCTTGTACTATCAAAGTTCTGAAAGGAGTGTTAGATTCCATAGTGCTTTGAGTGTTGGATTCCGTAGTGCTTTTAGAGTTAGAGCTGCTTTAATTTAAATTTCCCATTTCTTGATGAATAATGACCTTTCACTAAATACCTTAAATGTTATTTCCTGCTAATTAACTACTTACACTGTGATTACCACCAGACTGCAACATCTTTACAAAGAAGCAGAGCAAGAACTTTGGAGCTGTTAAATGGAAATACTAACGTAAGAACTGAATACCATCAGTATTACTGGTCTGGCTTTGTTTACTATCCAAGCAAGCCAAGGGAAGTTGAGTCTGAAAAAAACCGAAAACAAACCATCCACCAACCAAACACATCAAGTGCACCAGTTTAGGGGCTACATGATCTGCTGTATTAACTGTTTGCTTCAATCTGTCCAGGTTCCAAAATGCCTGACTTACCTATCTTTAGAAAACAAATTAGATCATATACTTGGTATGAAACCTTCATTCTGTTAATGTTTTCTTACGCTCCAGACTTGTAGCACTCCTAGAAACCTTTAGCAACATGAAGGTGAGGTGACAGTTTTTATTTCTCAGGTGAAGGTTACCTCTTAGTATTTGCAAGTCTTAGCAAGACTGACAAACATTCTAAATACTATTAATATCTAAAAAGCAGAGTTTAAGTTGCAAAAAATTAATTCCTCTTGTATCCAACTCAATTGTTTTGCAGAAGTGGAGACAATGCCACAAACATCGGATTAATTTTGTGATATCTTATTTTTAAGGAAACAATCTCAGTTCTTCCCCTTTCCCAAAATAAATGGAAATGCTGAGATTTGAGGCCCACATGAAAACTCCCTTTCATGGAAGAGCTAGAAAAACTTCTTCAAGCACAGAGACCAGGGAATAAATAACAAATGACTGAAACTAAAATACAGGTATTACAAGTAATACAAGTATTGCAAGTCAATATTCTGAACTTGAACTGCTAATTATCACAAATAATATTTTCTGTAGGTCCACAAAAATTCCTCTGAAAATAAAAATTAAATACTTGGTGATTTTCTTACCCTGGTAGTCCTCCTGTTCTTGCCGTTCATTGATATCCAAAGTGAGCTTTTTCATCCTCATTCTCTCCTCCTGTTCAGCTTGCTGTTGGTTCCAATGGTTTGCAGCAAGTTGGGAAGACATTGGTACATTTAGGATCTTATACTGCAAATGAAAGTAAGTTTTTAAGTGCCCATCAGGAAAAAAGAAACAACCACAAAACAATCCAAAATACAGAAGGGTTATGCTTATTTCTAGGTTATTGTGATGAGATACTTTCTACAGAACTTTCTACTGGAAAGTGTGTTGTTTGTTGGTTTTGTTTGGAGTTTTTTTAAACTCTGTTTCACATAAGGAAGCATTAGAAAATACAAGATATTCAGACCTCCTAAAGACACAGAGAACATACCACAAAAGGCTGATGTACTGCTAAGGCAAAAGACTATTACACACAGTACTTATGAGAATAAAATTGATTAACTTTCACGAGGAACACATAGCTATATGTATTATTTCTTATTTTCATACAAGCCGATACCCTCACAGTGAATTACACCGGTCTCGAAATAAAAGCACCATAGCCAGCTTCACAGTGCTTCTTATTAGTCTGGAGACAACTATGGTGTCAAATTTAATCTTTTCCTCCGCCCCAACACCTGAACATCCACACCACACATCCAACACATTATCTGATTTGCCACAAGCTACATTAAAGGTAAGCTTGGTACTACTCCTACAGAAGTACCCTCTCTCTGAAAAATACAGCTGAGATTTTCAGAGGCATAGGGAAGGTGCCTTCTTTTTCCCCCAGACTCAGAAAATCCAAGTTTTTATTTCCACAGAAATTTTTTTTACAATTGCTCCAAAACAGAGAAGTGATTCTTAATCTTATCTGCAACTGAAACAATAGCTTTCAGAAACCCCTTAACGCTAAAGTTAGTGAACATATTTAGAAAAATTTCACTTCCTCCTTCAACTGCATGTCCATTAGAAATAAATATTTCTGTGCTATAAGTAGGGTAAGGCATTTAAGGGTAATCACTCTCAATATTCCACAAACCACTCTGAAACCTGCTGCTTGTTCTTGGCATCTGAGAGCTACTTCCACAGAAATAGAAGCCAAGCAAATTTCTAAGTGTTCTTTCCTGCTACACTGTCAAAAGCTGCAGACAGAAAGATACATTATCAAAACCTCTGTTGAGAAGGCATATAGTAAAAGCAAAATCTTCACTGCATGTGGTTAATATTTAATGCAATAATTACTAAGAAATCTCAAGGTATCTGTTAGACAATAGTGCCCCACTAGCAGCAGATGAATGATGAGTACGAGAAGACACCAAGTACTCAGATGCAGCATTTGAAAATAAACTGTGTTTGAAACAGTTAAGACAGACTCTTGCAAAGACTTGAGAAAAACCTGGGTACAGTGAAACCCTATCAACTAGATGATTTATTTAGATGAGACAAATCAGGCAAAAGATTTTTTTTGGGGGGGGGGGGGGGCAGTAGCATATTATATTGAACATAAATACAAGCTTGTTATTAAGGTGTGCAGGGAATAAAAAAAATGAAAGTTCTTGAAATTCCAACAGAAAAGTAAGCTTTAGTTACTTATTGCTGAGCAGACTATGCATGTTCCCAGATAACGTCGAGTGAGCTTTCCACAAACTATACAAGTAACTAACCCATTAGCAGCATTTCATGATAAAAATCATTCCTTAGCTTCACCATTAAGCTCCTCATCTATCTTAACATGTCCGTTATATTTTATCTGTTCTATGGATTTGTCAGCTTAATGGGATTGGTAAGTGTTTTCAGACAGGATGCTTAAAGTAGAAAAAAGAAAACTGAAACATAGAAGGGTGCAAAAGAAAAAAACAGATACAAAACCCAGACTGGTAATTAACAAAATATCACGAGTTGCCATCTCAAGGCAATCAGACAGTTGCCATCTGAAATCAAATCACTGATGACAATTACTAAAGGATATGATGATTACTCTGCAAACTAAACCTTTCCAATTTGCAAATAGTGAAGAGATACATCAAAAACCTCTTTTAACATCTGTGAGGTTGGGACAGAATATAAGGACTTCAGTTAGAAGATGGCAAACTGAAGAAAGATCAAAAATGATCATTCAGAAGACTAGATTACAGATTTCATAAAAACATCACTGAGATAAAGAACTTCACATTCAAGGACAGACTTGACCATTCCATGGATATTACCATTCTTTTATGGAACCTTGCTAAAAATCTTTCAAATGAAAGGCGATCTTTTGTCTTGGGTATTAACCAAATTTCTTGACACTAGGTAACTTTCTTTTTACTGTCTAAATTCCACCTTAGTTCACACCTACCTGGCATAAAACGTCTTGGGCAGTTTCAAAAACATCAAATGGTATTAGACAGACCTCAGCTCTGATCCCTTATGATGGCAATATTTCTTTATTTCCCCTTGCGCTCTCATGGCTTGCGGACAAATCATGATGCCATAGTCTGATTTCCAATAACCATGTTCAGTTCTACTGCTACTACTTTTGTAAGTTTTGTCATACAACTTATTTTCTACAGTGCCAACGGGTGAAAAACCCCAGCCGTCTTTTGCAAGACACTGGTCTACCCAATATCCTTGCCATTGCCTGTTTTTGTAAATCACAGCATGACAAAAAGGATGAAATATGGTGTCCTTGTTACTATCAGCCTGCAATGACTATTAAAGTTGTATGCTGCTGGTAAATAGCAGTCAGTTGTTCTTGTGTTGCTTCAAAAAACTAGTTGTCAATGCTCCACTGAAATCTGGCTGAACACTGGCGTGCAAACTGAGTATTTAGCAACTGGACCACAACTACTCAATATTAACCTCCAGAAGGAAGTACAACATGTTCCATTTTCATCAGTAAGTACTTTCCTTACGGTGAAGATTTCTAGTTTCGGCAGCACCACTGACAAAGAACACGGAGACCAAACCAACTGCTAACACAGGAAGCGATTAGGTTGGTGTTGTAGTGAGGTGGTGATGCTTATCATTCCAGTGACTGCGTAGATGGGAAACAGCTTTCCAGGTTGTCTGGACTTTTCACTGTTTTTTTAAGAGCTGGAAGTTTACAGTTATAACTTAACACTAAGGTATGCACCCATCACTTCAAAACTCTGTGCACATTCTGCTCATGCAGATTTAAAATAAAGTAGTACCATAAGAAGGAATAATTATTTTCTTTTCAACTCCACCTCTTCTTTCCTGCTTATTTTGCTATTAAAACTGACTACTAAGACCTTTTTTTTCTGAATACAGAACTATGGACAAAGAAGCCTTTCACTGACTCAAGAACTGAAGTAGTCTATAAAGCAACTGTTTTCTACATTTCTAGAAACACTGAGAGGAGTTTTGGCAGGAAGAGCCTACTCCCAAAAGCAAATATTGAGGGAGGAGCAGGGAAAGCTCCTGAACAAGTTCTGCTTTCTTTTCAAGCCACACGTCGGCGATATTTTCCCCTCAACACAGAATATGAAGATCCTAAAATTCTTGGTAACTACAGATACTCCCAGTAAATTATCCTGAAAAAGCTAAACACCATTTTCTTTTAATGGAGTTCCCTTAAATCCCTTCTCAGCCCAATGACAATAGTTACAATTCCCCACTCAAAATTTCTGTAGAACTCTGTATACAACATTCAAGTTCCAGGAAAAGAGAATAACCAAACAAATGTAGTAAGGAAATCAGTTAATCATCACTACTAAATGCAAGCACACACGTGCCCACTCAAATAGGTATCACCACTTACATTTTCAGAGCACCTTACACAGTGCAGCATTTTCTTAACAGACAAACAAGGCTTAAAAACAGATTGGGAATCAGACACACTCACTAGTTCAAGGGTTTTATGAAAACAGACCTCACTTCCTATGCAGATTTTTAAAGTGTCTTTCACATGGTGAAAGAGAAAGCTTCTACTTCAGCTCTATATAACTCAACTGTTACACTACTGTCACAGTTCAGGTAATAGAAGTCAAAAAGAAGTAGTGGCATGGCTGACACAGATCTAAATACCTGAAAGGCACTGATGCATGGAAAAGACAATGCCTTGGTTTTGCTTTCCACAAAAAGTCACTACCATCATTCACTTTCATCATCAATTTATACAACCAAAATGAAAAGGTTTCTTTAAAGGACCTAAACCTTGACAAGAAATGCATGTGGAATGTGTTAGGTATTGATTTGTATACTATGCATTTGCTGACCCAGGAAAATTCAAACATACACTAGAGGAAAGAGCCAAGACAAATGTATAGCTTGGCTGCATGAAGCAAGAGGTTTATTTGTTTTATCAACATGACTTCCATTTAAGTTTGTCTGAGAGATTCACTCAGTGCATTCAGGAAGAGTCCCCTAAAAAAGCCTTCAGAGATAATGACATTTTTCCAAGTTGAACAAATTCAACCAAGCGGCAGTCACTTAGGAAATGGAATTTAGCAAACACCACGTATCTTGATTTGAAGCTGAATGTGTTTTCAGCAAAATCTGTAGAATCTTGAAGATTCTGGAGTATTCCTTCTCCTTTTCTTTTCTACTCCTTTTAACTTCCAGTGGCAATCCACCAACGGCAAGCATTCATCTTCAGCAACTATGCTTAAAATACACATAGAATGTACCACTGTCCCACTGGTGTGATCACAAGATGTAATTACTAACGGTATAATTTAACCACAGAATTTTCCTACACGATTTCTATTAACAACCAAGAATTCCAAGAAACTACATACGGTATTTTCTATTTATCAAAATTAAGATGCCTGCATCCTAATCTGATAAAAGGATGAAGAAACAAAAAATTGTGTGACTTTCAGAAAAGTGAAAGGATTTTATTTATTTACTTAAGCAGTATCTGTACCTTACGTGAACTCTTACCTGCTGTTTGTTGCCTTTTCGTGTTAACATGACAAATGGCATTGTGTCTCCAGACTCTGACTCTCCTTCCCCACCTCCAAGTGGAGGACCCTTCTTGAGCTGACTTTTGAGATGTAGAGGAATAGCAACATCCAACTGATGTACTTTAACAGATTCGCCACTCCGTTGCTATTAAAAAAAAGTAGCATCTATAAATGATCAGATGCTAAAAATGTCAGTCTGGCAACGTTCATATTTTCATGACTGAGAAAAGTTTTAGCCTTCCAAGAAAACAGAGTAATACATAAATAAGCATATTAGGCTTCAGTACATTTTCCTTTGATTTCCTTGCTTGTGAAGAAGAAAGTTACAGGGGCGGAATACTTCAAATTTCAAAGACGTTTTAGATAACTTAACCTTGTAAAGAAAGAAATCTAGAGACTTGATTAAACACACTTGAGAATGGACATTCAAGATTTTTTTGTAGTATGTTATTAATGTATTCCTCATACAGGGCTTGCAATATGCAATACTTAAACATTTACCAGATGTGACTTAAAAAAAAAAAAAAAAGGACTTAAAGGTTATGTAAATTTAAATGCAGCTACATTTTAAACATATTAAACCTGAGGCTTGGATAGTCTTGGATAAAGTCAGAAGCATGGCATAGTATCTGATGCAGTTATTATCCAATAAAATATCTGTCAGCATGTCATATATTCACTGGGCAAACAATACAATTAACAGCTATTTTACTAAAAGCTACTTATCCAAACATGTCAATTGCAGAGAGGAGGCCACAACTAAGAAAAAAAGAATCCATGTTCTTTAGTATGGTAAGATATGCATTAATCTTTTATTTACTTTAAAACAAAACAAAAAAAAATCAAATACAGTTAGCTGTACAGCAAATTACATTAATTTAAGAAAATAAATATTTATACCTGAAGATTTTCCAGCATCATTTTATCCAATGCCTGAATGAAGTCCTCATCTTCTGCACAAGGGACATGCTTAAGTCCTCCTCCTTTAATCATTACTTCCTATTGCAATGGGAAAAAACCCCTTCTGTTACATTAGATACAGAAATATGAATATTCAGTCTAGAAATAAGGGGTAAAAATATTCTTATTGCTTCCATTCCATACATAATCAAATGCTTAAAAAATTGTTAAAGAAAAAAAAAAAGGTTTCAGCCTAGATTATTTTCTTGAAGAAATATCTTCTGACATTTATTGCCTCAAGTATTATGAAGGCTGGCCACTCATTCTGACATACTAGCGTATGTGTACAGATGGGTATGTACACATCTAGATATGGCAACAATACAAAGAAAAGTCTCTATATCTACCATACCTAATTTAACTAATTTTTCCATTAAATCCATAAAGTTAGATGGTCTTTCCAAGATGAACACTATCCTTATTTGGAAAGCACAACATGACAACAAAAATATTTGAAGTCAGTACCCCAACACATTGTTCTATGAAGACCATTACTTTTCTTACTATGTAACTGCAATTCAGGCTCAACTGGGTGGGTTCTTTTGCTACAGATGTTATAATCTGCCAATCCCAAATCTGTATTTTAGGAATTCTGCACTTCGTTTGTGTCCTTTTCAGTTTTGAGATCTAGTGGAGAGCAACTAGTTTACCTTGTTGTACCATATCAGTTTGCTACCATTGCTGGCATTGCAAAACCACCATTTAAGCAATCTTTTCCAGTCTAGCTACCTGTGAAAGTGCACAGTCCTGTGAAAACATGTTGTAGTAAAATTGACAGCATAAATATTTTCAGAAGGTAATAATGAAAATACAAAAATAAGCTCCAAAATATATTTGAAAGAATAGCAGTGAGTGTTCTTGCCATGTTTTCCCAGTTACGTTATGAGCAGCAGTGACAAAAAACATTCAGGAAAGAAAACCAAAGATGCAAAAGTCAATTCACTTCACTAAAGTAACAATACATACTGTATTCTCCTCATCGGTTTCATTTTCCTTATTGGAGTCTGTAAGATAATCTGTGTTTTCTTCCTCCTCTTCTTCACCCTCTTCTTCCTCATTGTCAGAGCCCTCCTGAAATATTCAATGTTTACAATTTGAGAACAGAAAAACTTCTGTTTTAAAACAAAAAAGACCACTTCCATCTGATTCCTCATACATATTTTCTGCACCTTTCCTACCCTCTCCCCATCCGGACCTGTTTAGTTCAGTTCAGTCTTAGTAAATGTGTTTGTTATGTTTTGTATTTAATGTTTCAGTCTGAACTCACTCAGCTTTATCTGACATTTTCACAAACTTACAGCAGAAAACTGGCAGTAGTGGCTGATACACCAGATGGTTGTGCTGCCACTCAGGGAACTCAACAAGCTGGAGGAACGGACTGACAAGAACTCATGAAGTTCAACAAAGAGAAATGTAAAGTCCTGCACCTGAGGAGCAATAACCCCATTCACTAGTACAGGCTGGAGGCTGCCCACTTGGAAAGCAGCAAGGCAAAGAAAGACCTGGGGTCTTGGTGGACAACAAACTGACCAAGAACCAGCAGCGCACCCTTGCAGCAAAGGCAGCTGACTGCATCCTGGGCTGCATTAGGAGAAAGTGCTGTTGACAGGTCAAAGGAGGTGATCCTGCCTGCCTGCTTAGCACTAGCAAGACACATCTGGAGTGCTGTGCCCAGCTCTGGGTGCCCCAGTACAAGACAGATGTGGACATACTGGAGCAAGTCCAGCAATAGGCCATGAAGATGATTAAGGGACTGGAGCACCTGTCATAGGAGGAGAGGCTGAGAGATGACTTTGTTTAGTCTGGGGAACAGAAGGCTCAGAGTGAGGTGGGAGGTCTTCCCAATGCGTGTAAATACCCAAAGGGAGGGAGCAAAGAAGAGGGAGTCGGAGTCTTCTCAGTGGTGCCCAGGGACAGACCCAGAGGCAACGGACGCAAGTTGAACAATTTAATTTAAATGTAAGAGAAAAAGCCTTCTTTACTGTGATGGTGTTTAAACACTGGAACAGATTTGCCCAGAAAGGTTGTGGAGCCTCCATCCTTGGAGATATTGAAAATTTGACTGGACATTGCCGCAGGCAACCTGCTCTAGGCAATCCTGCTTTGAGTAAGGGAGGTTGGACAAGAAGATCTCCAGAGGTCCCTTCCCTACCCCCCCAACCATTTATGATTCCAATGATATTATTAATTTGTGGGTAAAGGCACAAACCCAGCCAAACTTCAGGAACTTTAATGCTGAGAAGCAAAGACTGAAAGAAAGCTTACTAGTAAACCAACCAACCCAAACATAAGGACAAAAAGTGTTTTCTATTTCCTCGATGACCTCATTTTCTCATAACACTACCATTATCATGTCAACTTTGCTGTGTCATAGTGACAACTTAGAATTTCTATGTACATGTCTTCTTTTTTTTATTGGCTCCACCATTTTTGATTCAAAAGATTATTGGCACAGTAAACAAGGAAGGTTGTTATGCTCCATAAATCTTTTATTTATTCATATTACACAGGCATACTCTGAACACCTGTTATTTTTCCCACATGACTGCTTTGACATCTAGTCAATACATTTGCTTCTACAACAGATAAAGAAAAGTACCCGAAAGTGTTTTCATGCCAAAAAACTGAAGGCATCTTTTTGTTGAGAAGCAGCAAATGAATGAGCAAAGTTGTCAGGTTCAAGTGTCTGCCGTAATTTCTCTAGAATAAGCCTCAGACACTCTGTATTCAGTTTTCCACACATACAAAACTGGGATGGAAATAGCCTCAGAGTACTGACTGGGTTGTGCATACCCACATTTCACCTGCTAACTCTGTGACACAGAACGGCTTCAGAAAGTAATGAGTAATCAAGATATTGATTACTCATTCTTTTTATACAAGGCAAAGTAAATGATTAAGTTCACCTCTTCTTCTGGCTCATTTACTTCACTTTCATTTCCAGATTGTTCCTCTGTCTCTGCTCCACCTTCCTCCTCCTCTTCATCCTCTTCCAGATTCTCTCCTTCCGTAATGGAATCTTTGGAATCTTTGTCATTCACAATTCCTGAAATTTGGAAAAAGAGAAAGAATTAGAACAAGGAACTAGAACAGAATTAGAACAAGAATTAGAACATTGGAACACATAAACCACTCAAGTTATATGTGGAAGATCACTTCAAAAGTCCATTGTTACTGAACACTAAAACTTCTGTGGGTCATAATACTTGACTTCGGAATGAAACATTTTCTAAATAGTTGCTTTACTTGTAAAGGGTAATAATTTCCCTGCCAGAAAAGGAGGAAAACATTATAGAAAATGTTTGAAGATCTCCCATAGAACAGCAACCAAGAAGCTGCACTGTGCAAACTGCTTCAAAATATCCTCAAACTAAATGTGCAACCTTACTGAAACATGCACTGAAATATGAGCACTAGATCACAGATGCTCTACAAAACCAGCAGAACCCAGAAGACATCAAGCCTCTGGAGTCCTAGTTCCAGTACTTCACACTACCATCAATTAACAGTTTTGAAACAACTATTTTCTCAGCCTTTAATAAACCTTTCTGACTCTTTTCTAATGCTCCAAGGCTGCACTTGAGCCTATGAGGATGTCAGTGCCTACCTGAAGTCTTCAGGAAATCAGAGTCTCTTCCAAAACTATTATCTAGTGTGCTCATCCTACTTGCAGAGAGGACTGACAGTTCTTTCACTGTGTTTTAGTTCATCTTGCAGTTTTCCTTACTGACCTGCTTGCCACCTCTATCCCTCAAGACACTTTAGTTTACTCTGTGTGTAAGGTATCAAGCGTAGCTCCCTAAACCTCTGCTTTCTTTCAATAAGGTATCCTTCAATGTAATACCCTTATCTATACCATTCCCACAGTAGTGAAAAATGTTTTAGCTTCTTTCAGTGCTTCAGTGTCCAGTTTAGTCTTAGATGCAGATTTCAATCAGAATTGTTTTCAGAGAAAATACTTAAGAATTGAGCACGGTTCCGATTCAGGAAAAAGAAAAAATGAAGACCTGTTTTTAGAGAACAGCTACTGCAAAAATTAAGTAACCCAATGCAGAACAAGAACAAACTTCTGGCATACACTATTGTTCTCATACATTCTTTTAATCTTTTCATTAATTTACAAATTATCATGGTTTGAGCTAGCAGAAAGCGATGCTGATGCCAGTCTTCTGCAACACAGCAAATCTAAGCCAGTAATTTTTCAAAGATTTTACTAAGGAGTCAATACAGTTGTTATGCAGTTTGTCATTCGTATTTTGACATTATACCAACCATACTTAGGGCTGGCGTTAGCTTAAAGTTTTTTTGGATGGCAAACAAGCACATCAGTTCTGTACTCATGGCACTTCTTTGTTCTCTGCCATATTCAAAGAACAAATGCAGTAGTACGCTATTCTTAAGCAGAAGTCTAGATTCTGAATATACAAGTGGTTTGGGGCAAACCAGATTTTTTTTTTTTCTTTTTTTTTTCCTTTTCCCCTCCACCTCCAGATACCTTTAAGAGATGCAATACGCAGACACACACAACCAGATCTCTGTACAAAAATCTGACTACAATCACTAAGATCAGCTTTGGGGGGAGGTGAATCTTTACAACCATGCTTGAATTAGAGAAAACTCAGAAATAAAATGAATGGTATATATAGCTGTATGGTAGTTACTGAGGATTTAAGTTCTGTGTGAACACACACATACACACGCACGCACACACAATTCCTCCATATTCCAGAGGTTGCAAAGCATTCTTTGTTCCCCCCTATTTATAAACACTGTGCTGCTCAAAATCTGTGCTGCTCCATAATTACACATGAGCTTCTTTTGAATCACTCAGTGTATTCTCACCGGTACCAAACCACCAGAGCAGCACAGGAACTAACAGTGAGCCCCCAACTCAAGGTCTGCAGGCAAGAAGCCACCCCACTGTTCTGCCTAGAATTACACTTCAGACTGATAAAGAGCAAAGCACGTCATGGTCTTCAGCACAACACCTTCTCGGTGTTACTGTCCATGGCCGAGGAACCGTGAGGACAAACTGATCAAGAACTGCAGTTCTATTAGAGCTTCTGCTAAAGTATTAAAAAACTCATTTCCTTCAGCTATGCTCGCACCTATCATCCTACCCTTCAAAGATCAGAAAGCCAGATGAGAACCTCTTCGAGACCACCTTCAAACAGTTGTGACAGGAGGACTAGGAACTATCCTGCCCTATGCTGATGTTTAATAGCAAGCAATTAATATCAAGAAAACACCACACCCGGGGGGGACACACATGACATTACCCCCTTTTTAAAGGCTGTACTGTTGACGGGCTTTGCTCATGCCAGAACACACACAATAAAATGTTCTCCAACACTTGCTCACATTGAGTGACCACATATCTCCCTCTTAACTACACCAAATTCAACTGCTATAGCGGTGGTGATTCAGAGAATAGGAGTTCTTGTGATTTGTAAGAAGGAAGTGCTGAGTATCTTTCAAAAGAATATTACAGTTTATGTAACTAGCGGTAAATTACTTCTTGGCTATCGTTTTGAGAGCATAAAAGCTAGTAATTTAGATTGTACCATAAAGAAATTTTTATCCGCATTTCAGTTGCTACACAGGTAATTTTAAGGCGTGTCAATTAATTGAACAGCGTATTAAAAATATAAATTCCTCCTAAAACAGAAGTTGCAACACTTCACCTGGTAATTACATATACTTATCCCACTGGATTAAAGGATTATTCTTAAAAATTGAACTTGTCTAACTAGATGAAGTGCTATTAAGGCTATAATTAACACTTATAAAGTGTAAAATTTACATATAAAAGCTTTTCATGACCAAGCTTGTCTTCAAATAAAAATGGAAGATTAGAAAACAACTCCATTTAGTGAGAAATGAGCACAGTAGTATCCAATAATTAGTAGGAACTGATATGTACAAAAGGTTTAAAGGTTAACATGATGATAGTAGGTTTAGATACATACTAACAAGTATTTTGTCAACTGAGCTATGCCGCAAGCCTGACATTCTTCCTCCTGAAATTAACTGATTCTTAACACAGCAAGATTTACAAGTACACATCACTGTAGTCTTAGCAGGAACTACAAGCTAGCACACAACCTAGCCAACAAACACATTTTAAGAAGAAAAAAAGACTTTAACAATCCAACCAAAGCTCTAATTCATGAAAAGGAAATCATCCTCTGGCCTCTACTGAAATGTAAAGCCCATTCAAAATTATTCCAAAGGAAGTGTAAGGCTCAAAGTACCTGTCAGCATTTTAAAAGCAAAACATGTTTCGTCTTTTATTGTAGTCTTACACTAATGCTTACTTTGACACAGCAGCTCTAGTCAAATCCAGAACTGGGGAAGGAACAGAGAGTTGCAAGCAACCAACCTACCAAAATGACCGAGCTGGTTTCCATCAGGGCTCACCAGCCAACAGGCTGCAGTAATTGAGGCTGCAGACACCTCTTGCTTATTGTAGAGTGTGCTTCCTAAATTTTTCTAACGAAATTCATAGTTTTCTTCCTCATCATTTGCACCATACTACTCCATAGACTTATTTTTACAAATATCTAAACACACACACTCCCCCTTTCCAAATGCTACTATATTAATAGAATTCATACTGACTTTTTTTTTTAAAAAAAAAACAATCACTTTAGAGTTACGAAGATTCTATATGATCTCTATGGTGATCAGAAAAATGCAGAGAAGTTACAAAAATATTTCTATCATGAGAACAAAAAGATCATATCATGAGAATAACAAGTTACCTGTCATCATCATACAAAAGATAATTTTAAGAAATACAGGAATTGTCAAAAAGACCTGATTTCCCTTGCACATTTTCTTACCTAATTTTATTAAGAATTCTCGTTCCAAGTCTTGCACCTGTCTGATAGCTTCTTCCAGAGAATTGCAGAGCTTTATCTTTGGTCTCAGCAGTTCCAGTGTATCACTGATCATATAGTCTATGTCTATAGGAAATGGGTGGTCTTTTGTCCAAACATCCAGACTTTTTTTCCACCAAACATACCGCTAGAATACAAAATATTCAAATACATTATATGCGCACTGGCATTTATAAACTATTTAACTTAGGAAGTTTGTAATGCCTAGCCATGTTTGTACAGTAGAAAACGCAGAAGATTTCACATCACTACTCTCTTACTATTAGATATTTTGCTATCACTAAACATTGTTTGATAACAACAGATATCAGAAACATTAAGAATATGCTCCTTTTATCATAACAACTGTTAGAAGTATAAGGACTGAGCAAAAAAAGCACTGAAAAGAAAGTGCCTTCTAAGGGTAGATTCTTTCTATGAGAGATGACCACTTAACAACTGGCCAGCTTTCAAGTCCTTCCTCCATATATTTTCAAGAAAATTAATTGCCCCAAAGGCATATTATGGGGAGAAGGAAGGAAACATCACAAAAAGTTTTAAGACTGCAGCTAGCATGAAGTGACTTATCCAGTTCGCTTTATAACAAAATAGTGCATACCCCTTACAATAAAATTCTAAAAAATAAATGCTGATCTTAAGTGAACCTAACAATAGAATCTGAGAACAAAGGTGTTGCAAAAATTGCATGTGAAAATGAAGTATGACTAACAGAATGTTTATTTAAAGGGTGACATGGTCAAAAGGAACACTTGTTGAAATTGTAAGGCATAACAAAAATATAATGACTTCTTCACTGACAAGTTTATTTTGGGTTTAAAAATAGGACCATACTGTACTTCAAAAAACCATTTTACATCTCAGATACAGATGAAGGATATGAGTCCTGAAGGTATGAAATAAGTCGTTATCACCTTAATTTTAAATTATACTAAAACAAGGATATTAAAAGAGAGAAGCAGAAAGAAAAAGAAGTTAAGTCCAAAGAGTTCTAGCATGAACTCCATGGACTGGAATTCCACATTTGCTCAGAGGAACCCATTCCAGTGTTTAAACACTCCCACTATGAAATCTTTTCCCCCTCTTACATCTATTGAGTCAGAACCTTCCTTGCTGCAACATGTGACCATTACTTCTCATCCTTTCACTGTGCATGCCTGAGAAGCATCTGACGACTCCTTCTCTACAAACACTATTAGCTGAAGACAGCAACCTAATTAGCATTCTCTTCTCCAAGCTGAGCAAACCCACAATGCGAAGAACTGAGAGCCTCCTGATCATTCTGGTGACCCTCCACTGGACTCAGCTCAGTTTGCTGATGTCTCTCCTCTCATCTACCAGGGAGCCCTGAACTGGACAGTGCTCCAGATGCGGCCTCAAAAGTGCCAAGCAGAAGGGAAGGGAAAAAAAGAAAAAAAAAAAAAAAGAAAAAAAAATCACTTCTCCTCAAGCTGCTGGCTACACTCTTGCCAACGCAACGTAGTACACTGTTGGTCATCACCCCCTAACGGTACAGAATGTACCAACAATGTCATGTTCATACAGGCCAGGAGTCCCAGCTCTATTCCTGCAAAGATGCTTTCTAGGTAGTCAGTGCCAGGCTGTATTGTTGCGTGGAGCTATTCTATCCCAACTGGAAGACTTGATACTTACCTTTCCTGGAATTCACAAGGTTTCTGTCATCCCATTTTTCCACTTGCTGAGACTCCCTGAAGGGGGGAACCTAAACCCTTCAGTGAATCAACTGCTACCCCAGTGCTCTGCAAGTTTGTTTGAACAGTATCATCTACATATAACTGAACATACACTTTAAAATGAAACTGCTATCAGACAGATAGGATTCTAAAAATTATAGTGCTAGAGAACAATGAGAGAACTATGTAACAGACTGACTTACATTATCTTGTTAAAGAAATCTACAGAACTATACAAAATTTAGTTTAGAATACCTGAAAATATACAAGGAAGCAATCAAGTTTTCGTTTGCTGGATCCTCTGTCAAAATACTGCCCACAGGTATCGAGGATAGTACAAACTAGTCTGATTCTGAAAAGATGCTCCGGAGGGTCCAGTGGACTAGGACTACCATCAGGGTTCACACCAAATGATGTGAAAGAATACAGAGTTCGAAATATTACAGCTGATTCCACCATTCGATAATTATAGAGCTCCCCCAAAAACTTGGCACTGCTGATCCGCCGTTGGTTAAACTTTGGCTGGTTAACCTTTATCAAAAAGGAACAAAAAAATTCACTTTATCATGCAGACACAACAGAATCTTTGTAAAAGGGTGGTTGTTTGGTTGGTTGTTTTTTGTGTTTTTTCCTTTTTTTAAAGAAAAAAGCAGTCTAAAAAATTGATAGAATTGTTATAATAAAAAGTGGTTATTTTTGGCTACATACATTACACAAAATTAAACATTAAAAAGTAGTTATGAAAGCTGGCCAACTTGTATTTGTACTTTATAATAACTACATTTAGCATACACTCTATCTTAAATCTATAATTATTTTTCATTGCCCAGAGAATTCTTGTAATTGTAACATCTATCAAAATATGGACTAGTCTCCAGAGTTACTTGAAGTTGCATGAATTTGACTACACTGTGAAAGAATAAATTGTATGCCCTCACTATGATAAAGGGGGCAAAACAACTGTCCTAGTAATCTGTGCAGTTTATTGGGTTTGGGGGGCGAGGGGGTATGTTTTAATTTAAATAAGCCTACATAAAGCAAACAACTGAGGTAGAAGAGTCATCAGACAAAAATCCAGAATCCAAGGATTCCTTTCTTTAGGCAAGATTATTTTACTGTTTTCCTTTCCACATAAGCGGATGAGTATAGCTTAATAAGAATGTTGGTGGTTTACCTCCATTCCTAGTCGAATATCCTCTAGCACTCCATCCACAACATGAATTCCGACATCTTCCTGGTAAAGGACCAACCCTGCTAAGAGGTTGGCTACACAGTGAATACTATTGTATTTCACATTCCAGATGTTGATCATACAGCATATAACATAGTCTTTTACTTCTGCATCCTGCCAAGGCAGCTTGCGCATCTGTCTCAGGACCTAAACCAAATTTTAAGACAAGCTTAACATTTTAGCAGGCGAAGTATCAAAATACTTACTGTCATCCCACCTCTCACGGTTGGGATGAAATCCTTGTAAACACCTGCAAGCAGCCTCATTCTCTTTTTCAAGCATCCTCCAGATCTGCAGTAGCTACAGAAAACTTTATACATGTAATCCAACTGCTGTCCTCTAGCTACTAATCAAGCTGTCCAAATCTGTTCCATAATTTCCTTGCTCTTACAGTCTGTATTTAAGGGTAGTCTTTTGTCTCTTGCGCCGAACACAAGATACTTAACACAAAGATTCTCATTTAATTCTCTATTTGTTCAGCACTTAATGCTGTAGAGAATGCAGGTCCATGACTGGAGCTTCTATGCATTACAATAAAAGAAATGAAACTACCTTAACAATCAGGTATACAAAAATGATCCCTCTTCCTTGCAATTAAAAAAATTATAACTCTCCCAAAACCCTTCGAAAGTTAGTACTACATCACTTCCAGTAAAATCTGTATTAACAATTTCAAGATGATTTACCTTCTCTGTGGTGACCTTGGAGAGATCCTTATAAAGAAGCTTACGAATATATTCCTGCAAAGGAGGACGTTTTTTCTTCACAGTTTTTTCAGCTGGAGGGGGATTACAGTAGTAATAGGCATTTTCTACCATTGTAACATAGCGTGCATCAAGATGCATTGCTTGTTTTTTTCTCATCATTTGTTCCTGGAAATAAATACAAATGATCAGTTAAAGATGTTGACATACTACATTTCCAAGCCAAAGGCTTTCACAGTTACAATCGGGATAAAAGAAACACGAAAGGTTGCAAAAAAGTAAGTTAAAAGCTTGGGTAGATAGAAGAAATGACAAAGCATATATATGCTTCTGTGTTGCTATTTCCAAGGTAATTTTTCTTTACAATCCCTATTTTTATAATGGTTCACCTGTGGTGAAAAAGGTTTCAGAAAAGTATTTGAAGTTTAACTTGAAATCTAAATGTTATTGTTTAGATAAATGGTTAGTAAGATTCTTAGCAACTCCATTCAAAACATGATTTTATTTAACTAATGTAGCTGAAATACCGATGTCTTGACACAAACATAAGTGGATCATCGTAAGAGTGCAATCTACTTTTTACATCAGTATGCAACTCCAGAGGGATTATATTGATGGTTTCACACGAATTTTCAATGGTTTAGGCAATGGCATTTTCCTTATTACATGCTCTGTTGTTGCTGTTTACCCAAGCAGAATAGACTGCAAGAAAAAACAGTACCTACCATAAAGTAGTATTTCAGGAAAAAATCAGACAAGTTAGAGGTTATTACATCAACACTAATTACTGTGCTTAATTGTCAGGATTGTCCTAATCTTCCTCACCAAATACAATCTTTTCTCCATACTTCATTCTGGATATGTAATTTAAGATTTATTTTGTGGATGATTTAAAAAATGTCTTGTACCTAAGAATTCTGTACAAGAACTAAAGCAGCAGTTCTAAGCTGCTGATTTTTACAGTTAAACATGAGGACGAGCTTAATTCCATGGTAAAACAAATTTTTATATGCATATGTGCATTTATAGATACATATGTCTGTAATTCCATAAGCTGCATCAAATTCTTAGGTACATCACATGATCCCATATATTCTAAACCACTCTAATGTGGTTCAACAGGAAAAGAAATTGCACTGGTTTAGACTTTATTATTTAACAGAGGTTGGCTACACAGTAATTTACAGCATCAAACAGATAGAACAGTACTTCCATGTTAGTTTTCTTTATCACTGCACACAAATGTTAGTATATACATTCATGCAGTCCAGTAAACCAATGAAAAGAGTTTAAACCATCATTGGTGAAGAGGCACAGTTTTTCATGCTGGTGGACTTCCCACTAAACTTCAATAATTTAAAGTTTCTTTTACAAGGCAGTGGTTCAGTTCAACTGAAATGTAAATGTACTCAAACAGCTCCTTAACCTTGAGTTTCAGCTGCTAATTCAATGAGGAAGAGCAGTTTTGTGTAACATAGTAACCCAACAAATAATTTTCCTCCTAGACCATAGGCATCTACTGCCGGGAAGGTCTCAATCTGACACCAACCCTAAGGCATTTCATTTTTAACCCTTACAATAACACAAATGGCCTCCCCTTTGATTCCGAGACTGCTCCTTTCCAAATGAGAAATTTCTGTCAAGTAGTAGCAAGTTTACCTACAGCTGCTTAACAGATACACTGTACTTTTAACAATTGAGTACATAAATTGTTTTATGTGGGGGAAAAGCCACTTACAGTAGAAAGTTCCAAAACCTTACCGTGTCATGTATGTTAATATTACCTGTGTAAATTTTTCACCTTTTCTAGATGCATCAGGAAAAAATACATCTTTGCTGCCTTAATGACATTTATCATGTTTTACTATAAACTGAAAGATGAAGTGAGGCAAAGTAAAGCATAACAGAGAAAACAGCAGAAGGGCTTGCAAATAAGATTTTAAAACACCTAGAATTACATAATTTGTACATTTTCCTGTTATAAAAAGTTGCACATTATACTGTAAAATAATAGGTTAAAATGAAAATGTTTCTTCCCAGAAGAGACAATACACACTACCCCAAGTCTCAAAATCACTGTAATTTATCAAATTTATAATTCTTTTGAGCAATCCCAAGTACGTATTCTAACTCTAAGTGGATGGTACTAGTCTTAATCTCTGTTAAAAGTGATCACCATTTCAAGCAACTGTGTGTGTTTCAATCCTTTTTAATTTAAGGAATCAAGTCAAATGGACAGGCAGGAAACAGAAACCGTAACAATATACTGCCTACAATAACAAAAACCTTGACACATTTCGGAACAAAAAAGCAAGACCTAAAGCAGTCTAAAGCACTTTAAGCTAATTAACTACTTTGGGTCTTCATTTTACTAGGCTACAATGAAGAACTACAAAGGTAAAGCATTACATTTGAAGATTAGGTTTCTGGTTTTCCTTTGATAAAAAGATATCACAAACAATATTAAAATGTCTGAGTTAAAACAGTAAAAAAAAAATCTGGTGAAAATCAGGAGGTGCTCCTCTGGTTAGTAATCTTGCTCCCACCTCCCCAAACCCGGTAACACCAATTTGCATTGCAAGAAATAGAATTTTTCCAAAGCAGCGCAAAAAAAAGTCACCAAGTAAAACTTAAGCAGCAGGAAAAGCCCAATTCAGAAAAGCTTTTCAGCACGACTGACATTTAAATTGTCAGATTGTAATAACATACTGAAACTGTTCAGCTCCTCCTCCCTTTACCACCTACACTGCTTTGCCCTGCTGCTTTTTCCAACAGTTCAAAAAAATCAAAATTTTAAATTTCTTGGAAGCACACTATTGTTATAGTGAATTAACACAGTCTCATTCTAACTACAATTACTTTGTCACAGCCTCTGTCTGTACAAGCAACGTTTTCCCACAGTTTCAACTCCGTCTATAAAAGGAGTCACCATGTAGTTCTGTATGTTTATAAACACAAGGGATCTTGCCCTAAAGCTTAAGACGACAATTTGACACAACTGTCTAACCTAAAGGACTAAAAATGCATCAGAAGGCTTTTAATACCAAAACTTCAAATATTCTTTTAACAAGACCACAACAGCATAACACAAGAATTCAACATTTTAAAGTGATTATGTTACAGAAACATAGATCAAGATAATGCTGATCTTCCTTCCAAAGCACCAATTCAAATAATCCAATTCAAATAATCCATTTATCAACAGACCAATCCTAAAGCCAAGTTAGTTTTACACTAATATTTTAAATTACATAAAGGACACTGAATTTGAAAGACTTGCCAAGAAGAAAGATTAACAGAAATAAACATTGCCCTGAAAAAAGAAGAATTTTTAAACGATTTGCAGAACACAACAGTAGTTCTACAAAACCAGAATGTGATCATTAAACGTATCTCTGGAACAAGTCACTTAGTGCTGTGTCCTGGTTTTGGCTGGGATAGAGTTAATTTTCTTCCTAATAGCTGGCACAATGCTGTGGTTTGGATTTAGGATGAGAAGAATGTTGATAACACACTGATGTTTTAGTTGTTGCTAAGCAGTGCTTACACCAGTCAAGGACTTCTCAGCTTCCCATGCTCTGCCAGGTGCACAAGAAACTGGGAGGGGGCACAGCCAGAACAGTTGATCCCAACTGACCAAAGGGCTATTCCATACCATATGACATCATGCTCAGTATAGAAACTGGGGGGGGTTGGCCGGGGAGCAGTGATCACTGCTTGGGAACTGTCTGGGTGTCGGTCGGCGGGTGGTGAGCAATTGCATTGTGCATCACTTGCTTTGTATATTATTTTTACTATTATTATTATATTGTTATTATTATCATTACTATTTTACTTTGTATCAATTATTAAACTGTTCTTACCTCAACCCAGGAGTGTTTCTCACTCTTACTCCTCCAATTCTCTCCCCCATCCCATCAGGGCAGGGGGAGTGAGCGAGCAGCTGCGTGGTGCTTAGTTGCTGGCTGGGGCTAAACCACGACATGCTGCTAAGTTTGCGGCACTCTCTATAAGAGTTTTACTTAATAATTGATTTTCCCTTAATTACTTTTAAAATCCATTCGTAACTATGACTTTCTTCCACACCACGACAAAGCAACATGTCTTTTAATAGGAGACACACAGCCTGTCTAGCATCTTATTACCTAATGTATCAGCAGTAAAGATTAAGACCAACAATTATTTGGAAGACCAACAGGCCTTAATTCTACCCATAAGAGTAATTGATAAGACCAGCTTTACATTTACTTAGATTTTTACCACAAGATCCTAATTAGCTTGCTTTGGGAGTAATCTTTCCTACAGTTAACTCTAACTGGTACCACAAGACTATGATCCAATTTGTATATTATTATTTAAGTCAAAATTAATCTCTACAGTTTCTATAGGGCAACATCAGAAGATGCAGCTATTAAGATGGTTGTAAAATATAAATCTGTTTAGCCTATTTTAAATCTTAATCAATAGATATTCCAAACTTATTTGCCATCTCTGTCTTCCCCTGGTTCCTCAATGCATAAGAAAAGATTACTTATCTGAAACCTTGTGAGGCTTTAAGCCTCAGTTATTGAAACAGTGTTTGTGGTTTGTCTTACACTTCACAGTTAAGTCATGTTTAGCATTCATCCAGGAGATTTCAGCAATACAGCTAGCAATCAGCATTTCTGTAGTGCAATCAGTGTTTTTGTAGTGCATAAGACTAAAAGCAGTCAGTTATGAAAAGCAGCTCTGGTAAAGGTATTTTAATTTTTCCTGACTTCTAAAATTTTTATTAACTACCAAAAAAATAGTAACAATGACTAAAGTGTCTTTTAAAGATAATGGAACAGAGTTTTCAGGGGAAAAATACTTGATTATGGAAAGGAATATATTTAACAATAAAACACATCAGCTAGTAAACCTTTAGAAAATTGAGAGATTCAAACCTTTCAAGATACAAAGTACAGTGCAACAAAAAGCACGAGCCAAGAACTGGCAGTTAATTTGTCCATCTCTTTCCCCTTGTGACTGCACCACTGCAACAAATGCTATGACATTCAAAGAGGTTCAGAAAGAAACAGCATTTTGTGGAAAAGAAACTGTACAACAATATACCCAAGTATGCAACAATTGCTTCTCCATTAACTCTACAGCATGAGAAGGGAGGCCAGAGAAGAGAAAGACCTGTCAAGTGTAAGCCTCTGCTTTGATAAGAAAGGAGATAAATACAGCAAAGACAGTGATATTTCACAGCTTAAGAGCTGTGTCTCTAGAAAGAGATTCCAAACACTTAAACTGCTCCCTTCAGAAGAGCACACTATGTCCACTTTCTCCCCCAAACGCAGAGACTGCTTCCTTTACCGCAGATACACGTCCATATTCTTCTTGCAGTGCACAGATTTGAAGGGAACATTAAAACATCTCATCAGACTTCTAATACATCAACATGGTCTATTAGTTGGTCTGTATCTGATTAAGCTGCTTTTAATTTAATGCGATTTCCTATTGCTAGTATCCAACTTTGAAGGACTACTTCAACCATGTTTGACTCAGTTTCTTGCCTTGGACACGAGTTTTAGGATTGTCTCTCAAGCCAGTAAACATATTATTCAGGGCTCAAGTTCATACACTAACAAAGACCCAAAGCTAATCCTTGTTATTTTTACATCTTTGCCAGTACTTTTCTAGACTTACGGATACCACTTCTACTCTTACCTTAATTACCAATCTCTAGTTCTAAAACACCTTCCTCTAGTGTCTTCATAAACTTTTTCTTCAAATTTAGAACCCCAGACCATTATGTAGAGCACAGAAACCACCTCCTTCACAATTGTCTTCACCTCCAGTTGAAATATCTTATCCTCTCTGGTTCCATTCGCTACCATTTTTTCCCTTAAATAGTACCTCAGGCATGTTCAGGTACAGCTACTATATTCTTTCAACCTCATCTCTGTTTTTGCCCCATCTCTGAATTATTTGTAGTTCAAAAGCAATAGCTTTTTGCTTCAGAAATTTAGTTCTTTATTTACATTTTCTTTTCAGTCATGAACAGATTTATAGGTCAACTGGAGCTCTCCAGAATACTTTCAGAAAGCTATTTGCACCTCCTGTGAGATCTCAGAGCTGAAACAACACTGAACAGGCTATAAATCAGATGATACCAGTCCATAGGACTACAAAGGCTGATAGCGCCAAAGCAGCCTAGGACCTTAACATACGTAACACCAGTCCATCTCAACCCCATTCCACAACGGGGAGGCAAGATTTCAGGATTCATTCTCCTCCCATACGTGTCCCTGTTTTTATTAAAGAACAAAGAACGCTATACTCCCTGAGCATTCAAGATAAAACTTAGTGAAAGTTTTCACTTACTAGTGCTTGAACATTGTAATTGATAATTAAGGTATTAGTCACAATCATCGTTATGGTCAGACTGCATCACAAAGCCAGAAAATAAAAGTAGTAATTGGTTTAATTCAGTACATGATACCCTCTCCCCCATAAGACAACAAGTTTCTCTTACCAAAAGAACACTGGTTCTTAAGTGAGATTCTGGTGATCTAAAGAGGAATCTTCCACAGGTTTCCAGCAGAGTACATGCCATTTCAATATGGTGATGAGAGAAGTCTGACAGAAGCATCTAATATGTATTTATATAAAAAACACAGCATGTTAAACATATTTTTCGACTGCAGAAAACAGTAAGTTATATCTACTAGACTTTACACTATTGTGGTGTTCCATATTCTTTAAGAAAAAACTGCAAATTGATTTCACTGATCAGATGTTAAAAAAATTCAAAATATTCATCTCATTAAAAAAGTGTAAGAACAGTCTAGACCCCAAATTTAGGCTTCAGAAACCTAAAACCAGGATGCTTCCTAAGCCTAGCATAAAAAGTCTATAATATTAAAACAAACACTATAGTCTCTCCCATACCCCTTCCAACTCTGTCGTATCTGCTTTAACGTTCCTGCTGCTAGACTGGAAAACCACCAAATAATCTTGCACAGGGACACAGTAACTTCAAAGCACATCAAATTTAACTGTATTGTTTACTTTAAGCAACAACTAAAATTAATAAAGCTTTGCATTTTACAATATTTTATAGATGAGAGAGGAAAAATCATGAGTGACTATAATTTTTTAAGAATTCAGCTTTGATACCTAATAGGTCAATGAACAGAAACTATTCCTAGGGGAAGTGATCTTAACCCGTGTGAGTCTTCAACAACCTTTTATAAAAGGCACTTTTATTTTTAAAATCCATTTTTAATTTGAGACTTGACATCAAAGATAAGCTTGACTTTATCAGCATGCACATTGAGATAACGTGGCCAAAGATTAATGCTTTCCAAAGATTTATTTTGTTCCTCAAACAAAAGCACCCGCTAAGATGACATATAAGCCTCTTCCTGCATCACTGAAAAGCTTTCTGCCTCTAACCCCTCCCCCTTACTGTTCCTTTCTCTGTAAAAACATTAACTGAAATCGACATAATGGAAAGAAAAGCTCACTTCCAGTTTTGCAAGATCTAGCAGATGAATAAGTAGCAATGTCTACCATCGCTTCACAAAGAAAATAATTAGCAATTTGGTTATGACCAAAGGTGGAAGTTTATTTTAATATATTCCTACTATTAGAAATATTAAAACTTTCTAACTTCTAGAACAGCTATAGAAGTCTCCTCACACACAGTAACAACAGACATCAGGGTTTAAATCATCATATGCAATGGATTAATGGATAACATCAGCACTAGACATAGGAAGGGGAATAGGATGGGGATACATTATCAGCATATACAGTTGTACAAGGACCATCACAACACTAACCTTTAAACAGTGGAGAGTATCGTTTTTGGAGAACATCTTAAACTTGGTAAGCTCACCAATAAATCTCACAGTTTTGTTCTTTGTTTCAATGTTGATCTGATCCTTTTTTCTTACCTAAAAAAAAAAAAAAAAAAAACATTTGATTTTAGGCCCTCAAAAATATCTACCTCTTATAAAATACTTTGACCCAAATGTGCTTAATAAGCTTGGGAATTCAGAAGCATTTGATATTTGTTTGGTTCCTTATGCTCTACCTTTACCTGTCACTGGGTTTCCTAAAAGTCTCTCTACAACCTTCTTTATTCAGAAGCTTTTGAATTTCTTTCCCCACCCCCAGCCCCCCCAAACCCCTAAGTCCTCTAACATACCTACAGTTATAGACACACATCAACCTGGCCACCCCCACTTTGCCACAGTGAAGCAGTGGTGAAGTATGCTGGAGTCTCTGTTTTTAGAATCTATATGAATAGGACCGCTTGTATTGTCCCTAAGGAAATATTAAGCATTGACAGCTTTTTCAAGTCTGGTTTAATGAAGACTTAGTTTTTTTCTTTTGTTTTTTCCTTTTAAAATTACTGACATGCAGCATAATTTTACTAACAAAGTACAAATTTATATCTGTGTCTAAACATAATCTGCAAAGTACAAAACTGTATTTCTCCCCAACAGAAATAGCTTTTCCCGAGAACAAACAGTTAACTTCAGACAGTGAACACTTAAGTAAGTCTGAGCAATTCATACACATTTTTAATGTCAGTATTAGGAAAAAACCATTTGAAATCTGCTATAAAACTCAGAAAACGGTGAAGGAAACATCACTGTGCACCATAACCAATTTGATTACAAAACTTAGAACAAAGTGAAAGAAACAACACTGAAAAATACATTTGTGAGAAACAGAAAATTTTGGTTGATGAAAATTGTAAAAAAATAATTTGAATTAAGCACTACATTACAATAGTAACCACTATATTACAACAGCAATCTTGTAGTGGGGAATATGTTGTTAGAACAGTTCTCATTTTAAATGCAAGTTATTAATTTACAGAAAACTCTTAACACAATTGGAGCACAGTTTCTAATTTTTGCAACTTCTGCTGTAACTGTTGTACAGTTCATTTTAATATACATATGCAGGCATATGTGGTAAGTTGTAAAAAAACTATTTTTAAGTGTACAAATCTAGTATTCTAGCACAAATCCATTCAGATGACAAAAATACTAACTGAATTTAAGAATTAGCATCTACATAATATTAGGCATTATTTTATTCCCCAGAGGATGACTATCAGATAGGTTAATTTGAATGCAAAAAACTAGATCAACAAAACATACATGAAACCTGAAATCCCCTTTCAGCATGGAACAAAGATCCTCTGCTACATCAGACATACAGGGATGCAACGTGGCAACCAGTCTTGCATAAAATGGTAGCAAGTCCAACCTGCAAACAAAGACAACGATAAAATAGACAACTAATTTATAGACAAAAGTCTAGTTATGTCTACAAGTATGGGTACCATTTTACTTATGAAAAGAATGAATGTGCATATACTAACAACTACATACATGCAATTTTACAGGCTGACACTTCAGATTGCAATATCATTTAAAAATAACAATACAAGAAGGTATAGCACCACGTCCTATTGGAATCCTTCACAGTTAATTTCCTTTCAACACTATTGCCTTAGGTGAAATGCCAAACACCATGTTAACTACAGAGTTTGACCTTTAAGAAATTACCAGATACAAACAAAATTCAGATCCCTCTCAATATGCAAAATGAAAAATTCTTACAGGCAATTCCATTTGTTATTGCAATTTTTTTTTTTTTTTTAAGTAGCAGCAGACAAAACCAGGAAGGTAAGAACATCTTTATTTTTAAGGCAGTCAACTTCTAAGTGAATGTAATAGTTATTACATAAAACAAAGTTCAGCAGATGTGAGGTGGCAACCCTTTTCCCCAGAACTCAGCTACTACTCCCACAAATGGTATTATTTCAAAATTTTCTATAGAACTTTTCTTCATGAGAACTTTTTCCTTATTTTCTTTTCTCTTTCCTTCATGACTTCATACTCATTTCATAGTATCACATTTCTCTTAGGGAATTTTGGAGGGCAATTTGTGTTTTCCTTAGTTCGTGCTTTGTTTCTTTCCATCAAAGACTATCTGGTTGTAAAAACGGGATAAATGCCCTTAAACCTGGTTTGTGGCATCATGTAACAGGACACACACTATAACACAGCTGCCTTGCATAAATGAGCATGTATCACTTAAATGTGGAGAAACCAACTTTACTTTGAGGCCTCATAATATAATTTAACAAGCTGAAGAAAGTATTTTTGGTTTATTTTCAGAACGTAAGTTAATGCTGTAAACAGATGAACTGTAGAACAAGCCTACTGTTTTAAGTGGAGAGAAACATCTTAAATTTGCATGCTTCAAGTGAGAAATGGCCTGTAAGGGAAAAATGAATCTTGAGTTTACACTTTATGAAGGATTAAGGTTTTCCCTATTGCTGGGAGGGGGGAGAAAAGAAAAGAAAAAAACCAAAAGAAACGAGATGCTGCCAAGAAAATCTAAAAACACAGTCTATATATAGAGCTTGCCCTGGCACAACGTGAAACTGGAAGAGCACCAAGACAAAAACCCCAAAACAAAGCATACACAACTGCCTCCCCTCTCCTTTCTACTGCTACATCACTACAGCACATTTCCAAGATCTTTAATATCCACTCACAAAAAGAGATAATTCTGTATTTAAATTGTGGATTAGAGCATCAGGATATACTACCTGAAAGAGGCATAGCTAAGCAGCCTCCTGATAATACATAAAAATCCTGGTGAAACATTGCAGGTATCGTGGTTACCTATTTAAAAGTTTTTATTCTCTCTTGTTAATCAGTAACTGAAGCAGTATTTACATTTTTCAAGCTTGTTGGAAGACACAGTCAAGGATGACTAGCCACAGCAAATTACTACAATGTTATTAAGCATTTAGCCATTAACTCTCAGAGAAGAAGTGAAAGTCTCATTACTTGAGACACACACACACAAGCTGAACTAAAAAAGGACTTTGGCTGAATCGAGGGGGTGTATTTTAATTGAGGGGATTTCTGTATGGCATCTCTTTTAAGATAAACAGCAGCAAGTTTTATTCTGGTCTGAACAAACACCTGCCTGCCGAGAGCTAATAATTTCATCTCTGTAAACTGACCATACCTGGGGGAAAATTAAAGTCTTAGAGCACATTGTTATTATTCCCTCACAGAACACAAAAGGTTTCTTCATGGGGAAGAATACTAAGAATGGGTATTTCTAAACAGGTGAAATATAATAAGGAAAAGCCTTGGGCCATTTACTGTGAAACTGGCAATCGGAGATTGAATCCATTGTCTCTCACAAGGGAGACAAATATTCGTGTTCAGAAGCGGACGGATTGCAGCATCAGTGGCACCACCTACTGGTACCTGCACTAAGGCTAATCTAACTACGGGTTTTGTTTTCTCCAAAAGCATTCCTTTTTCTTGAGAAGGGGGCCAGAAATTAACTAAAAACCCCACAAAACCCACAGTATTGCTTTCTCTTCCTGCTCTTCCACATTATGAAACAAGATCTAGCATCAGGGATGAGTCAGTTACTCTCTGAAGCCCCTGTTAAGCACCCTGAATATAAACTACCATAGTAAAAACCCACTACTTCTGACCATTGTCATTTTGACCACTGTCCTGGTTTCGGCTGGGATAGAGTTAGTTTTCTTCCTAGTAGCTGGCACAGTGCTGTGGTTTGGATTCAGTATGACAATAATGCTGATAACATGCTGATGTTTCAGTCATAGTGCTTACACCAGTCAAGGACTTCTCAGCTTCCCATGCTCTGCCAGGTGCACAAGAAGCTGGGAGGGGGCACAGCCAGGACAGCTGACCCAACCTGGCCACAGGGCTATTCCATACCATATGGCGTCATGCTCAGGATTTAACTGGGGGGGAGTTGGCCGGGGGGCAGCGATCGCTGCTCAGGAACTGTCTGGGCATCAGTCAGCAGGTGATGAGCAATTGCATTGTGCATCACTTGCTTCGTATATTATTATTATCATTATTATATTGTTATTATTATCATTACTATTTTAGTTTCAATTATTAAACTGTTCTTATCTCAACCCAGGAGTGTTTCTCACTCTTACTCCTCCGATTCTCTCCCCCATCGCACCGGGGCAGGGGGGACTGAGTGAGCGGCTGCGTGGTGCTGAGTTGCTGGCTGGGGTTAAACCATGACAACCACACACCTTGGATTGAAATCTAGTCAACTCTGGATCTTTGGATCACATGGACTGCACTACAGTGAAGTATCGAAGAGCACTTTTTTTTTTTTTTGTAGAAATTAAAATGTTAGTTTATTAAAAAACAAAACCAAACCCCCAAACCTTTGCTCAATTAAAGTCCTAATTGCAATCTCTCTAGAACAGGTGCATCCAAAATTTTACACCCAGAAAGAGTGAAGGGGGCATTTTGTACATTTATTAACTGTGATTCTACCAGGAAGACAGCTTAAAAGAATGAAGCAACAGAGCAAGAACTCCTGCCTCACAAGCACAATCACAATCCAGATAAATGCAGTGTATTTACAGGGCCTGAGCAGGTATAAACTGCCACCCACGCTGCTCAGTGGGAAGAGAATGATGCTGTCGAATTGGCATGCTATCAGATAAGCGCTATTTGCTTTTGGTTATTAACCATGGCATAAACTCCTTATCTCAAGCACATCCCTCAATTTTATCCTCAAATGAGACGGGCCACTGAAACACTGGTAAGTCAAGTTCAATTGAACAAAAAGGACGTTGTTACTGAGGATTCTCAGGATAAAAAGCTGAAAGAAGGTAGATATACAGGTTTTCAACTTTTGAGTTAAAATGCTCAGAACTATTTAACACTCAAGAAGCAGCTAACTTCTGAATTAAGAACAGCCAACAATAATGCTAAAAATTTCCGTATGATGAACAACAGATCTCCTGCTTAGTAAACTTGCAACTTCATAGATCACCATAGATGGGAATGGCAAAAAAATCAGAAGCCACAACAGCCCCTATTTACTGTTCAGCATTTGCCTAGAATTGTTTAGAATTTAAGGCCTAAAAAGATATTTTAAATTTCTCATATTGAAGTGGAAAAAAGTCAACAAAATTGCAGTATGCAGTTAAACATAAATAATTATGTGTATCTATGCAGGAAGGTAATTCAGTTAGATAGCAAAGAATTACACATAAATGTTCTAAAGCCGCAAGCAGTATGGGTTAAATCACTGTACTGTCACTTCAGTGCAAACTATATAGTCCTGAATTGAAAGGCTAATATTTAGTTTTAAATCAATTTTCCAATGCAAATCTGAAAGCCACCTGTATACTAGGATTGAAAAAAGGCTTTCTGTTCTGTTGGATTGGCGGTTCAAATCACAGCTGAAAATGTAAATGTGATCCATTCATAAGTATTCAATACAGCAGTGCAATGATGATGTATTCCAACACTAAGCTATAGTCAGTTGAGGAAAAAGTGTCCTTTTTTGTCAAATTAAGTTTTCTGTCTTGAGGAATCCTGCATTTGCCCCAACCTATCCCGCCCTAGTGGGAGCAAGAAAGCTCCCTGGCAACACTGCACAATGACTTTGACTTTACAGTGTCTGCTTTACTCCTCAAACACGAAACCAGTTTTGTACTTTCTTGGTAAAATTGTTGTGCCTGCACATTTCCTAAAACTGATCTCTCAAGAGAAGAAACAGAACTTATTCTATTATGTAAATAACTTAATAGGTAGACTTAGACAGCGTTATCTGATATGCTTGGAGACTAAATGCTTTTGGAAAATATACTGATTTATCTACATCCTATAAGGATACTGTTACTCTGAGCCTTTCACAAAAAAACCAAAACACACCCCAAACCCCCTCCTCAAGAATATAACCACAACAAGTTTTCTTCTCCCATGGTATCCAGGAGAGATATTGCAGAAACTCCTGGAATTAGTAAAAACTAGTATGCAACAACACTAACGGAAGGTAAAGACATAACATTATGGCTCAGTGAAGAGATACAGGAAGCAAAAACATCATTAATGCGTAGTATACAAAGCTTCGAAGCAGTGTGTTAAATAATTTTCTGAATGAATTTGTAGGATTTGGATAATGGAACTACCATTGGGAAGACAACTCAGTGGCAATATAGAGACTATAGAAGTTTCTGGCAACTTACCGTGTTCCTAGTACAGCCTTATCAAAGACACACCTCCTTTCTTTTAATACCACAATACACTAGGAATTTAACTTTTGCTTTCATGGTATCTAAGAAACCACACTGCTGAACTTAGATGCCATCATGTTGTTCCTGTTCTTTCAAACTACCTCTTTTGCTGTACACAATGTCAACAAGTTCCTTTAGGTCATTATCATCTAGTAGACTAGCGGATTATGCAAGGAAAATCATGCATCTTCAAAGAGGTTCCAAGAGTTAACGATCAATTTGAGCAATCTAGGATGTACAGCACCAGGAAGAAATACAGGGCAGTGGTACAAATATTACTGTTATGTTCACAGATCAGCCAACAACCCACTTCCATTTTGCAAACAAACATGGAGTATTTTCTATTATGGTAGAGCTGGAGACAGAAGTTTAAGTCATCCTGTTGATTTACATTGCTGCAGATGTTTTAGGCTGCAAGATAAAAGTTCTTCTCAAATTGTGTTCTGATGCATTTCATCATTACCAGCAGGCTAATAAATAGAAATGTTATTTCCTCTACATCATAAATTTGGGCTGAAGAGCACCTTGTTACGTCTAACACAGAAGATTTCAACTGCCTGCCTCCTCTGTCAGTAATTCATATTTCAGGCACAATCAGGCTTCTATCGAAGTCTCCAAAGACTGAGGTGTCAAAACCGTAATTTTTAGAGAAAAGAATAGATAAGAGAATGAAAGTTTATGTGGACTTCTAATTGCAGAACTAGTATCAACGTAGAGTCAGGTTAATGCATACAGTCAAACAAACCGTTCATTTCTATACAGCTGAGAGAGCAGGGTTATTAGCACAGCAGATGCTTATTACAGACAGGATGTAGAAACAGGCTAGAGTTAAGGTTGAAAACACAATGCAAGAACTAAGCGATTAAAAGTAGGGAAAACAAAACACCAAAGTCTCTTTATTCAAAGTAGTAGTCTGCACAAGTCTTGAGACAAAATGGACATTCAACAAACCATGTTTTTTCCCTAGTGTTAAAAAGGAATGGAATCGAAGTGGTGTGAAGTCTAACAGGAAATCCAAGATGATGATGATGAAACATTTGAAACTAAAAGCAGCATCAAAACAACCTCTTGGGAGAAACAGGGCAAGGTGGAGCAAGAAAAGTGACTCCTTCATAATTGCACCTCTTTAAGGTACAAGTTTACCAGAGAGCAGAGAAATGTATTATTCTTCCAATGAATTTAACAATTTTATCTCACTTTTTGCAATCATTTCTGTAAGCAAGGCTCTTCCTGTAAGTGTAGGGAGGGACCTCTCTTGCACAAAGAGAGAGACAAGGAGAAATAGGAAAACTCTACATGGACAGATCTACACAGATGGAAGAGGCCAGGCTCAAACTCTTATCCTTGCTTTCTCTAAACTGGCCGGCCTAGAACCAGCTCTGTTTCAGAAAATAAAAGGCTGTAATGGCTATGTACTATACCAGAATTAACATATCACGATAAATCCTCCTTCCTAAACTACATTGTGCTCTAACCATTCATAGATTCTTATATAAGAAACACACAAGTTCTCCTGAATGAAATATATCCCCCTTTTCTGATAGAAGGTAGGTTTTGCTGTTTTCATGGTTAAAAGAAGTCATGAAAAGATCCACTATAAACACACAAGTACCAGACAAGAGAAACTAACTGTTAAAAAAATTTACACTGCTATCGCAAAATACTATGGTGAATTGCTTGATCATTAATCCTAAATATTTCTTTGGTGCCCCAGCATAAATCACTCCATAAGTGCATATGAGGAATAAACAAATGCAACTTGGAATATGCACCGGTCTTCACTAATTTAAACAGTTAAAAAATATATGCATATGTTAAGTTAAATAACCAAAAGGTGGATCCAGCTTGTTCCCTTTCAGTTCTTACCTTTGTCTAGGAACTATGAAAAGTGCTCGGACTAGTTTTCTTCTGTTGGCTTTTGTATTCATATTCATGCAAAAATCCATTGCTGCCTATAAAGAGAAAAGTCAATATAATGCTTCACCTTTAATGCAGTGGTTTATTTAAAGCAATATAGCATGCTTTTCAAAAGCATCTTTTACAAAGCTATTCCTGTTACGTGCAGCTGCTTTAAAAACCAACCGTAAAGGGGAAAAAAACCCCAATAATTCAGCTACTGCTAGACTCCAAGGCTTCAAATCTTTATTTCCAATCAATCTGATCTAGCATGATAGCTTTTAAGAGTGGGGAAAAAAGAAGACTATGACTATACCTTGTCTATGAGGTCTCTGTTGACACAATTTGGAAGCTGCTGAAGAAAAGCATCTACTATAAGTTTTAAATGAGATCCAGTACTGGCTTCTTCATCCTCTTGTTCTAACAGAGTGAAATAAACAAGCAGCACACATCTTTAAGCTATGAAATACAATGATTTATGATCACATTCTCCAAGTACAGTGTATTTGTAATGTTTAGTTGTTAACTATTCATCCACAGATTCAAAAAACCAAGATATAAAGATGAATACAAAATTTCATGTTTTAATGCAAAAAAAAGTCATTGATTGTCTATGCCAACAAAAGTCAAAAGTATCACCTTTAAAACTTGTCCTCCTATTCATGAGGTTCCTTACCTCCTAATTTATACTGTCAGGAGTAACAACAAATATATATTCCTAGAAAACTATGGTAATTTCTTCGGTGATAAAAGGAGGACCGCAAGAAGGCCCGAACACAGGGAAAAATAATGGGGGGGGGGGGGGGGGGGGGCGGGCACGTTGGTGCGGTTGGGGAACAGACCAACAAAACACCTTAATGCAATTGCGAATTCTATTTTGCATGTATGTTTGCCCTGCAGGAGAAAGAATTTTTGATCAAAAGTGTCCACTAAGGCCATTCTTTCATCCAGTATGTTCTTGACATCTTTTCACTTGAGGCTGTAAAAGCTCACTCAAGCCAACTCAATTCCTTCAGCTGTACAGAAACCAGAGTATAGAACCGTACGTAACACAACCCAGATGGAGAGTTGAACGCACAGCAATTGCAAGGCAAGTGACAACTTGTTTTTCAAGCAAATGCTTCTGTGTAATTTGCAACAAAGGAAGCAGTAACACTGACCTGTATCTACTAACTGCATCAGTAACACTACTCAAGTAAAAGACTGCAAGACAACACTACTGTTGATATTCAGATTTTCTGGCATCACCTATGAAGATCTCACTAGACCAATCCCCCTACAGTTACCCTTTAATTGCAAAACGTGTGGTATGCTTCAAAAATTTTCCAGATTCTATTAAGTCCTAGAGAAGAACCTAGTTTGTTCTATAGCACAACGTGACCCAAAACAATGAGTTGTAACACAAACACTTGGGAAGAACCCTTCCTTTGCCAAAGCAACACAAAAGAACACTGCTTCCTGAAAAAGGAACATGATGATGTTTGCTTTCCTTTCAGTTTAAGGACATTCAGCAGTAACAAGAATACCTAGGAGGTACTGAAAGCAGAACAGAGACAGACAGACTTCAAAAAGGTGAATATGGTAGTGGTGAAATTGCACCCAAATAAACTACAAAATACCCAAGACTTGGTAAAGTCATTGTCTTTACAGGCTACACAGTAAGGTAAACTAGCATAAAAGACTGAAGTTCCTTTTTCAAGTTAGTGAAAGGCAAAGAGAAAACAGAGATGCTACATTGTAGGACATTTTTTCCTTGGGTTTTGGTTTGATTGGTTTTTTTTTTTTTGAGACAGCTGGGTGCAAGGGTCAAGCTTAGGTAGAGAAACACTAAGAAGTGTTCCAAGGAACACTGGCAGCTGCCCCACCTTGAAGATGCTAGAG
Source organism: Pelecanus crispus (assembly GCF_030463565.1). Lineage (NCBI taxonomy): Eukaryota > Metazoa > Chordata > Aves > Pelecaniformes > Pelecanidae > Pelecanus > Pelecanus crispus. The sequence continues at coordinate 7,432,564 of NC_134643.1, forward strand.
ATTAAAGCAGATGACATCGCCTCCTCTCTTGCACAGGCAACCAGAAGTTGGAAGAACAAGAGAGAAGTGTTCATTAGGAAAGGAGAATAAAGAAGAAAAGGAAGATGTTCCAGATGCTCAGACAAGAGAACCATAAAGTTTAAGGAACCCTGACTCTCTCATCACACATATACTCAAAGTTAGAGTTCACCAGGATGCGTGCAATAGCTCAAACCAGACAATTTTTACTAACAGATCGTGTTTTAATGCATTTTTCCATTTAGATGTTTACAGCCACACATTCCTGTCTCCTTTTATTTTCCCCTTTTTCCCTTACAGCCATTAGTTGTCTCACCTCAGTCTTGTATTCGAACTGACTCAATGTTCTCAAAATAAATTAAAAAAATAAGTCTTTGACAATTCAGTCACTTTTCAAGACAATCTTTCAAGAGGCCTTGCTATCACATTCAGTTTCAGCAGTTCCTAAATACATCTCTTCTCTCACTGGTCCTCTCCCTCACTGGAGAGCTACAGATAACTCTCAGATTATATTTCTAGGTATTTCTTTCTCATCACAGTATGTGGATCCATTCTAAGTGGAAAGGCTTTTTTGTAGTACCTGAAGCAGATTTGGGACTTAAAACAGAAAATTAAGAATTTTACAGTGACAGGAAATTAAATGGTCAGCACTTTGTTCTCTAAGCAAACAATTCTAAGTACGCAATTCACACAAAAAATTAGTTCATTTCTTTATTTTCACTTTGATCTTCTTGAGCTCCAGTCTTTCATCATCACCACATTTTAAAACTGCACTATCTCTTTTTAAAAATTTACTACAGGTATTGATGTATAAAAATTATAGTTAGACCATTTGTTAGTCTATCTGGGTACAGATCAAATCATGCAGTAAGATCACTGTAGAGACTGAAAGAAAAATATTTTTTTTCGTTTTAAACACCTTTATATTTAACCAGAAATGCACGCAATCCTGCAATTTCCAGGAAGAAAGTATGAGAAGACCCTAAGGACTTACTGAATTTGTTATCCTGCAACGATTGGTGCCAAACAGTCTTCTACTTCAGTAACAATAGTTATTTGCCTTCCCTTCTCCCTACATACACACTTTGAGAAAGCCCTTACTGTTAACATCTTTTTTTAAAAAAGTAGTAGTTATTCCTCTGTGAGATGAGCTTCTGTAATGAATGTGATAGTGCAGGAGCCCTCACATTCAGACACTATGAACCAATACTGTTGGCAAATCAGTGGCTGGATCCCCCTCTTTGCACAGCACTTCAGCATAAGCATAATGTTAAACATCTCACTGAATCAAAGCCTCACTGAGGAATGTTTTCAAGAACCTAGTCTCACAAGTCATCCAAGTCCAAAAAATATTTCTTAATGAATACTTTTAGATCTTTTTTAAACTCCTGCTCTTCTGATAGGAACTTTGCTAGCTCTCTAAACAGTGTAGCAAAATTAATAGGGTTGACTTAATACTCACTTCTACAAATCACCTCTGCTGCTGACCAACCTTACAAAAACTGGTGCTAGGTATGTGTAACATCAGACTCCTGCTCCCAGTACCCTTGGCGGCTTCCACCCTGGCCATTCCTTACTTAATGTCTTTGTCTCCATTCACACAACTTCATTTTTAACATTTTATCTTCTCTTTTAAAAACAACCTCAAAACTCACTTCTTTCAGCATGTTTTCCGTCACTAGTTTCAGCTCCGGTGCTATCTGCTCCCTCTCTCTTCCCTGAGCATATTGAAAATAAGAAAATTAAGATTCACTCAAAGTTAACACAATAGAGAAACAAAATAAATTAGCTGAATTCCTGGTAACAAACCTCTTCTGCTGACTGCATCAATTTTCCTTTTACATGTCATATCTTAAACGTTAGGCAATCTTTAGGAAATCTTTAGGAAAAAAAGTGCAGAAACAAGCACTGCAATGCTGTGAAGGATGCTACACCAGGGCAGATGTGCTTTAAAAAACACCCACTTTGGGAAACTGCCTTGTCTCCCTTGTATTTGGACAGGGGAGAAAAGACTGAAGAGGATTGACAGAAGGAGATGTAGAAGTAACAAAAGATAGCAGTACCCACAGTCTGACTGGACTGTCTACCCTATTTATCCTATTTTCCCCTCTATAAGTTACTTATTCCCTCTGCCAATGAAATCCACACCTCCAGATTATCACAGTAACTAAAGCTACTTTTTTTTCTTCTTCATCTTGGACCTTACATCTAAGACCCTGCTATACCTCACACATCCTCCCTTTTTATACTGAAGGCCCATCTCAACCTGGGAATACTCTGTTTTATGTTTGCAATAGTGTCATAATACAGTGGTTTCATTCTTTGCTGGCTTTGCACAAAACATTACTACTAACTTACCTCAAGTACAGATGCACAAAAATTCAGTACATATGAAGAAAAGTTAAAGCTGTATTTTGCAGCTGAAGGACACCTAATTTTCCTAATTTCAAACCTAAGTGAATTTTACTTAAGAGAAAGGATGAAAAAAATCTACCAGTTCACTAGATGGAAATACATCACAGAACTTGAAACATCTAAATTCAGATTTTTGTTAATTCTTTATATCCAGTGCTACCAACTAGTGGCATTCAGAATTACACACACCCCCCAAAAAACCAATCATTGTGTTTCTCTATATGTTTCAAGTAAAGTAACACCTACATACTGCTAATTTATAGCCTAGTTTTCTAGCAGAACAAATATTTGATGATCATATCTATTTTGATTTCCATCATTAATTTATGAAGCTACTTGTCAGTATCAAAGAAATTTGACAAAGGCATAGAATTCACAAAGGCACTAAGTTTCTACATGTTTCACAAAAAATACACTAATGAGCAAAGACAATCACGAAGCAATAGTTCTCCGCTAAGAAAAGCCCTACACTGCGAGCCAAATGACATTACCTTCACAAGGTAGAAAGTAAAAGGCTTTCTTTAAGGGCTGGCTGTTTAATGATAAAAAATAAACCCCATTCTGACACATTTTAGATTAACCTTTCAGATGGGAGTATGTTTAATGCTCAGTCAATAGCTAGTTTAAAAACAGAAACTAGCATTGATGGTTAATATTTTGTATTATGACAAAACATGCATCACCTTCCTTTTACAATCAAAAGCATGATCATCAATCCCTTCTGTGCTACTGTACATACTCAAACTGGCATTGCCTCCCAGTGAGCTAGAACTACACAGAGACTGCATCTTCTATTTCTGATCTCATCTCCTGTTATTCCTTCCTCACTTCTACAGGATCTCACTCCCATGTTATTTGGCTTTTTATATTTGGAATAATCTTCATCCTCCGATCAAGTCAAGAATCCCTTCAAAAAACGACAAGAAGGAAATATCCACGTTCCTTTAGATGACTATTGACAAATTATTTTTGGCCTATCTAGCAGGCTACAACCAATCCAGAATGAACTGCTCTTTTTCTTTTTGATTCCAAGAGAAAGTCTATGTGTACCTCCCTTACAGATAGCTGGAACCAAGCTCTTCACTGTTTTGTTTGAGATCTCCGACCAGAGGATAACAACTCACTAAGGGTTAACGTCCTGCAATTAAAACCTAACCTCTTACCCAGCCTAATGAGCTGATGACTACTCAGAGAAGAATATACATGGAAGGGAAAATTTATTCCAAAGAGGGTATGGCTTTTTCCAACCTGTCCAGGTAAAGAAAGGAAAAACCTAAGGAAATACTACACAGAATTATCCTGACAGTTTTCCTTTCAGAAGGAATCTGAAACAGTCTGACTCTGGAGCTGTCCTATTTCTTTGAATTTGTGAAGCGTCACAGACCAGCATAGTCCCAAGCTTAATTTCAGCTCAACTAACTTTAGGTACACAAGACAGTCATCCAATTTAAGGATACATATGCCCTAACCCTTCCCTATTGTCAGCTGAGAGAGACTGGCACTTTGAGGAGCTGTGTTCAAGCTACTCAATACCCAAACCCACAGATCCATGCATCAACTTGGTTAGATGAACCCTACATTTTAAACACCGACAGTCTTTGCCAGGGCCTGAACTGCCTTGCTTTGATGTGGACTCTGTGGCTTGAAGTTTTGGCTTTAACTTCTTAGCTTTTAAAGCCCAATGCAGTTTCAAGCAAGAGGATGATTAGATTATAAATTCACTAGATCAGGTAGTATTTTCACTTTTAAGCCACAGATTCTCCAGCCAGTGGACTCTAGATGTGATTTCCCACCCCCCTATTCTAGACACAGAACAAGTTTCCTGGTTCAGAAATGAAACAAAAGAATCTGCACTGGTCCTTGGAAATCCAAAGCAGCAAAACTGATGTGCCTTACAAACTGGGCTCAAAGAAAACACCTCACTTGCTCCTCTGTGAATTTGGCTCTTAACACCTGATATTACTTTTCCCACTATTCAGTACCACTGAAAGAAAAACTTGTAACTTGTAAGAAAAATTCTTAAGAAACATTTTGCTGCTGTTTCCCCTAGTAAAACTACCACTGCTAGGTTTTCAAAGGTGCCGTTTGCAGCCCCTTTATGCATAATTAGAGGTTAAATTTCTTAAATCCTGCTATGTAAACCCATAACATCAAAATAAAACTCTTTAATGATTAACAATACAGAAAGGCAGAGCTGAATCTTAGATTTCAACAGAAGTTAAAAATGCAAAGTATTTTATTAGTACCCTAAGCATATTTGATGAGAAAACCATTTATGCACTGAAGTCTACATACTTCTCTCTAGTCACTTTTCAGACAACTGCCTTCACATTTGATTATTTTTAAGAGCTATATGAAGGAGTCTGTAACAGTCACTACATAAACCTCCATGTAATACTTTTCACTTGTATCTGAATGCCTTGTTACAAATGCATTTTTTACCACAATGCTAACAGTTTCTAGCTGCTAAGGTTTCATAAACAAATAAATAGTTCTCCCTGAAGTTGCTCTATCTATTGACTAAAAACCATCAAGCTCAAAAAACCAATCAGGAAACAACAAAGAACTCCTAAAACCAATTCTTTTTACCTTGCTCATCAAGAAGCTTTTTGGTAAGATCTTCTGCCTCATCTCCACAGTCTAACTCCAGAGGATCATCATTAATATCCAGGTTCTCCAGCTCCAACTCCAAATCCTCAGTCCCAGGTACTTCCTTATTATCTTTGGCATCTTTTGAATCTATTTAAAAGTTAAGTAGAAATATTAAATTATTAAATACGCACAGTCATGAAGAGAATACAGGAAGACTCATGTTGCTAAACCTACGTCTCTTTAGTGTCTTAGTCTCATTAAAAGGAAATGGGGAAAAGAATATCTACTTCTTGAGACTATAGCATCTCATCTGTTAGGTCTCAGTGGTTTGATATCCTTCATATAGCTTTACTCATATGCCTGAAAACTGCAAACGTTTACCTACATTGGGGTCTGTTAAGGATTGCCAACAGTTTTTAGTGCTTTGGTTTTTTCTGAGCTACACCTGGTAGGTCTTTATTGGATGACATGCATACATTCAGACAGAACAAGATATTCAGAAATGTAGCAATCTAAGTCTAAAAGTGCTTAAGAAGGATTGCCAGGCCGTTACATGGAAAATGCAAGCAAAAAAACATTGCACACTGGGAAGGTCAGATAGAAAAACAGTATCGCCCAAAACCCCAGTAAATGAATGTCACAAACATTATTCAAAAACAGCCAGATTCAAAAGTACAAATTCTAATTTAATGTTTACACTGCATGTTCTTCATAGCTCAACTGATAACAGAATTGTCAAAGCAAGGTAAAGTACTTTATGCAGACCAGAGAAAAAAAGCAAAAAGCAGAACAGGAGGAAGATACTGAAGAAAGAACGTGCTATGTAGAAGGTCAAATAATAATCATATTTTCCTTGAACACAAATAATCTATGAATTTCTAGATGAAGATTCAAAAAGGAATAGCTGATATTTTTCTTGGACAACACTGGTCCAGCCTAGAGCATTTCTCCAAGAGATTACTATCTACAACATTTTACTATTTGTTTAGGCCTCCTTCAAGCCTCATTTGCAGACTATGCTTCATAAAAAAAATTTTTTTGAAGGCGAATAACCTTATTAAAATACTTAAATCTTTTGAACAAAAATGTGACAGCTGAACAGTGTACACAACATATGGAAATAGCAGACTCAAAGCAAGCAACCTGTTTAGAACCACAGACTAATTTAGTCTGGAATGGACCTTGGTGAGGTCTCTAGTTCAGCCTCCTGCTCAATGTGGATGAGCAGTGTATTCAGACCAGATTTCTCAGGGATTTTTTCCAGTTGTCTCGAAAAATCTCTTAAGGCAGAGGTTCCAGTCTCCCTGGGCAAGCTGCTCCAACATCTAATTACTGTCACAGGGAAATTTCAGAATTTAGAAATCAGAAAGAAGGCCTTGAGCTATAAAGCTGAAATTGCATTAATACTCAACACTGACCTAACTGCATGTGTATTAGAAAACCACGCAGCCTGTGCCTTTGTTGGCATTTCCTCAGTAACAAAACACTGCTCTTATCCAAACATGCATCTTCTGTCACACTTTGAGACAGTGATGGTGGATGTAATTTTTATCCTATAACAACTGAAGTCTACCAATGCCTGGTTGTGAACCTAGAGCTGCGTCAGAATTGAGAAACTATCCAGGCCTTTTAATCTACTGGAATTTTATACTGAGACAGTTGGCTACCATTGACAATTTAGTAGAAAAAGCAGAATGAACACTAACATCTTTCAAAGGAGGCAAACTTTTCTCACAGAAAAGTTAGCATTTATTCACATTGGTTAACCTCCAGTTATTTTAAATTTAAAATTCTATCAACATGCATTTTTTTTTTTCCTTCCTTAAATACCATACCCAGATATAACACTTACCCCCCAGTTTCTTCCCTAAAAATTCATCCAAACTGGTGTACTGACCTGATCACCACAAATTATTTCATTGAAGACTCAATACGTCCATCAAATTTGCATACCTGTTGGACAAGATATTTTTAAAAAATACTCATCTAAGCATTCTACCTCTTGATTCATCTTTGCCAGAATCCTTGTTCTGCGAACATTTTTCATTATCTTTAAACAAAATTGCTGGCACAAAAGCCTTTAAGTCGATGAGATTCTCATAGAAGTTTCTAGCATCTTCATCTTCCCAGATACCCCCCTCGAGGTCATATTCTCCAGGCTTTCCAGGTGTGAATATATCAATACCAGGTCCATGTTCTGCAAATAGTGAAACCATAAGAAAGTCAGTTACACAAACTTCTCACCTTCTAAAGGGAGGCACCTTTAAAGATTAAAGAAATACTTTTAGAAACATGTTAACCTATTTATTACTACCACTTTTGGCATCCCAATCTTACTATTAGATATCTTAATAAGCTATCTCAAATTGTAAATTTGGCATTCATAGAAAACACAGACAGTGTCAGTGTGAAAGTCAAATCAAGTAAAATCAAGCAACACATTATGTGGTATTAGAAAGGAAAGCTATAACAGACTAACTACATTAGCATAAAAAGTAATCGCTTTGAGCATTATGAACTGTACTCCACTGTATTTTAAGAACAGAAATTTAAAAACAGTAATTTTAAATTTAGAGGCATTCAAGAAATGCAGCTTTTTTTAAGCTCAGGATCACTTCAGACAAAAGGTACACTAATGATTTCAACAACATCTCTCAATCTAAAATTTGAGATTCACTAAGGTATTGAATAGATGTGCCAGTCAAACACTGTACCGCTCCTCAGGAGGTCAGAGGCCCACCTAGTGACTTACCTGGCTTAACAATATGTTCCTGCTCAAAATATACTTCAAACTCAGTTTTTAACAATATCAGATTTTAAAACTCTAACATATACAGTTCTTTAAATATTAAAAAAATGCATTATATTAAATGGAATTAGGTTAAAAACATTTTCAGTTCTCCCTTTATTCCTATATTACATGAAACAAATCTAAAGATTGTATTACTTAAGTTACCATAACTACACAGCATATACAATAGTTACAGTTACATGGTAGGTTTAATTACTTCACTAAAAAACTATGTATTATTCATTCATTGATATCCTTAAAGGGGAAAGCCTAAATAAAAATAAATCAATGGAAAGAACATATCAGTAGGAGGGTTTGGCTAGCCTTCCCACTACATCCAAGCCAAGTCCAGCATCCTGTTTACTTGCTTTAGAAGATGGCCTACCCTCAGGTGCTGGTTTCTCTTGGGGAAGATCAGGCATATTTTCATCCAAAAGATCAGCTAGAGATTGAGAATTTGCCAACAGCTTCTGATAGGACATTGCAAATTCCTCATATTGCTTGTGTCGATCTTCACTCAGCTCTCCCTTGGAGTGAAGAATGCGCCTACAAAAATCAAAGTTACAGTAAGACGACCTTTTTTCTTAAAATATATTTGAGCTATGCTGAACCACTACCAATTTCTCTACTGAGCAAAGCCAACCTTCCCTCTCAGGGAACTGTGAGTATGCTAGTTTAGACTGCAATAGCAAAAATTTTAGCAACGCTATTTTTTCCAAGCAACTACTAAATTACCAACTTGAGTATCTTTGAGCATAGTACAGTCACAGAAGCTCTAACTTCAATGTCCAAAGAAAAAGGCCAACTTATTTTTCACCACGATTATCCTGTAAAGGCCTGCACAATGAGAAGACCCTTGTAGTAAAGTAAAACATTCAACTAACATGGAAGATGGATAAAAGTTGCTTTGCATGTGTAACAATACATTTCCATGTTTTTCAAATGATTAAATGGGCAGTCATCCCCAGGAGGCTCAAAAAAGTGCACATTAAAACCAGCCCATTAATTTTCCAACAAACCAAGTTACTTCAAGGCTATCAGTCCAAATTAAGAGAAGCTACATTTATTTTTCACTTGTTCTTTGTCTTCTTCTATGAAACTATCAATACTTATTTTAAATTCTCATTTTTAAAACTGAAATCCGTTGTCAGAAGTAACTTGCATTTGAAGGAACGTAATTCGCTGCTTACAAGTGCGCGGGAAATAGTTTCAGGATTACCTGCAGAACAGTACAATTTTCTTACCAATCTAACTACAATTAAGGCCTAACAATTTACCAGCTATTGCTCAACACGATATACCAGCTTAAAAATGGTCTCATTTGTTTTTAAGGAGTAGACAATATAGTTCAAAAGAGTTACTCATTACATGCTTTTTCATTTTGCCAGTCTTCATGATCTACTTTCAAAGTCATATAAAACTTCACATAATCCGTTTGACAAGACCAGATCTTCTCTACAGAAGCATGCTAGAACAAAGACCACTTAAAGCCTTGTATGCTGTCTGAGAGCCAAGGCATTTTAAATTGACATCACTTTGTGAAATCATACAGTAAATACCAGGACTGCAAGTTACAGATATATCTTTCATTTCAGAAAGACAAATCTTTGCCCCATTTTCCAAGGATTCACTTCTATTCCGTATTGCATTTGGTTGCTCTGATTCACTTTATCTACATATTCTAAGAAATGGAAGTAATTGAAAATGATCTATTATTTCCGAAAACACCAAAAGCTGATGTTAACATTATACAATTTGATGAAGTAACACACAGCTTTTCTCCCCATACATGCTCTTGTATTTTCTCATTTCTAACAGAAAAGTTGCAAAAAGAAAAGTTTTTGCTCATGTCCCTTAAAAACTCTTGCAGTAAATAAATTTTGATAATTATCAGCAATTTACCATCCGCTTAGTTCAATTTATTAGTTAAAAGCAACCAAAAAGTACACTTCTTGATTCTGGTAAGGTGTTATACAACTTCTAAAGTCAAATACCAAAAAGGAATATAAATAACAGAAACCTCTTACAGAGTCCCTGTACAAGCTAGAAATACAAAACATCCTGGATTTTAAGCAACAAATATCAAGAACTTTCAGCAGTTTGAACAAAATATACAGAACACTAATCTCTGCCAGTACAAAGTTTGCCACAGAAGACTGATGAAAGACTGTCAATTTTTGGGTTAACTAAGAATAAGCTGGTTGTTCGTTAGCTTGTCCCCAACTTGAGCTCCTGAGAAGCGCATTTTCCCGATCTGTGGCATGATCCACTCTGCATGAACAGTTCTTGTAAGGACGAGGCACAGTCAGTTCTCTACCAGTAAGGGACACTTCGGACAAGCAGAGCTGTTTGGGGGCCTATTACAGCCAAGATACAAATGGGCTCAGACCAAACACAGACTTTCAAAGGGAAGCTGACAGAATGAGCTTGCTTCGCAATTTTCCTATTTGTTTTACAGCAGCTTGAATAATGCTAGTAACATTGGACTAAGTAGCTGTAACCACTGACAATGCACCCTGCACTGAGATGAAAGCATCAGAAGACAAAGTTTGAAATAAGGTGCAAATGCAGGAATTCCTAAAGCAGGTTGCATCATTACATTATCATTAGGCTTTTATTAAGCAGTAAGTATACAATCATATTCTTGCCAAAAGACCCAAACATTTTATGGCATAAAAATTCTAAAACAGTCTAAGGAACATAAGTTGAGGGATATCATTCTTGGCTTTTTTCAGTTTCAGGTTAACTGTAAAAAAAGTCATCTTTGCACACAACACATTGACAGGGTGAGCAACAAAATCCTTATCTGCTCAGAACCAAAACTTGACATAGATGTCATGCTAGAGGGCAAGAAGCAGTTACGCCAGCAGAAGTTCTATTTCTTAACCCTCTTACAAAAACACACCTATATAACATGCATTACTTGCTCCTGCAAAGTAGAGCAAGAAAAAATAACAAATGAAATAACCACTGACAATTTCTAAAGTGCAGTAGTTGGGTTTGGATTCAGGAAACATGTTAAGTGCCAATTCATAGCCTTTCCATGGAGACAGCTATCCATTAGGTACATATTTTAAGTTTAAAATATACCAGCAGCCTCATAAACATGAGCACTGAAGCTCTGTGCTATTATTAAAAACCAAAAAAGCAAAGTGCTGTAACAACAGTACAAGAGTTTCAGTTTTCAATTTCAGTTCCCAAAAGACAAGTGTTAACACATTCAAGCAAGCTAAAGCGTACTAAGCAACCTTTAAAAAGCACAATTCATTTCTGAATGCAATTAAAAGTACAGCATACAGTACTTATCTTACTTTATGTCTCTTCAAAATTTCACAAAATGCCACAACATAAGTTCAGCAGGTCTTAAAAACATCCTTAATTGAGACAAAAGAAGTTTCTTCCATATCTAACACTCATTTTTGAAAACTCACACTAGCATTTGGGAATCAAGTTGTTTCCTTCCAGTGACACAGCCTGGACAGATTTTGCTGTGCCCTTAGCTGTGTAACCAAACGACCATCAGGTTCTACTGTCAAAGCGTAACTTAAGGTAGTTTTCCTAATTATCCACTTGCAGAAACCCTTGTGTCTAATAATGCTTTAATTTTACCTAAATGATTTAGCAGGTAACAATATTGAAGCACTGTTAAGGTTAGCATATTAATTTTCAATTAACTCAACCAATCTGTACAGCTTGAGTTATTTCACAGTCTCTCTCCTGACACAGGTAAATTCAAGAAGTATTTACTTGACAAAATATCATGACCTAAACATATGTCGCTGTTAATGCACAAGAGGGAACAGTTCACTCACTCCCTGTTCACTTCACCAGTTCTGGAGTAACAGTGGGAGTAAAAGCTGTTGCTATCAGCAGATTGAATCAGGTTTCAAATACACAGAGGACTGTTTTTTCCAACATGATTATTCCTTTTTTTTTAAAAACAGAACAAAACAAAAACAAAAAACCAAAACAACAAAAAACCAACAACACATCACCACAATCACTTTTCAGAAATCCAGGTTTAGAAGATTTCTATATTATTCACAGACTTCTGACCAGGCAAGTTTCTGCCTTTGAGTTCATGCCTTGCATATCCGTAGCATGCAAATGCCAAGCATCTCTCTTGTTACAGACACGTTGTAAGCAAATAAAATTAGGCAGGAAAGTTTTTTGATGTCTTATATCTTTAACAAAACTTATTTCCCAACTTTTATTAAGCAGCTAAAATAAGTATCTAAAAGCTCAGAGATAAATAATAGAATTATCTTCATTCAGTGATAAACTACGCTTCTTCACATTCCTTCCCCAAAACAAAGCTTTGCACCCAAGTTCACAGGGATAATTCAGATGACAGGGTGCATAAAGAGGTCTCTACTCCGATCTACCCAAAACAGACTCAATGATGACATCAGACCAGGCTGCTCAGGGCTCTATCCAGTCATTTTTATCCAGTTGTGCAAGTAAGCATTAAAGTATATTTCCCTCTCCCAGGTCACTTACATTCTCTCTTCTTCGTGGTTTCTTAACACACTTCATATCTCTTGGAATTTTTTTTCCATTTTATTTCCTATCATACAGGCTTTTCAACACTCACTCATTGAAATGCCAGCCAGAACCAATGTGCCCAGAACCCATTATAATTGTGAAACTATAGGAGTTCATATTCATTAACTTTAAAAAATAACAACTGAGCTAATAACACACTTTGAAGTAATAAGGTACTTGTAGAAATACTGGTAGCTCAGAAGTCAGTTTATGGTCCTGTGAAATACACCACTTAGCCAACCAAGACCAGATAGGACTGCAGCACAACACCCATCAGCACAACGGATCCAAGTTTAAAGCCTTGGTTTGGCAACACCAGATGTTAATGTATTCCAAGCATACACTTGGCTCTGGACTGGTGTTCAGCCGTCTAGTTGAAACGTGTGCCTACACACAGTAACATCTTCATTTCTATCTGCTCGGAATGCTTCCAAAAGGACTTAATAATGACCAGGTTTTGAGACCAGCGGTTGGGTTTAGGCTGGCTCCAATAATGACATATCATGATGCTTTAAAGAAAAGCAAACAATTATTAAAAAATGTGGTCATGGTAGAAATTAAATTATTCCGATCTTAAAGGTGTATACATTCATACCCTTCAATAGTAGTATTTCATATAAACATTTAAGAGGATTTGAATCAAGTTGTCTATATCCTCCAACATTTTAATATACAAAATTTGCCCACATTAAAGTCTAACGGATACCTTGTTAGTCTAACCTAATTTTTAACTCCATACTGGTACACTAAAAAAAGTAAACAAGCCAAAGCCATTGTGGCATATGCTCTGTTAGATACGTGTGGGTGGAAAGGGAGAAATTAGACTGTGCCGACTGGAAAAGGACAGTACCGGCTGGGAAAGAAGCATTACTCTCAAGCTGCTAAGGGAGCATCACTAAACTTACAGAGAATTATAGCTAAAGGTCAGCCTCCATTTTCTTTAAAGATATTCAAAGATTCTGGTTTTTTTGCTTCTCAAGTATTCGTAGCAAATTCTGAACTCTTTTTAGATATACTGCAGAATACACTTATCTTCTACACACTGCTAACAGACTTTGTTTACAAACACTGCAACAAATCTAGGCATTTCATAAGCAAACTATTCTTTTCTCCGTAAATAAAAAGCAACATTCAAGTGTCACCTGTTTTGTCTTTCAATATTTTGTAGCTCCCTGTGGTCCCTTTTCAGGTGTTTGGTCAAAGACGTAAAGTATTCCTTCAACAAATTCTGGAAGGGCTGTTGTTTCTCTGGGCTAATTATCTCACTAGGAGGAAAGCCCAAGTTAAACTTCTCTGCAACAGTTTTTACTTTCCTTGGTACCAAACCAGCAATGTCATCTCCACAGTGCCGACAAAAGCTGATAACCACAGAAACATGAGTGTGGGATTCTCGATCAGCGTTAATAATATTTTTAAGCTGCTCATAGATTAAAGACAGACCTTCCTTGTCAGTGAAAATCCCAACTATTGTCAATTCTGCAATGAAACGCAAATCAGTTCTTAACTTGGTAATGTTGGGAGTCTTCTCTTCTTTCCTTGCTTCAAAATGTTTTTTCCAAGCCTGAAGTAGCGAAGGAGCAAAATCAGCATAGCGCTGGTGAAAGAGGGAACACAAGTGCACAGCACAGTTCACATCTGATATTTTCAGTTTGGCTTCCACAATAGAAGCTACTGCTTCTGCAATGTATTTGCTTAAATTCAGGCTATTAAAGTCATGGGACAAGGAGTCCCTTTGTTGCTCTGTAATGGTTTTTAGCTTCTTAACAAAAGCTGTGTTCTTCTTCAAACTGGAATCTAGTCTGCTGAAGAAGTTTTCCTCAGGGCGATTGTCTGGTGCATTCTGGTTTTTGCTGCGAAGCTCTTTTCTTGCCTGGTGGCGCTCCCAAGCCTCCTGATGGAGCTGGTGTGCTTCCTCTTTTTCTCTAAGAGAAATAAAAATTAGTCATTTTTGTTACAGAACCTTACTTTCAGGTTAACAGTTCAAAGGAAAAAAAAAAAAGTCATAGTTGGAAACCTTCCAGTAGTTCTAAACACAATTTCCCCTTAATGCTTTATTTTTAAATATTTAACAAGTTAATCCTATAAAGCTAAAGCATCTGCTTCATAAACTCTCTTTAGGTTTTTTTGCTGCACAAGGCAAGTACTACTTGTTACAAAATGAAATTTCTCTAATATTTCTCTGCAGAACATATTAATCCCAACAGGCTTATAAAATATAAACATAAAACTCCATTTACTCCAGAGGGAGATGAAGTTCTTAAAGAAGAGGACAACAACCTTTCAACAGGTTACTGTATTACACAGTTAAGGGAAATCTTTTATTCCCAGACTACTGAAATTACACAGAACGTTTTAAATAAGTGAAATACATCTGTCCTAGCCAAAATTTGGCTATGACACTGCCTCAGTCTTAGAAAGTGACATGTTTCAAACACAAGAACATCCACAATCTTGGCTTTACTGGTGTAAAGATGCTATCTTCAACACTGTAGTACCTTTTGATAACATACTAAGAAATATTGTCTTGGTAATATCACATATTAAACTGCCAGGTCACATTCTGTGTTTGCCATCCAGGTATCAATTGTCTGTAACTGATTAAAAGAAATTACAGCCATCCCTCACAGTAGATTTGCTCCTGTTACGGTCCGTGGACCTGTTAGAGCCTGTATTCCCAATTTTATGACACTAACACTTCTCCATCTTAAAAGAAACTATGCTTCTTTATTCAATCTTTTTTGTGCATTACATGGTCATCACATGGAAAACACTACCAAAACGCCATATTAGAGATGAAAATAACAGAGGTCAGAGGTGAAAACTCAAAATGACATAAAAGTCATAAAGCATGCTCAGCTATCCACGTAAAATTTGTAATACTACATACAACTTACAATAAATAACTTAAACAGTTCATCTTTTATAATTCTGCCCACAACCCTGATAGCAGGACTACAGCATTTGGCACAATTAAACCATTAAAAGACAACTTACTTCAGCTGAGCAGCTGCTTCTTCTTGTTTCTTTTTCTCTTCCTCCTCTTGTTTCTTTTTCTCTTCTTCTTCAAGTTTCTTTTTTTCTTCCTCTTCTTTCTTCTTTTGCTCTTCTTCTGCCTTTACTTTATCCTCTTCTTTTTTCTTCCGCTCCTTGTCATCTTTTTTTCTTTTATCCTCTTCCAGTTTTTTCTTTTTCTCCTCAGGAACCTTTAAAGTGTCTCTCTTCATGCCAACCTTGACATCTTCTTTTGGCTTCTCTCTGGTGCTCACTGGTCGCCTTTCACTAAATTCTTTGTCTTTATTATTTAACAGGGATTCTTTTTCTTCCATATTTGCTGGCTTTTTGCGCTCAGCTGGCATTGTGTTACCCGGGCAAGTCTGCAGGAATCACAGGAAAATAAGTACTTTTAACTTGTTGATATATTAAAGTCACTTTCACAGCCCACCCATACTCACTTAGTTTTTAACTAAGGAAGATAACTCACAAATGCCTGACTCATCAGCATAAAATACGGGCTTAAGGTAAGTTTTCTTGAACTAAGGAATGGGCCTAACAACAGGTAAAAACTAATCATTTTGTTATAGTGTTATACTGCAAAGTTGTCTTCAGCATGAATTGTGAAGTAAAAGCATTTGAAGTTTCTGCAACTTGAAGAATAGAAGTTCTTGGAACATAAACAGAACATAAACATCTGCAAAAAAATCCAAGACTGATGAAAACAAAGTACCCGCAACTTAAAAATGAATACAAATATTGGATTCATCAGCATGCACCTGCACCACACTGACCTTTCTACACATCTCCTAAGAATACTCCCCCTTCCACTACCTCTACGTAGGATCATGGGATAATGCAGGTTAGATGGGACCTCAAGGGGTTCAACCTCCTGCTCAAAGCAGGGTCAACTATGAGGTCAGACAAGATTGCTCTAGGCTCCAGTCTTGAAAACTGCACAACCTCACCGGCCAACTTGCTCCAATGCCTGACTGTCCTCAGTGTTAAAAGGCATCATCTGGTTCCTCTCTTTCCTCCCCTCTCCCAAAATTTCCCCAGTCATCTCTAGCACTCTTCCGTATAGCACAAGCACCAGCTGGAAAAGCATGCTGTGCTGGTTAAGATTTATGCATAAACCTCCCTGCCAGCAGAACAAATGGAAATGATAGCAGAAAGGCCACAATTATCAAGAGCTATCAAAGGCTTCAATTTGTATCTCTTTCTACTCAACCAATGTTTTTCTTGGGACTAGTAGGAGCTTTAGCATCTTTGGGGTTTCCAGCCCTTCAAGCTTTAGTTTCATTTGGCTAAAGATCCAAAAGATAACAAATACGGAACAAAAAAGGATAGAATCAGAGAATAATTTAGATTGGAAGGAAACTCTGGAAGTCACCTAGTTCGCTCCCTTGCTCAAAGCAGGTCAAATCAGATCAGGGACCTGGCTAGCTAAGTTTTGAGTATCTCCAAGGATGGAGATGCAACGGCCCCCTCTGGGCCTCTGTTCCAGTACCTAAATAACCACACTGTGAAAAGCTTTTCCTAATATCATCTTGGAATTTCCTATGCCCTATCTTGTGTCCATTTCTCCTCATCCTATCCCTGTACAGCTTTGAGAAGAACCCAGCTCCATCTTCTCTATACTCTCCCATTAGGTTGTTGTAGACAGTAATAAGACTTCCTCTTCTCTTCTTACAGTAGAAGCAACCCAGTTCTCTCAGTCCCTCTTCGGGTATCCTGTCTTCCAGCCGCCTAATGATCTTGGTGGCCCTCCAGTAGACTTGCTCCAGCATATCAATGCCTTTCTTGGAACACAGAATCCACAACTGGATGTGGTGTCCAGATGTGGTCTTGTAAGTACCAAACAGAGGGGAAGGCTCACCTTCCTCAACCTGCTGGGTAACTTGTTACTACAGTCTAGAATGCAGCTGGCCTTAATGCAAGGGCATTCTGCCAACTCATGTCCATGAGCAGACAGGGCCAGACAGGACTGAAAGAGGCAATTAGAACCACCTAAGCCTTATTTACTTCAGGCTAAATTAATTTCTTAAAACAAAAAGTAATTTTCATATGTTCACGTGCTTCAACGTAAATTCATACAGGGCAGGACTGATGGGACACGATTGCATGTGACATCTCCTAAAGAACCACCACTTGTTTTTTATTAGTAACACCAGTTTGATTCCCTATTACCACCCTTACTTTTGCCTTTCTGACATTTCACTCAGACTGTATGATGAAAATATGCTAGATTCACATATTTCCTGCAACTACTCAACAAAATGCATAATGGAACACTTGCATTCCAATCTAATGTAGAGTGCTTCTAGTATTATTTTTAACTATTTTGAAAGATATCTATAAATAAGACATCACACTAAAGAAAACCTCTATTTCTGACTACATATTCCACATTCCCTCTCCCACTTCCCAAACAATAAGACAACAGATTCACATACTGACTATCCCACATGGAACACCATGTTAAAATTTTTAAGATGCTTGTCCAGGTCTTCTGAAGAAAAAATAGTCTGCAAAAATTCACAGTATATTCAGATATGGGCAGAGACAACTCACCGATGGACAGCCTATTCAGGACTTGGCCTCTTTGACAGCAACTGGCAACAGCACCAATGAAGAAATGTTTCTGACACTGATTTATGTAAGCGAGACCAATCAAATCAGCATCACTTAAACAAGTACTAGCAAATTTGGCTCCCCTATGCATGTCTACAACTAAAAGGTTTCGCAGCTCAACATCTCAGAGCTACTTGGATTTGGAAAACACTAACCTACATCATCTTAAAACAGTCCTATTATTAAATCAGTACTTAACCAAGGCAGGGGGTGGGGAGGGGGTAATCAACAATACCCAAGCAACTAAGCAGCCCCCCAAACCCCTTCATATTAAAGGTCTGAACTAATTTTTCCATCTTTGTATTGTAGGCCAGTTAAGTGGGTTCCTCACAGATCCATCTGGGAGATGCAAATCCACTACATGTTCTGTTTCAAATTCAACAATATCAGTTTATTAATCTTTCCTCACTACGAATCCACGTTGGAAATTCCATCAGTTTGAGACAGCTAAACTCTCTCTCCCACCATTTTTAACAAAAGGGGTTTGAAAGGGAAGCTTTTAGCATTTAAACATCACTGTAATAGCTTACTAGTAAGATCAGGTCCATTAGAACATTGCATGAGACTCTCCAATAACTGTATTAAAATGTTTTTCATCATGAAGTCTATTAAACAAAAAAATAGAGTAACACATTAATTAAAAAAAAGTGTCAGATTCTGAAAGATAGTGAATTGGGAGCTAAGCTTAAAAAGAAAATATTAGGGGAAAAAAAGGGTGGTTTGATTAAAGAAATGCTGGAAAGACATGCCACAATTCCAATACTCTGGCTTTTACCTTTGTCCCTCACCTGTTGTTAGTAGGGTAATTCAGTTACAATTGGGGAAAAAACAAAACAAAATATCCAGCTACACATAACTTCTAACAACATGGTCACTTACCAGAATCATTACACTACTCAAACTCTTACTAATTTTAGGAACTCAGAATTCTGCTTTAAAGATGTATCTGACATTGCTTGTATAAAAACAAAATAGATGGGATAAAAATAAAAGGGACGGAGCATAACCGGGTGCATTGTGATTTCGACAACGAGGCAGTATTATCCGCTTTTTCCCCATGAAAACTGGTGATCAAGAAAACCCCAGCAATCTCGTTTATAACAGATTTCTGCCCTGTATCACAGAATATGTATAGTACTCCTCACTACCTGCTATGTATATAGCTCCTTATCTCACAAACTCTTCCGACCGTACTGCCAGCTCATTTACGTCTACCAACCACTGATGGCAGGAAGCAGTCGGTGCGGTTGCTGCCTCCAAGCTATATGCAGGCTGATTCACTGATCAGTACACGAGTGTCAGCTAACAGCACAGACAAAACAGAACTGTCCGCTGAGTGTATCCTATAGCCCTTTCCTCAGCAAGAATGTTAATTTAGACCCTGTTACTTTTCCTTAGCTGCCAGTTATCACAAGATCTGTAGGAAGTTTATACCTTCAAAATATCTGCCTAGTTTGATTGAAACTGGCAGAAAGGGTGAAAAGTTGTGGGAAGCAGAGAAAAATGGAAGCATACAGGCAGCAGGTTTGCCTGGCTCTCACTTCCATAGGAAATGAAACTGGAGATACACAGTTTGGTCCAGATGAAGGGAATGGTAAGGAAACATCAAGAGAACTTAATCATTAAGAGAACTTCTATTTAAAACCTAATGTTTATGTGAATGTACTGATGAAAAGGCAAGATAATGACAGGAACTTCATAAGCCAATACATAGGAAGAACTGGCGCTCACAGCTGAAAGTTAGAAAGGATGGAGAAGACAGATACAAGACAAGTGTTCCATTTGCTTTTGGACTCTTGGCAGCCCATTTCTGTAGTGACATTTAGATGCTTTAACACTCTATCTTCTTAATTTTATCACTTACAGACGCTATTTTTCCAGAGAAAACTCTTTCTCTTAATTTTTCACTATTTGACCTGCCTTAACTCTATCTTAGTTAAGAAATTTTTTATTGTACCCAAGTTTCTACTCAGGTTTTTTTCATACCAATCTCAAAATTTGAAAAACTGATGGGATTGGGTTCACAATACTGTAGGCTCTGAAACTTAAGAAATAGGTCTTGAAATGCACAGGCAACATTTAAGAAAAAGCATCCATGTGCTTACTCTCAAGGAAACCAAAGATTCATAAAAGCTATTCAGCACCGTTAATCTAGTCACCATTCAGAATAAAAGGATAAACATCAACACCTTGGTCTGATATGCTTGAATCCTCTCAAACCAATAAAAACACTCAATTGTCACAGACTGCAGTACCATGAACGAGAATCTCAATCCTTGCAAACACAATTGTGGAGGGAAGAAATGGGGCTTTATTAAACTAAGAATACTGAGATTTTTCACATTCTTTTTTACTGCTACTGGAAATTAAATTGATCACATAAACAATCCTTTATGCAGCTACTCTATCACAAAAGAGATAAGGTAGATAAAGAACGTAGGCAAGACGTCCCACTTCTTTACCTGCTGAAAAACCTCACAGAGCAACAAACTCCTTCATCGCTAGAAATCACGCCACTAGAAAATTAAAAGTTTCAAGACTTGAAATGCAATTAAGGTTTCTCTTAAAGCAAGGGAAGGAACACAAGAAAAATACCGTGGTCAATCAGAAGAAAACAACTTTAGCCACAAGGTTTGAACGATGAGACACAGGAGATTACAGTGTGGAGAAAGAAGCCCCCCCTACACACTGACAAGGAAGGCAGGCCTGCCTGGCCAGCCGGGCAGTTTTACTTTCGATTCCATAGGTCCCGGAGAAAGTGTTTTGTTGTCAATCTGCAGGAACACGCTTTTCACTGGGGGGGGGGGAGGAAGAGGCCTGCAGACAAGTGACTAGATACATGCGGACCAAAGACCTCTTAGCCAACAACCCTCCTCGCTTCCCCCAGGACGCCCCTACACATGCCGATCCACGTCGGCAGCTCCCCGGCACCCCAGCCGCCTTCCCGGGCTCTGCCTTCCCCGCTCGCACCGCAAGCCTGGGAAAGCCGGCGACCTGCCCCGCTCCCTGCCACCGCCTCCCCGCAGGCACCCTCACCCCGGCCCTCCCTTCTCCTCACCCCCGCGGCCCCCTCTGCCCCGGGACGCCTCAGCCCCGAGGAGCCCTCGCCCCGCGCCGCCTCACGGCCGCCGCCTCCGACAGGCCCCCGCGCCCTCCCCCCGCCTGCCCCCGGGCCCTCTCCCCCGCACGCCACGGCGCCGCCCCACCCTCCTGGCCGCCCCCGCCCTCCCCCAGCGGCCGGTGCCCCCGCCGCCCCCCGCCTCGGGCCCGCTACCTCCGCCCGGTGCGGACATGGGCCCGGCCTCCCGGGGAGCGCCGGCTCCTCCGCCCGCCGCGGCCCCCTCCCCAGCGCGCGAGGCCCCCTCGCTCTTCTCCCCTCACGACGCCCGCCGCGCTGCCTGCCGGGCCGCCCGCCGCGCCGCCTGACCGACAGCACCGCCCCGGCCGGCACCGCGACTCCCGCCCCGCGACGCCCGGGCGCGCAAGGAAGGGCGGCACCGACGACCCGCGCCGCCGCCGCGGCTCCGGCCGGGCGGGAGAGCGGCGCTTGCCGACGGGCGGGGGTCAGGCAGCGCGGCGGGCAGCCCCGGGCGGGGTCCTGGCGGCGGGCGGCCCTGCTCGGGTTACCGGGCGGCTGCGGGGGCGGAAGTACCGGGGCGGGGGGGAGGGGGGGGCTCGGCGGCGCCGTCCCTCACAGCGGGGCGGGGGGGACGGGCCCCGAATGGCGCTTCCTCGCTGGCCCCAGCGCACGATTCGCCTTGTCGCCCCGCGTGACGTCACTGCCGTGACGTGTCTTTGGTCGTGAGGCGTCACCTCGCGTCACGCTGGTCGTCACGTCAAGGGTGGCCTTTCGGAGGTGGGCACCCGGCACGGCTCTGCCCGATCTCTTCAGCTGTCACCGCGATAAAATACTAGGAATAACAGTGGCGTAATACCAAGTTACCGCATAATCGATGATGTAATGGATGTCGCCAGTTGTGTTTTGTAGTCAAAATGTGGTGTCTCCACTTCGTCCTCCCGCCCTGTCAGTATTCCTGCCTGGACACCCGAAGGCATTTTACAACGGTAGAGTTAGTTGCACAAAACTTCCCAATTTATTTGAAACGCTCACGCTCTGCGCGTCTGGGCACGGTGTCGGCTCTTGGGCAACTCCGAAGTCGCCCAAGCTGGGAAAAGCTGGCACGATCTCTAATTGTAGAGCGTGAATCTGGTATTTATTTTAAACTTAGAATCCAGATTCTGACAGAAGCTTTTTCTTAAGTATGGGAAAGCGTTTACACCCCTCCAGACTTACAACGAGCACACACAAATGTTTGACCATGACAGCAGGCGCCGGCCTGGATGTGCATAATGAGATTATTCAGCTGTTAAAGCCACCTTTTATTCAGAGGCAAGAGTCGGCCCAAATACAAGACTCTGTTTACTGATGCAGAGTTTTAGGTATCCTCTGCCAACTCACACAGGTCTAGACAGGTTGTTTTTTTAAAGAGCTCTCCTCCCTGTTGTTTAGCTTCATTGCTCATTTTGCAGACACATCTAAAAACCTCTTTCTGGAAAAGTTTGAAAGGACAAAGTCATGCTTGTTATTTACACAGATCATTCAAGTGTCCCTGCTACACAAGGATTTCATTTACTTGCCAAAATATCTTGAGTCACCACTTTAAGATTAAACTGATTCACCAGAATGGAGAAGATCCACGTGCTAAACAGACAAAAAAAAAGGGATTAAATGGGGAGGGTAACTCCACGTTAGTGTTGGCACTTCATTTTCCAACGGCTCCGATCCTGTAGCCTGTCAGTAGATGCCTTTGAATTACTCTTTTTTTGGACGGGTTTGAAAAGGCAGACTCGGCGTTACATTAGACTTCAGTATCAGTTTCAGTGGAATTACGTCAAGAAATGTTGGCTTATTTTCAAGCATGATATTGCTGCCTTTTCTAACATGAATAAAATACACTATTGCTACAATTTTGAAAGGAAACAAAAGCTCCTTCTGTATTTATATCACATTCCCACACAGCTACAACTATGTTGGAACTGTCTTTTGTAAAGACCATGCAAATAAATCTTGGTTTACCTTCGTCTGATAGCTTGGAAAGCTTTTCCTTATAAAGTACCTGCTTCATTTGTGTACATACTGATTAAGTTTTCCTACTAACTTACCAAAAAGAAAACCAGGTAGATCTCATTTCCCGAGTCTCAGATATAAATCACGTCTTCCAATTTTTTTAATTCCTGAAGCTTTTCTTCCCAACTTTTTCAGTATGTTTCCTCAATTACTGGCACCAAACATGCACACAGTATTCAGGGAGGAATCACAGTTGTGCCAAATACTGGCCTAATGTAGAATCTGTAGGTGTACTCAGTATTTCCTTGTAGCCAAATCCAGAAAATGATCTTTTTTGCCAAGTGAGACTATACCCACATAACTTTTTTAGACCCATCTGTTTTATTCCCGTGATTTTTGGAGATCATTTATACTCACTGTTTCTTAGAAAGGAGCTACATTTAGTGCATATAGTCTTTCAAGGTGTACAAGCTTGTGTCTCATCCTGTTAAAATAAACCACATTTGCTTATGTCCAGTCCATCTTGACACTCAGATCCAAGATAACCTCTCTTCACCACACATACCTCCAGCTGACAAACCTTGTCAGGACCTACTTGTGGGAAGCTTTTTCAGGTTGATATAACTAGTAAAGTGGCAAGGACTACAATCCCTTTAGAAATGCTCCCAGCTGGTGGTGATTTTTGTCCTGGTTTCGGCTGGGATACAGTTAGTTTTCTTCCTAGTAGCTGG
Source organism: Pelecanus crispus (assembly GCF_030463565.1). Classification (NCBI taxonomy): domain Eukaryota; kingdom Metazoa; phylum Chordata; class Aves; order Pelecaniformes; family Pelecanidae; genus Pelecanus; species Pelecanus crispus. Next base: position 7,456,349 of record NC_134643.1, read on the forward strand.
CATACAGCTGTGTTTTGGATTTAGTAGGAGAAGAATGTTGATAACACGCTGATGGTTTAGTTGTTGCTGAGTACTGCTTATGCCAGTCAAGGACTTTTCAGTTTCCCATGCTCTGCCAGGTGCACAAGAAACTGGGAGGGGGCACAGCCAGAACAGTTGATCCCAACTGACCAAAGGGCTATTCCATACCATATGACATCATGCTCAGTATAGAAACTGGGGGGAGTTGGCTGGGGAGCAGCGATCGCTGCTCGGGAACTGTCTGGGTATCGGTCGGCGGGTGGTGAGCAATTGCATTGTGCATCACTTGCTTTGTATATCATTATTATCATTATTATCATTATTATATTGTTATTATTATCATTACTATTTTACTTTGTATCAATTATTAAACTGTTCTTATCTCAACCCAGGAGTGTTTCTCACTCTTACTCCTCCAATTCTCTCCCCCATCCCATCGGGGTAGGGGGAGTGAGTGAGCAGCTGCGTGGTGCTTAGTTGCTGGCTGGGGCTAAACCACGACAATTTTTTATTTAAAATATTGTAGGTTCAGATCTGCTATGTAGTTATCTGTACACTATTTAGTGTATACAACCTTGATTTTGAAGCATTTCTAGTTTTCTTAGCCAGAACATCAGGTAGTACTGAATCAACCTCACACAGCAGTCTTCTCTAGGACAGGCTCTCCGTGCCAGAAGAGTCAGGCCAGGAGAGTCCCCTTGCAGAGCCAGAGCATATGCCCTTAGCAGCTGGGATTCGGCTGGCATACGTACCACTTTCTCACCTTTAGACATGACCCAAAGTCAACAAAACCTTTTATTGACCTAGACATAGTTACGGCAAGGCTTTTGCCATGTGTAATCATGTCCTATGCAAGATGATCACGCTGGCAAAAGTCTGCAAAGTACTTTAAATCTTTAATAACTGAATTTTGAATCACAGAAAAAAACCAGCAAGTTGACTTGACAAGATATATATTCCATAAACCCATGCTTAGACTTGATTACACCAGTAAGTGAACCCATATATACAAGTATTCCATTACTTCTCCGTGATCCACACTGTGTGACTGAACCATCTCATTTAGTCCTCTTCAACTTTGGCAGATTTTCAATGTTCAAACCTATTCCTGTCAGTGCTAATTGGGAAATATTCAGCTAACTCTCATCTGCTTTAAAGCAAAACCACATTGATATCTGCTATTTGACTGATATTTGCTTAAGAACTGTGGAAACGTATTTCATCATCATGCGATCTGCCTGCAACATTTGTCTTTTTCCCCAAGCACAGAATAGAAATATTTAACTATATCAACCTTTTCTGCCTCTTTACTGTCAACTCCACAAAATCATGTAATGTTAGAGCATTATTTTCAAGGTTCCCTTGTTCTAATATACATTGAAAAAATCAATATTCAAAGCCACATTTCTGCTGTGCTTTACTCTGTTGGCCACGTCAACTGTCCTACTATAGCTGTGTCCTTTTGTCTTCTTTGCAGCTTTAAAGGTAATTCACTTTTATTTTTCTCCCAAATTGGCTGTTATAAATCTGCATAAAACCAACCATACAGGCCTGAAGGAACACAAGTGGCCCTTCTCCAAGAACTATGAATATCATAAAATCCCAGGCCAACTGTGGTGTCATAACTGATTCAGTTGCCAAATCCAGTTCCACCTGTTCCAAAAGCACATGACCACAGTCTGATTTGAAGGAAAAAATACTCTTTGATTTCCCCGTTGTGAAGGCAATCTACAAAGTAGATTCATGGGCGCAACCAAGCCTGTGGGAAGGTAACTTGCCGGTACCCCTCCTGCCTCCCAGGCCTGCATTCACAAAGTTTGCAGAGTCACAGAATGGTTGAGGTTGGAAGGGAGCTCTGGAGATCATCTGGTCCTCCTCTCCCTGCTCAACCAGGGCTACCTAGAGTCAGTTGTCTGGATGGCTTTTGAGTATCTCCAAGGACAGAGACTCCACAACCGCCCTGGGTAACCTGTGCCAGTGCTCGGTCACCCTCACAGTAAAAAGATGTTTCCTGATGTTCAGACGGAGCCTCCCATGTTTCAGTTTGTACCCCTTGCCTCTGGTGCTGTCACTGGGCACCACTGAAAAGAGCCTGGCTCTGTCCTCTTTGCACCCTCCCTTCAGGTACTTATGTCCATTGATAAGATCCCCCTGAGCCTTCTCTTCTCCAGGCTGAACGGTCCCAGCTCTCTCAGCCTTTCTTCATATGTGAGGTGCTCCAGTCCCTTCATCATCTTCGTGGCCCTTCGTTGGATTCTCTCCAGTATGTCCATGTCTGTCTTGTACTGAGGAGCCCAGAACTGGACAGGTGTGGCCTCAGCAGTGCTGAGCAGAGGGGACCTGCTGGCAATACTTTATGTCATGCAGCCCAGGATACCATTCGCCTTCTTTGCTGCAAGGGCACATTGCTGGCTCCTGTTCAACTTGGTGTCTGCCAGGAGCCCCAGGTCCTTCTCTGCCAAGCTGCTTTCCAGCTGGGCGGCCCCCAGCATGTACTGACGCAGGGGTTGTTCCTCCCTGGGTGCAGGACTTTGCACCTCTCCTTGTTGAACTCCATGAAGTTCCCATCAGCCCATTTCTTCAGCTTGTCGAGGTCCCTCTGGATGGCGGCACGACCCCCTCGTGCATCAACCACTCCTCCCCGTTTCGTTTCATCTGCAAACTTTCTGAGGGTACACCCTGCCCCATCATCCAGATTGTTAATGAAGATGTTAAACAGGACGGGACCCTCCACAGACCCTTGGGGTACACCGCTAGTTACCAGCCTCCAACTAGACTTTGTGCCGCTGATCGCCACCCCCCTGGACCCGGCCATTCAGCCAGTTTTAAGCGCACCTCACTGTCTGCTCAGGCAGCTCGGCGGCAGCTCGTCTGCGAGGATCTTATGGCAGACAGGGTCAATGGCTTTACTGAATCATAGAATCATAGAATCGTTTAGCTTGGAAAAGACCTTTAAGATCATCCGGTCCAACCATTAACCTACACTACTGAGTCTACTCTAAGCCAATCAAGGGTAGACTAGACTAAAGTCTAAAGACAACGTCCCCCGCTCTCCCCTCACCTACCCGGCCAGTCGCTTTGTTCTGGAAGTTTATCAAGCCGGCCAAGCATGGTGAAGCCATGCTGGCTGCTCCTGGTGACTTTCCTGTCCTTCATGTGTCCATGCCAGCTACTCCTGATGGCTTTCTTGGCCTTCCTGTGCTTGGAAATGGTTTGCAGGCACCTGAAAACTTTAGATGAAGCTTTTAGGTTTTGTTAAAACTTTGCTTCTCTAGAACTCATGTGGTTTTTTTGGTAGGTTTTCCAGAGGTGGTGAGGTTACTATGCCTTTGCCCAGTCTAACCACAACCCAGCATGCCGTATATGCAAGATTAAGCTTCGATACGTGTCAGGAGAGGCTGCTGAAGAGGCGATGTGGGCAGCCCGTTAATGGGGAGCACCCGGACACCGGCACGTACTCCCGAAGTCGCCGAGAGGGGCACGGGGCCGGGCCGCACACGCAGATTCAGAGGCCGCAGGCGCGGCCGCCGAGGCCGCCTCAGGGCTGCGGGCGCGGGGCGGGGCGGGAGGCGGCGGCGGCCCCACCCGGCGCGGGGGCGGTGGCGGCGGCGGGGCCGGCGGTTGGCGGGCGGCAGCGCGGCGGCCATGGCGGCGGCGGCGGCGGCGGGGAGCGCCGTGCGCTGCGCTCTGTGGCGGGGCGGCCTGCGGCGCTGGTACCGCACCGAGCGGGGCGTCTACGGCTACAAGCCGCGGAAGGCGGCGAGCGGGCGATCGGTGGAGACGCGCGGCGCCGGGGCGAGCGGCAAAGCAGGTGGGACCGGCGCCCTCCCGGCGGGGGCTGCGCGGGCCGGGCGGAGGGGCTGCTCCGCGGGCGGGGGGCCGCTCGTCGCGCCGCGGCCAGGGCGGCGGCTGGGTCCCGGCCGCGGCGGCCCGGGCGCTGCCCGGCAGCCCCACGCTCGCCTCAGGGAGGCGACGGCCCAGGGGGGCCCAAAGTCCGAGGGCGTCGAAGCGTCGATCTGAGGCGCTTTATACTTCGTTCTCGTTGCCCGAACGAGTGCCGGCCGCAGCCGGCGGGCCTCCTCGGGGCTCCTGGCGGGCTGTCGCTGGCCGGGAGGCAGAGCTTGCCCGCTCGGCTCCGCGGGGGGCCCGAGCCGTGCCCGTCGCCCCGCTCTGGCTGCCCGGGAAGCCTGCTGGTACCCTGCCCGGCTCCACGGGCTGGGGGGGCCGTCGGGGGCTGGGGGGACCGTCGGGGGCTGGGGGGACCGTCGGGGGCTGGGGGGACCGTCGGGGGCTGAGGGGACCGTCAGGGGCTGCAGTTCCTTTGGCAGCGTGCTCGCGTAGTGTTCTACCGCTCATAAAGCACCTGTGCCAAGCGCCTGTGATTTTTGTTTTTTATATTAATGTGCTCGAACTGGCAAAGTACAGATAACTGCTGTACTAATAACTGTGATGCTTTTAGCTCAGTTTTATAGTGCAGAAAAATAATTTCAAGCAGAAAACTCTCTGGGCTAGGAGTGTCATCCCTGCATTAATGCCTCGGGAGACTCCGGTAGGAATTAAGCCCGTTGTGCAGAAGCAGAAGTGAAACCGGTTTGTTAGCCCCTGGACACCAAGTCCCATCACTAAGTGGCCTCCTTGTTAAGCAAGGAAAGGGTTAATATATTTTTACATTATATTTTTAAAATTGCTTTTAAATGGCTTTCTTGCTGACAGTGTTGTGGGAGATGTTAGGGTTACGTTCTTCTGCTGTAGAACCCGTTAGAGAAGAGGACCTGTTTGAACGGGCCGACTGCGTGAACGTGATAGCTGGAGCGCAGTGCCGGCAGCGGAAACACGAATGTCAGAGAAATAACTTTGTGAAATGGTCTCAGAAATTGCATTGTCTTGGAAGACCTGAATACTGTCAGTGCTGTGCCTGTATCAGAGTGAAAAAAAACCCCACATTAAAAATGCATTATAAACTGTTTGTCCTGGTTTCGGCTGGGATAGAGTTAGTTTTTTTCCTAGTAGCTGGCACAGTGCTGTGGTTTGGATTTAGTATGAGAATAATGGTGATAACACACTGATGGTTTAGTTGTTGCTAAGCAGTGCTTACACCAGTCAAGGACTTTCCAGCTTCCCATGCTCTGCCAGGTGCACAAGAAGCTGGGAGGGGGCACAGCCAGGACAGCTGACCCAACCTGGCCACAGGGCTATTCCATACCATATGGCGTCATGCTCAGGATTTAACTGGGGGGAGCTGGTCGGGGGGCAGCGATCGCTGCTTGGGGACGGGCTGGGCGTTGGTCAGGAGGTGGTGAGCGGTTGCATCACTTGGGTTTTTTTCCCTGGGTTTTGTTCCTCTCTCTTGTTCTCCTTTTCATCACAATTTTTATTACTATTCTTCTTATTATTATTTTATTTCAATTATTAAACTGTTCTTATCTCAACCCATGAGTTTTCTTACTTTTGCCCTTCCAATTCTCTCCCCCATCCCACCGGCGGGGGGAGGGTGAGCGAGCGGCTGTGTGGTGCGTGGTTGCTGACGGGGGCTAAACCACGACACTGGTTCATAAAATTAATTTGTAGCAGATTCTGCTTGCAGTATATTTTATTGGTTTACAGTTTATTGACCTGGTCTGTGGCATGCGCTCACTGATAGTAATGTTGTGTGCATGACCTTTCAGCTGGTAAAATTTTGCTTATGTCAATATTTTTTTGATCTCCAAGAAAAATGCCTGCAACAGTGTGTTGCTGGTGTCTTGTTGAAAGACTTGTTCACATGTTTTAATTTTTAGTATGTCTGGCTCAGCAGTGCGCATGCTGTTGGCTAGTGGCTCCTGCAGACACAGCCTTTTTTTTGAAGTCGTAGGACCTGAATTATTGTCAAGACCCTATCCTCCTGTCATTCCAGCAAGGAACAGGGAAGCACAAGTGGTATGATTCGAGTCAGCTGAGGAAATAAGACTTTGTGCACTGGTACCACGCTGTTCTCAAGTGGGACATACCTCTTGTAAAGAGATTCGAAGCAAAATGAAGTAGCTTTGCATATGTTTACAGGAGCCTAACTATGAGGGGAGCCATGGGAGGAATCTAGAGTGTACTTGCTTGAAAATTTGATGGGCGAGCAGATTTAGCAGTTTGTTCATGGGAGTTGTTGTGGGGTGAGAAGGGGAAAACAACTGCTTAGAAAAACTATCTTTCCAGCCAGAACCTTGATGATTATCCATGGAGAGAATAATCCTGTGTTGGTGCTGTAAATGGATTAAATGTGAACACGTGTGCGATACTGTTCTGCTTTCTTTTTGTTTTTAGTTGACCATGCTCTTGCTCGTTTAATAACTGCATATGCTGAACATGGCCACAAAGCAGCCAAAATAAACCCACTGTTTTCTGGCCAAGCTGTTATGAACATGGTACCTGAAATCCGAGAGTTGGCTGAAGTTCTTCAAGGACCTCTGGTTACTACAGGTAAGTCTGCAGCCTTCTAACAGCAAATTGTCTTCACGGGTGATTTATTAAGAGGCTGTGTCCTCTGCAGAAGAGCCAAATATTGAGTGACAGTTCAATCAGTAATGAACTGTTGGATGGAAAACTTCAGCCTCCTTACAGGTTTGTTGCAGAAATCATTGTGTAATGAGTGGCTACATTCTAGCATCTTTGGAAACCATGAAAATTTTCACTTGTTCTTACAGCTACTGAGGTCATGCGTTAATTTCTTGTGTTGCTGTAACATTCTATGATTTAGCATAATACCTAACGCTGTAGTGAAGCTGCCAGAGCACTGGGGCAGAAGTCAAGACTCGTCTTTTGTTGGATCTCTTAGACTCTCGCTGTGGCCTTAAACAAAGGAGGGCCTTCTCCATGCTTTATTTTCTCCATCTGCAAAACAGGTGCTTATTTACTTGTGATGCAGCTGGGATTGGAGCTCATCTCTCTGAGCTGCAAGATACCAAGTGCTTTACAGAGTCACAAAAACAGTGACTTTGTTTCATTTGTGGTAAACTCTTTCAGAAAGGCATTTTGAGCACCTTACAAATAAGCATGAGACCCTCATATTAATAACACTGAAGTGTGCTTATAAAGTAATTTCTTGAGTTTTGTTTTTAAATGGAGGCAAGGAAGACAAGACATTAATTTGTAGGCTCAAAATGTTAATGTAATTGCAGGATAACAATTTAGGTCTTAGTGCTTCCCCATCAGTCCCCAAAGTGGCTAATAACATTTATTTCCCACCAGGGCTTCTAAACATGGCAAAAGAAGAGGCTTCCATAGAGGATGTGTTGGCTTACCTTGACCATATATACTGCGGGCATATTTCCATAGAAACAAGCCAGCTTTCAACTTTGGAGGAGAGAGAATGGTTTGCCAAAAGGTTTGAAGAGCTAAAACAAGAAGCATTTACACCTGAAGAGAAAAAGCACTTGTGCAAACTGATGTTGGAGTCCCAGGTACCTTGTTCACTACTATTGGATTGTAATAGAGTTGTGGAGTCTGTCCCAAACCCTTCACTGCTCCAGACATTATTCATGCAGGAAAAGAACAACCGCTATCCTGAAAGGCTTTGACAGTGTGCAAGAGGAAGAAGTAGAAGGTTTTGCCTGAAAAAGTGCAACACACAAATGCAGGAATGTCACTGGAGGTTGTTGCTGAATTTACTTAGCAGCCATTATTGAAACAAATAGCAATACCTTTTCGTTTGCATGGATTACTTTGGAAATTATTTCTAGGAAAATATTTCCAGTCAGTTCCAAACTCAAAAGGCTGTTAGAATTAATTACAACATATATTGAGTGTAACATATGTTCTTGTAACATATATTCTTTAACATCTGGAGACACAAATAATGACCCTACAAATCCATAAGTAATCAGTCTTCAGAAGTGAGATTCTCTCAGGCTAATGATCTGACAGCTTATATTAAATGTTACTGATGGGAGTGCAAGGTTGGGCAGAGCTCTGTGAAATCTTATGCTTTGGTGTAGCTGTTCTGTGTTTTCCTTTCACGCTGGTTGGTTTTACTCGCTTTAAAGTATGATGTGTCTCAAGGTTTTGGGAGAATAAAACAGTGGGACTGAGGTGTTAGCTGTATAGCACTGGTAAATTTGCTGCTTTTCAGCAAAGGAACCTTTGTTCAATACGTTCTGTAAGGAAGTGAAAGGTTTAAGTACTTGCAAAATGTATAAAGAAAATTTATTCCAATACTTCTGTACTGTGAAAAATTCTCTTTTTTTTCCCTTTTTCTCCCTGTGTTATCCAGAAGGATGAAAAGGTAGAAGAGCAGGATCTGTGAAGTTGTCCCTGTTTCCCTGTTTTCCAAGTGGAAGGAGTGTTGAATGTAATATTTACCAAAGACTAAACAGAAGTATATGGCACATTTCATATTTTTCTTGCCTCTTTGGCAGTTAAAGGAATTTGACAGTGACACAGGAGGGTGAAGTCAGGACCCTGATAAATCCTCTGTTGACTTCAGTATGACCAGAACTGTTCTTAGAGTGTAGAATTTGATGGGGAAAAAAATGCTTCTATGTGTGTTTAGTTTTGTATACATTATTCCTTGGAACTCAGTGTTGCTTAACTAGAAGGTGTTCAGCAGTTGGCTTGGATCTTTGGCTGTGGCTCAGTCTTCCCTTCTCAGTTACAGACTTCATTTATTTTCAGTCTTCAGCTGCAAAACACTACAGACACTTCCAGTGCTTCCAAAACTTTGTCACTTGTGAGAGGTGTCTAGGAGTAGATGAATGGAGTGAAGTGGGACGAGTGAGAGGAAAAGGAAGTAAATATAGATTAATTTATTTTCCTTCTCTCAAGCATTCTTCTACCTATGTACTAAGGACTGGGTCTAATAGTAATGAAAATGCTCTGCGCTTCTCTAGCACTTTGCATCTGAGGATAGTGAAGGTTTATACTGTAAAAGAACACCATTCCCTGATTTCCACCTCAAATAGGTAAACTGTCAAGGAATTTGTAAATTGCTCTGGTGGTGTATTTCTTCATGCATCTCCTTCCATGTTAGATAGAGGCAGTTGTTCCTCAATCAAACGTTTTTTCTGCTTAAGAGGACATAAGAGCTGATTTCTTGTAGTCATCATAGCTTCTGGTCTCAGACTGTGTGGGTGGAGAATGAGCTGAGACTTTCAAGGGTATGCTTCGGTCTGTATGCCTTAAAGGTGCAAACAAATTATATTTTGATTTTATAAACAGAAGACTGCTGCTTAAAATAGCCTAATACTGAAGTTCTCTTGTTTTTTAATAGGAGTTTGATCACTTCTTAGCCACAAAGTTTGCCACAGTGAAGCGGTATGGCGGTGAAGGAGCAGAGAGCATGATGGGTTTCTTCCATGAGTTGTTCAAGATGTGTGCGTACAGCGGTGTGACGGATATCATTCTTGGAATGCCTCATCGCGGAAGACTTAATCTTCTCACGGGTTTACTTCAGCTTCCACCTGAGGTAAGAGACTTACAATCCCATTGACAGTTGCTCTGTGCCTAATTTATTTGCAATGAAATAAAAACCTAGAAGTTTGTTGTGTTGCAAATGCTGAAGCAATAAAAAAGTTACCTGTGTGAGAGTGTATTCCCCTTCTGTCAGCACCTCAGCCAGATCTTCGCAGGAGACTGTTATAGAGAACTCTAATGAAGGGGTTTATGTGCTGTTATCTGAAGCATCCTTGCAATTTCGGGAGTAGGAGAGCGTGCAGTTCTGTAAATGTTTTTCTTTCAATGTGTTAACGAATCGTAAAGGGGATTTAACCAAATTTGTTTCCATGCAGCTCATGTTCCGTAAGATGCATGGTTTGAGTGAGTTTCCAGAGAATTCAGCAGCCATTGGGGATGTTCTCTCCCACCTGACATCTTCTGTAGATCTCGACTTCGGTTCACACAGGCCCGTGCATGTCACCTTGCTACCTAACCCCTCACACTTAGAAGCAATCAATCCAGTGGCCGTGGGCAAGACACGAGGAAGGCAACAGACTCTGCTTGATGGAGATTACTCCCCAGAGAGTTCTGCACAGCCCGGAGACAAAGTTATTTGCCTGCAGGTATTTTACGCACAGTTTGTAACTGATCTGTGTAAGGCTTCCTGGACTAGCATGTGAACAGAAGTGGTGTATACAAAAATATCAAACAAAACTGAATTAATGTAGAATATCAAGAACTGGGATCCTCTTTATGGAGGAAAAGGAGGGAAAAGAAGATTTCCAGGTGACATATGTGATGATACTGGCATGTAAACAATTCCACTTCCAAGATTTTTGAAGAACTGATTCTGATACCTTCCTTTAGTTTAATAGTACTCTGCATTGAGAACCACGTGTTCCTTTCCTCACAGACCACTTTTGCATTTAAATTACCACTGTTAGCCTTCTTTTAAATTAAATGAGTTTCGAGAAGAGCTGTCAACAAGGTTGCAAATTATACAGGAGGATTTAGAATTTTGTCATTTTATCATGGTACTGTTGAAGGAAGTCTGCTGGAATTGTTTTTACTCCTTGAACTGTCTTTTATAGCTGTGGAGGCAGTCCTAAATAGTTCCTTGATAAATTTTCTTTTCTTGCATTGTATTCAACTTGGAAATACAGGTGAGTCAATCTCTTAAAGGTTTGTAAAGCTGGGAGTAAACATGAGTTGGTGCAGAACTCTTCTCCTGTGACGTGTAATAAACATGGAGGAAGTTACAGGTAGAAGTGATGATGTATTTTAGTTAAATAAATGCTTTGCTTCCTTCGGGAAGGATGTGGATACTGAGAAAAAACAGAAATACTGAGAAAACTGTATATATATACTGTTATATAGTAGAGAAGAACAACATTTAACTCCAAGCTAGCCACCTCCATGTCAGTAAACTGACTCAAAGTATTCCCAAAAAAGAAAATGTTTTATGCAATGTGAACATCAGTACTCATGGTTGTGTCTTTAAGAGGTCTGTCGTGGTTTAGCCCCAGCCAGCAACTAAGCATCATGCAGCTGCTCGCTCACTCCCCCTACCCCGATGGGATGGGGGAGAGAGTTGGAGGAGTAAGAGTGAGAAACACTCCTGGGTTGAGATAAGAACAGTTTAATAATTGATACAAAGTAAAATAGTAATGATAATAATAACAATATAATAATGATAATAATGATAATAATGATATACAAAGCAAGTGATGCACAATGCAATTGCTCACCACCCGCCGACCGATACCCAGACAGTTCCCGAGCAGCGATCACTGCTCCCCGGCCAACCCCCTCCAGTTTCTATGCTGAGCATGACGCCATATGGTATGGAATAGCCCTTTGGTCAGTTGGGATCAACTGTTCTGGCTGTGCCCCCTCCCAGTTTCTTGTGCACCTGGCAGAGCATGGGAAGCTGAAAAGTCCTTGACTAGCATAAGCAGTACTCAGCAACAACTAAAAACATCAGTGTGTTATCAGCATTCTTCTCCTACTAAATCCAAAACACAGCACTATTTCTGCTACTAGGAAGAAAATTAACTCGATCCCAGCCGAAACCAGGACAAGGTCCAAGCATTGGATTTAAAAAATAAAAAAAAAAAAAAAAAAGGGAATTAGTACAGTTGTGACTGTTAACTACTCTCACTCAGTCAAGAAGACAGAGATGAAAGCAGACACTTCCTCTTTTGGAATCTTGGTTTGGAAGTTTCTTTTGGGCTTTCTCTTTGGGCTTTCTGTTTTCATAGTGCTTTCTCTTCAGAAATGTATGTGTAGAAACTCTGAATTGAGGTTTACTGTGGCATTTGTCCTATTCTTCCACTAGCGTGAGTGCCAGAGCTTGAGGGCAAAAAGAGTAAAGATCAGCTGAGGTGCCAGTGTCAGTGGTGAGCCTAGTTGTCCAAGGTCTCAAGATCTTTTCTGAACTTCATTGTGCTCAGAATGTATGAAGACTATAGAACTCTTCCTTGGATAACTACCATGGACACTTCTGCAATGTTTAATTGTCCATCTCTGCTGAAGAGTGGCTTATTTTTCACAGTTTCATATATCTCAACTCCACTTCCTGGACATCAAGCAACTACTGGTGTTTATGATCTGAACTGAAATCTGAGAATAAGGTCTCCCTGAAATAAATTTCAAATTTGACATTCCACTGTCAGGGTCACTGTTTGATGAATTAAACTCGGTGGTGACCTTCCTTTTATGTTCTTTGCTAATGCCACCCAGGAAAAAACCCACGCGCTAGCAAAAACTGTTTCCAGCTTTCTGCTAGAATGAGTAAAATCCTACCTGCCCCACAGGAGTTGAATCCTCTGGGGTTGAGATGCATATGAAGAGTCTTGTGTAGTTGGATAGTCACAGTCACTAGGCTTTAATGCTTTGGGCATTAATACTGAAGGGCATAAAGTTCTTTCAGATGTTCCAGAGTCTTCACTCAAATGGTATCACTGAGATACATAGGCTTCTTAGGCAGCGGAAGAAACCAGAATTGAAACGGGAAAACCCAACACTTCAGGAACAAGCATGGTAAGGGGTAGAGTGGGGATGCTCTATTGGCTCTCTCCTGCAGTAGTTAACTTTGGTTTTCTGTGATGCCTTTTAAAAAAGTCTCTGTACCAGCACTGTGTAAAACCCAGTGCTGCCATTTCGCTGGTTGATTACACCTCTACTCTCTTCCAGGTGTACTTGCACCTCCAAAAGTCTCTTACGGCTTGAAACTATTGTCCCATAACTAGAAAGTAGAACTGTCATATGGTTTGCTATAGCCAGGATACTTGTAGTTACCTAGACACTGGTGGGTCAATTTTAAGAGATTATAGGTCTGTTCCAGGTAGGGATTACATCAGGCAGTCATGTACAGATGTTGGCTGCTGTGACCTTGTGTTAGTGATAAGACTATATAAACTGTTAAATCATGAGGAAAGTAGTCTGAAAGGGGTTAAGAAGTGGATCTGGCTGAAATTGTATCTGTTCTACGTACTCAATTTAAAAGGTCTTGCTTGATGAGTTACGGTTTTGTTCTTGCTGTTCCTCCAATGTTTTCTAATGAGACTTTCCCATCTTCTTCCCTAATGTAGGTTCACGGCGATGCTGCTTTCTCTGGGCAAGGGATTGTTCCTGAAACTTTGACCCTCTCTAATCTACCACATTTCAGAGTTGGTGGGAGCATCCATTTGATTGTTAATAACCAGCTGGGCTATACCACTCCTCCAGAGCGAGGAAGATCATCTCTGTACTGTAGTGATATTGGTATGTATAGCTGAATCAGAAGGAAGATTGCCTGTTGTGTCAGAAAGGATTTTTAACTCCAGTGTGAATATATGCTATGCTATGGGCTTCTTATAGCAAGTGCCTGTCAACTCTTAATATATCTCCATTCTCGTGATAGAGTAAAAATTAAAATTATTATTATTACCTCCTACTAGCAAAAATTCAGATGCTAAAAATATGGCCTCTCCCATCTGCTTTATGGCAAAGACTAAATATCGAGGGAAAATCTTGTCATATTTGTACAGGATGTTATAAAATATTTGCAAGATTACTGTGAAGTCTATAACTCATTTAATTTCTGCCATGTCTTTGACAGCTTTTAAAAATGTATTGTGATGGGGTGTATAATAGATGTATTTTAAATATATCTTGTTAAATTTAGTAAAAATCATTCCAGTATGTTTTCTGAGCAAGATTTATAAGTCAGATACTCTTTCACTGTCAGGTGAACTTGTTGAGCTTTTAATTGAAAGATGAGTCTCATGCTATTTCTAAGCTTAAACTAGAAGTCTTTTGTTTTGGACTGGTCTTCCTTAGTGATAAACAGATGTATTATAATCAGCAAGATCGGAGACATAGTAGTTAGTTCCGTTGTGTATGTCTCTTAGAATTAAAAATACATTAATGTATGTTTTTAAGACTTAACATCAAGTGTTTGTGTTTGTCTTATGGTTTCATCAAACTGAACAGATAGATGCATTAAATCTGATAAGGTAGATATTATGTGTTGTTATTACTTTTTCTCTGGGCTGGTTTTGTGTTGTGAATGACTACTAACAAGGGAGAAGATTGTTTCTGGCCTGTATGAATTCATAGTAGTGATAGCTTAGGATAAGAAGGAAACAAAACTCAGTTTTTGTTTGAAAGAGAAGCAATCAAATAGTTTTCTCCCATTCCCCAGAGACTTCCATCCAGATAAAGATGTAGGAACTGTGTCTAGAAAGTCCCCTGGGAATTTAGTGCTGGTAAAGAAGTTGTGCTCAAACTGTGACAAATACAACAGGTTGGGCTAGTTGCACTTATCCTGGGGAAGACTCCTACTCCTTACCCCAGCTCTTATCACAAAGAGCATCCTTTGTAGATTTACTTTTGTGAAATACACTTCACATGAGTTGTCTGTAGTTTTCAGCAGAGCAGATGTGCGTCTGCTTTCTTTGGAGGGGGTTGAGCGTGATTACTGTTGTTATATTTTGAATCTCTGGGCAGGTAAAATTGTTGGATGTGCGGTTATCCATGTGAATGGGGATGATCCTGAAGAAGTTGTCCGTGCCACACGACTGGCTGTTGAGTACCAACGCCAGTTCCGCAGGGATGTAATAGTAGACTTGCTGTGCTACAGGCAGTGGGGGCACAATGAACTTGATGAGCCGTTCTTCACCAACCCCAGCATGTACAAAATCATCAGGTAAGGGTAACACACCTGATGGGGGAACCCAGAATGTACTTGTGTCTACAGCAACTCAGTACTGCCTGCTACTGTAGTAGAAGTCTCTGTATAATGAAGATCCTTTGCCATACCAACAGGTCTTTATGTATGTGTAGCTACACTGTCAGCAGTCCTTGACTAAGGTTTGAGTCTGATAATGATGTGTTAATGAAGGTAACCACTAGTGTTGGTTCTTGAATATGTGGCTTGATGCCTCTTGGAGAACAATCTTGCACTGAGCCCTTGGATTTCAAATTCATGGTGGCTAGTAATCAGAAGGCAAAGTTGTCTCCCCTGTGCCAGAGGGAAGCATAGATGATGGGGGAGAATGGGCAGGAAGCCAGTATGATGTTTGTCTCATCTTTGCCTGGTCCTGCTGGTTCCAATGGGGACTCATCTTTGTGAGCATTTAAATGTATTCCGATTCCATCCTTATCCCCAAAGAAAAATACACATAAAAATTTACTGGCCAATGAATTCTGGTATTTTAGGTGAAGCATTTATGGAATGGATGGCTTGATTCTCAGCTAATACTGAAATCCTGCTGTCAGTTTGAAGAAAATATGCATGATAGCACAGAGTCAGTCTAACTGGGAGGTTTTTTGGCTTGCTTTTTTTTACCTGTAACTGCCAACTATAGGCACTTCTTTTTTTTTTTTTTTTTAAATAAAAGACTATAAAGCACATATCCAAGAGAATTGTTATCTTTCTGGAAATGCCAGAAAAGCAAACTTGATGCAAATGAGTATAATGCACCAGGACATGATTTATTTTAGTTTTCCATGGTACCTGACAGTAGTAAGGTGGTATTTCTTTGTTCTGCGGCAACACTGTTTTCAGGCTTAACGTCAATGGGGTTTGATTCCTTCCCTGACAGATCCCGTAAGAGTATCCCAGACACATACGCAGAGCACCTAATAGCTGCTGGGCTCATGACTGAGGTTGAAGTATCTGAAATAAAGACGACATACTATTCTAAACTGAATGATCATCTTGCCAACATGACTTTGTATAGTCCACCTCCTACCAACCTGCAGGCTCACTGGAAAGGCTTCGTTGAGCCTTCTGCTAAAATCACCACTTGGGACACAGGTATGCCTGTGCCACTTCTGCAGTTTATTGGAGTCAAGTCTGTAGAGGTACCTGAAGAACTCCAGATGCACCACCATCTTCTGAAGACCTATGCACAGGTCAGTAGAGCATAATGATGCTTCTAGTCCCGTTGCTCAGAGATGTGACCTCTTATAGGAAAAAATCTAAACACAGCAAGGCTGCCATTTGGAGAATAGCATAGTATTCTCTAGGAAAAGCAGTTCTGCTCTATTTTTCGAGGCTGGGATTATGCCATTTTTCTTCCAGTGTTGAAGACAGACATGTCCTCTCCCCCAAATCTGACTGTATAATTCTGTTATTTCAACAATATTTTGTGGCAGTGAAGAAAAAAGCTTATAGAAAATACATTCTGTTATTCTTACAAATAATAGAAACTATTATGATAAATTGCTATAATTTATGTACTTTATGATTATAACGAGTACTTTGTGAGAGAATGAATCAAGAATTTGGTAATAGTGTACGGAGTTTCAAAAGCCAGTACTGAGTGTTTGTTTTTTATAAATATATAAACATAAGCATAGACATGTGGCCAAGTTTGACAGTCAGTTTTTGATAGCTCATATGTTTGTGTGCAATAATTGGATTGGTTTGGGTTTGTGAACGTTTCCCTTTGATGAATGACGACCATGCGCAGGTGTCTAGTTGGCAGCCATAGAGAGGCCATGAGTTGAATATTTCAGAAGACCGATGTTCTTGACTTCCCAGCCCAAGGCAAGAACGCCACAGCTGTGTACGATCGTTTGTCTGCAATTCTGCAGGCCAGAACAGCGGGAATTCTGGAGACTGAAATACTTACACCTGGTGTCTTTCATCACTGCTAACCAGACAAATCAAAAGTCTGTCAAGAGCACGCTCTGACCTGTGCTAAGGGTTTTAGTATTTTCAGACTAAGATCTAATTTGTCAATCTACAGTTTGTTGACTGGTAAGCGAACACGTGGGTCATCCATCATTCTGTGGTCTGCAGGGCAACCTTCTTCAGGATGTGCTGAAATAAGACCGTGTGTGTTCCAAACCAACCTAAGCTGGCTGCAGGAATACAGCATTTCTCTCTGTAGTGTTTTATTTTTTAACTAGCTTCTAATATTGATCTGTGGCACCAAAAGAGCTACGGATGGAAAAAGGCAAAACAGTAACTTTTCCTTGTTTGTTTGTTTAGTCAAGAGTTCAAAAAATGGAGGAAGGAAAAAAGCTGGACTGGGCAACAGCTGAAACTTTAGCGTTTGGTTCCCTCCTGTGTCAAGGTAAGAGGCAACTAGACAGCAGACAATAAGATATTTTTGCTTTGATGACAATAAAGTGTAACATTAGACTTCTTAGGTGTTTTTAAGTCCAAAGATTGATATGATATATTAATTTGACAATTTGCATTTGCATGGTACTAAGAGAAGGTAAATGAGTCCTGTATGTCACTAATATTTGTAGACTGGGTACTAAATGTCTTCAAAGAATCGTTGCTTCCTCCTACCCCCCAAAAAAGCTGGTGCTTAGCAGTAAGCACATGAGCAATGCAGCTGACATCAGTGGGGCCTCCCATACACTTACCTTTTCGAGTGTTTCATGCTACAATTTCTTTTCCCTCCTCTCCAGCCTGAATTCATATCTCCATTTACATATGATACAGAATGCACATATTTTGCAGCTTGCTTCAGTAAATTGAACCATTTACCACAAAATAATTCTTGGCTGCAGAGAGGAGAAAAGAGAAAAATCTGAGTGTCTCTCTGCTTATGAGTTGGAGCTGCTGCTGGTTAAGAATTCCATCCCAGATTTGATGTTGCTGATGAGAAATCAGCAGAGACATAACAAGAGAAGTAATATTTTTAGGAGCGGGGAGCTGTTGTCCTGCATGTTTTCTTTTTAAATGACTTGCTAATCTAGTGTTTTGTTTATTGCTTGGCAAGGGTTTAATATCAGACTAAGTGGACAAGATGTTGGCAGAGGAACCTTTAGCCAACGACACGCGATGCTGGTTTGCCAAGAGACAGATGATACCTACATTCCTCTGAATCATATGTCACCAGACCAGAAGGGTTTCCTAGAGGTAGGTTCTGTGGTCCACAAGACAAACTTCAAGTTGTGCTGAAACAAAATGCATATTTTAAAGCTGCTGAGACATATGTAGGTAGCCTGTATATTCTGGCAAACCACAGATACAGATACATAAAAACTGTCAGAGCACCCCCATTCTTTGTAGTTACCCTCTTTACGAATTTAACAAGGTGTTTTGCTTTTCCTTGAGAGATCAGCTATTATTCTTTTCCCCTCAGTGTCTTCATTCAAAAGCAAAAAAAGAGGTGACCGTCAGTTGCCTGTAGGAGTGCACGTCTGCAGTGTGCCTAGCACTGCTGTGCCTGGTTCCAAAGGTTCTTAACCTTGGGTTGTCTTCTCCCTCACCCACCCCTCCCAACAATTTCCTTTTGGTAGGTGAGTAACAGTCCCTTGTCTGAAGAAGCTGTGCTTGGTTTTGAATATGGAATGAGTATTGAGAGCCCTAAGTTACTGCCAATTTGGGAAGCTCAATTTGGAGACTTCTTTAATGGAGCCCAGATAATATTTGACACTTTCATCTCTGGAGGTGAGTGTACAAGGAGCTAATATATGTAAAAATTAATCATTTTTAGAAAATCTTTCAGCTTTAAAGTAAAAGGGCAACATGTTGAGAAAAGAATTCTGTTTTCTCAAGAAGTCTTGTGAGCTTGCCTGTGTGGTCCTGACTTCTATGCAGCTCTTCTCTGAAGACAATCCATGTAAAACAAAAGACACCCCACCCTTGGCAGAAGACAGTCATTCTGAAAGGACACTTGATTATATTAATGGCCTTTCTTTCCTCCTGCTATTTACTTCACTGTGTGTGTACAGTTGATAGCTTTTTAGGCTGTACCTTTCCTTCATGAGGCATCTGAAAAATTCCTGAAGCAATACAGGAGGAAAATAGTGATTATTTAAAACAAACAAACAAACCAGCCCCCCCCCCCCCCCCCAACAATGCCTTACAACCAACCTCAAAGTTTAACTGCCATGTTTTCAGAGTGCTCAGACATCGCAAAAAGACCTCTTTGAGCTGGAAGATGCTGAGAAAATGCTAAGATAGATTTCTAGAGTGGGATTCCTTGTATGTAAGCATCCAGAGTTTCGGCATCTAGCCTCACATAGGCCTCTGCACTCCCTCTGTAATCATAGATGGAAATTCAGAGGCCCTCTTATCCCACCCATCCTCGATGGGTATTTGAGGCTGGGATGAACTACCTTCTAGATTTGACTGTAATCCCTGAAATAGCGCAGGAGGTTTGATGGAGCCCAGGGGAACTAGCCTGTGGCTAGCACTGCTGCGTTAGCTAGGACTGGCTCACAGGATGCTGCCTGGGTCACACCTGCAGAGGATCGAATGGCCAGGTATGCAGAAAATAGCAGGGAGTTATGGTTAGGGGTTTGCTTACTGGAGAGTTACCTTTGAGGTCCCCTGTTAGCCAGAAGGACAACTCCATTAAGAGGATTCTTGCATACTGTGGTGATGTTTTAGACTTAAGTTTTAAAATCTTCACCGTGTCATGTGCTCCACACGGAGGCTTAAGTCTTCTGGAAGGCCAAAGTTACAGGCTAATTTCAGAAACTTCAGATCATCTTATGTGTGCTGTTTCACTGTTGTGAACCTCTCGCCAAAATGCCAGCAGCATGTTTCAGACTTGTATTTAATGATGTGGAAACTAGCTATTCTTTTTTCCCAAGTAGTTTGTGCAAAGTAATACGTGTTTTGCAGCTTTATGTTCTGTGGGAATCATCTTTCCTTCCTCCTCATTGTGTGTTTCTAGGTGAGGCCAAATGGCTTCTGCAGAGTGGGATAGTAATTCTTCTTCCCCATGGCTATGATGGTGCAGGCCCTGAGCACTCATCGTGCCGGATGGAACGGTTCTTACAGGTACCCCGCCACATCTCTCAGATTCACGTATCCCCTATCATAGCGCTGGCAATCAATGCTTTGGGAGTCTTGTCACAAAACGCCCCATTCCTGCTGTACCTGCTAGTGACATCAGAAGCTGGAGACTTACCAGGATCGTACCATCATGATGAGATAGGAACAGGCTGGGCTGAAAGTGGAGGTAGAAGGGGGACTGTGATGAGAAGGTGCAGGTCTGGAAGTGGTGAGGAAGCAGTTTGAGTTTAAATGCTACCACAACAGCTCTGGTTCCAAGACTTTGAACCTTGCAGTAAATGCTTGCTCTTGTTGCATCTCTGTCACCTGCCCAAGCGGGTGTGTGGTAACATGAAACTTTTCAATGTGAGATTTGCATAGTGTTTGCAGAGGCAGCCAGCCCTAGTGGGACATGCTTCAGTACTGCCTGCTGTCTTTTTTTGACTGCTGCTCCTCAGCAACGTCACTGTCCCACAGAGTGAGTCCAGTAGCAAGACAGAATTGCTGAATTGCAAATAGCAGACCTCTAATGAGCACTTCTTATAGAAAACATTTTGGGAGTTGGCATCAGAAACAGAGCGCCACCCTCTTGTGCAAACCACTCACAGATCTATCCACTATGCATGGAGCTTACAAACAGAATGCTGGGCACTATTAAAGTATCAGTTAGTAAATCTGTGGCACATTTTTTGGGGGGAAAAAGAAAAAATCACTGTTGTGCCCTTGTGACTGCAGCAAGTAAATGAAAGCCTTTTCATCCGAGTAACGGCTTACGGAGGGGTTTGCAGCATGTTTGGAGGGATGCTGCCACTCTGATGAAGAGGTGATGACCTCTCCACTGTTGGAAAACCTGCATGCCCTGGTTACGATGTGCTAGAAGGAGGCAGTTCAGTTATAATCCTGCCAGTTAAATGCTAAAGCCATTTCTTCTCTGAAGTTGTTCTTCCCTTGCAATCAATGTCTGAATTGGGATATTTGCTCTTCTATTCTTATACTAGTCAGCGTGCCTCACGTGCCTGGATTCTCTCTTGCATATTTGGCTCACTGCTTGCTTCTTGACAAGGTATTGCCTGTGTTCCCCTTCTACAGATGTGTGACAGCTCAGAAGAGGGAGTTGATGGGGACCAGGTCAACATGTCAGTTGTGCATCCCACCACTCCAGCACAGTATTTCCATTTACTCCGGCGGCAAATGGTCCGAAACTTCAGAAAACCTCTCATTGTTGCCTCTCCCAAAGTGTTACTCAGGCTCCCTGTAAGCTGAAAACTTTCTTTTTCTCCCCCCCCCCCCCCCGCCTCCTTTTCTTCCTCTTCCTCTGTGTTTTCTTCCCCTTTCTCTTTGTTTTTTCTCTGTGTTCTCTGATCTTTGTTTTGGGGTCAAATTGATGGGGTTTTGCTTGTTCGGGGCTTGATAGGTTGAGGATTAAAGCTGGGTGGAGGTGAGCTAGAACTAGGGTTGATTCTAGGTGTGGTGGTGTTCTTGGGAATCTTACCATCCTACCTTTCCTCAGTGGGAGTGGGAATGGGAATAGGAGGGAGAGGGAAGACTATCTTTTGTACTTACCAAAACCCTGTCTCGGTATCCTCTCCCTAAGTCTGGCCTGAGGGGAAAAAGCAGCAAGATTTGGTAACTTCCGACTCTCCCCCATGTAGGCTGCTGTATCAAGTTTTGAAGAAATGGCCCCAAGGACAACATTCAAGCCTGTCATTGGTGACTCCTCAGTAGATCCTAAAAGGTAGCTCTACTTTCTTAGGGGAAAAGCTCAGAAAGGATGTCCTGTCCCTTTCTCCTACCTAACAGCTTGAGTTTGAGATGATATGAAAGAGGTGACTTTGGGAGGAAAATGTTTTATGGTGGGTGACTTAGTTTCACTTGTTCTCTCCTTTTCTTCTGCTCACTTGTTGGTAGTTATATCTGTCTGCACAATTGTAAAGTGGTCAGGATTTCAGCCCTTGCCCCCACGGGGAGGCTGTGACCATAGTTACTGGTCTGATGGATGTTATTCTGTGCCGTGCCCATTAGCTAACAGTCAGTGGGAGCAGCCATTATGTGAAGAGATGCAGAATTTGTGCTCTGGTGTTGGAACGCCTGAGCTGATGAAGTGAAGTTAGGGCAATAATAAATTGTGTGTCTATATCTCCCTCCCTCCAGGTATTATAGAGGATCCTGTTCACAATGGGCAGTTCTGGCCTTCATTTTTTCCCCTCCTAAGGTTCTTATCTGGTCCTTGTCCCAGTAGTACCCGAGTCTGACAGCATCCCTGATGCATCCTCACCCACAATCAAAAGGCTGGAAGCATCTTAGCATCTTGGTTTTTTGAAGTGGGATGGTGAGGCACAAAGGGTGAGGTTTATCTCCTTGCTTTTGTCCAGTACGGTTAGGCAGCCAAGACCTCTCTGATTGCTGGGGAGTATTGCGTATCCCCAGCAGGCAGTTCCTCTTTGGGCTGGGAGAGAATTGTCCTCTGGAGGTACTTCTCTCGCTCTCTGGTGTATTCTCTGCGGAGAGCGCATAGATGACTAGCTTTGACTAGGTGTTTAATTTTTAGATAGTTAAAGCTAAGAGAGATGGATCCTATTGTAAGCTAACTTTTCCAGGATTACTGAAGAAACAGGACCTCTGGGCTCTGGCATACTGTGCCCAAAGGTTAGTTTGCCAGCTGTTGGAGAGGAGTGGTAGGGAAGGGAAGGCAAAGAAGAGAAAAGATGGTCTAGGGTAGCAGTTTAGCTTCCTAAAGTCATCTTTAAAGTTTGGCTGGTTGTTTTTTGTTGAAAGTGTGAAATGGCTCTGCACAGAGTTTCTGTAAAACACTAAACTTGGAAACATTCCTATTTTTCTTTAGTGTCACCCAAGTGGTGCTCTGTTCCGGTAAGCATTACTATGCTTTGGTGAAACAAAGAGAGACACTGGGAGAGAAGCAGCACAGCACAGCTATTCTGAGACTTGAAGAACTGTGTCCTTTCCCCCTGGAAGCTCTACAGCAAGAGTTGAGCAAATACAGCCGTGCGAAAGGTCAGCCAGATTTGTGCCTTTGTGTTTCTAGGCTCTTTGAAGTACTGAACTAAGTCTGTTGCCTGTCTTTTAGGATGAAGAGTTGTAGTGGCTTTTTTCCTCTTTGCTCTCCCCTGCATACATCCAGTGTTTCTGGAGTGGGATAATACAAATGTTTACCACTTGTGCTAAAAGAACTTGTCTCCCTGCTATTGTTAGCTTCCATAAAGCACTACTAAAAATCGGAGTGAACCATTTGGGGCATTTTTTGCATTGGTCTTTGCTGTCCAGTCCTGTACGTAGCTTTTGAAAATGGCACTAGAAAAGCAGAATATTCCCACAGTATACCCTGATGGTGGACACGCTTTTGGTTTGACTTCAGCAAGCTGTGACCTGCAAGGGAATTCAATCTTGCAAGCCTTCATTTCAAAGGTAGTGCCAAGACAGAAAAGGCAGAGGTGCTATGAAAGAAAAACCCATTTTTCTTGACCTGCTGAAAAGGTAAATACGTGCATTTGTAATGTACCCTTATCCTTCCTTTAGTCTTCATCTGGAGTCAGGAAGAACCACAGAACATGGGTCCATGGTCCTTTGTGTCACCACGGTTTGAAAAGCAGCTGGGGCTTAAGGTAAGATGTCCCTATGGTGTTTTAGTCTTTAAAATGAAGCTTGAAGTTCTCCTTGAATGCAAAATTCTGTGGTGCTTACACAAAAAACAAATCCTGATGCCTAAACCCAGTGTGTGTTCTAATTTAAGCTACTTTATGCTCTTTATAGCACCATTTAGTGGTGATGGGCAGGACTGGAGTTTTCTTTTACGAGGTGGGTAGTCTAAGTAGACAGGACGATGAAAGATCACAGGTAGGAAACGACATGCTTGAAGTGAGTAGGAGGAGAACCCAAAGCTGCCGTTTGCTCTGGCAGATCGTGCACTATAATGTTCTTGGAGCCATGGTCTTTGGGAGATGGAGGATAAGTTCCTGCATTAATTCTGGCTGGGACTGCCCAGTATCTGACAGTAGATATCGCCATGGCATCAGAGGACCTCAGGATGCGATCATAGGATCGCTTGTGCTTCATTAATCGTTTCCTCCTGACACAAATTTCAGCTCCGTCTTGTGAGCAGACCTCCTTTACCAGCCCCAGCAGTTGGCATTGGAACCCTACACCAGCAGCAGCAGGAAGACATTCTTACCAACACATTTATCTAAGTTTTCAACGGATGGACTACTCCTCCTGTCAGTCATGTTTGGTGCCTCCTCCTATGAAGAACAACAAAAGCCAGACCCTTAAGACCCAGTTCTCCAAAATGGGAAAAAAAGAATGGAACAAGTTCTGTAATGATGAAGCAATTTTTTCATGTAGGGGAATATCTAAAGATGAGAGGTGATGCCTGTTACTCTAGGTACTTCTTGTTGTCTTGTAGTATTTTCTACAAAACATCTTTTTAAAGTTAAAAATCCAGTCCAGGGGGCAGGTCAGTGAGGTGGTTATAAAATACCTTGTATCACATTGCTTATCTGCAGTTGGCAGTTCCCTGGGATGGTGCATGTGTGGAAACAGTTTCTGTTTCCATAGAAGTGTTAGTGCCCTTTGGTCGAATAAACGCTTCCCCGTGCCTGGGAATGAGCCATTTCTATAGCAGTGTGTTGTGGATTTCCTCGTTTCTTTTCCTGTGGCCCAGGAATGAAATCTGTTGCAGCTCTCGGTGCTCTTCTCAATGCATGAGTTGTTAAAGCAGTATTCCTGAGGGGGACCTTGCAGGATGGCTCCTGAAGACTTTGGGTATCACTGTTTCTCTCGCCTGGAGAAGCAGTGCTTTCACATCAAGCTTGTAGGGTGGAAGGCATGCTGCAGGGATCATGCCGTATTTTAGAACCGTATTGTGGAGGGGCCAAATCAGTTTCTAGAGGCTAGCCTGAAGGGCAATGCTACCTCCTACCTGGGAAATTCTTGCCAGTGTCCTCCTTCTGGTTTGTTATTTGTTTGGGTTTTTTTAACCCCAAGATTGTACTGTTAAATTGGTCCATTGGTTTAGTCTTCCGTGTTGACAAGGAACATGTAACGTACCACTAGTAAAGCGAAAGGGAAGTGCATTTAAGAAACCACTCTTTTCCAGTCCCAGTTTGCTCCCAAACTGCCCTCCGCTCCCAGCTGCAGAGACATTTCTGGAGCCAAATGCTCTCTACCCCAGCAGTCAGCATCTGGCTCCTGGCCCCGCAACTCCCTGAGGGAAGGTTTCAGCACAGCTGTCATCTGGGGACAGGGAAGAAACCAGTCTTAATTGGGAAGCAAAGGATAAATGACCTTTTGGTTGTTGAGGTTAAGCAGGAGAATAATGAAGCCAGATTGCGGAGGGAGGTAAAAGCTGCCCTGGTAGACCCCAGTGCTGACTGCCCTCCTGCTACCCCACGGCAGCACCCATCACCACAGGATTTTTCCCAGCTTTTTTTTTTTCTTGTCTAGTTGTCAGTGTGAAGTTGGCACTTCCCTACTCCTCTCGAAGTTATCTGGGGGAGCATGCTTGAATAAACCAAATGCAGCATGAACCAAAGACCTTTTTGAAAAGAAACAAGTGGGGTTTAACCAAATCCAGCACTTCCAGACAGGAAGTCCTGCTAGGTGAGAAAGGGTGCACATTGACCTGGGGAAGCAGCTCCCAAAAGCGCCTCTGAAGCATGCTTTGGTATTTTACCCTAATTATTTCACACATTCATTCATTAACTCTATATGACCCAGAAACAACCTCTGTAATCTTGGTTCTGTAGTCTGTTTCACATGACTTCTTTAGTACATCGATCACAGTGACATGAAATCATGTTTGCTCTAGCAAACTTCACAGCTGCTTAGGCATTCTGAACAGCTTTATCTAGTCAAGATGTACTCCAGTTTACATTTCTGCTCTGAGATTTCCAAGGATCTCTTGCTGTGGCCTCTGGGCAGCAGAGTCTTCCAGGTTGACATCGCCTTTCCTGAAAACAGCTGGAGCTCTGCCTGTCCTGTACCTCTTGCTGGTTTCAGCCATGAATATTATCTAGTAACAGCAGCTGTTCTTTCACAGGGATAGGGGTATGTTTTGTTTGGATGTAATAGTTGGGGTGTATACCTCAGTTTGTTAGACGCTTTGCCCAAACAGGCACTTGTGTTGTGCTGGGTACTTTCTGTACAATTTATCTCCTGATGCTGTGCTCACAAAGAACCTCTGCATTGGTGAAAAAGGAAGCAGAAGAGTAATATTGCTTTGGCTGCAGCTGTAGCTAAGAAAGTTGCAGAGCACAATCATCAGCCTTGACTCGAAGCTGCATAAAATTATGTAAACCCACATTTTTTTCACTATGACAATACGCACAAGGGAATAACAGACCCAGTATGTTGAGTTTCACGTGGCCTGCGCCTGACCGTGCTACGCAGCACTTGCACAGGCTGTGCAGGTTTGGTTATCTAACCGAGTAAAGGACGCTTGAGTGTTCAGAGCCTGTTTTATCCTCCCGCTGGGAGACCCAGCTGTTTGTGTAGTGCTGCTCGGCTGAATGCCCCTGGCCTAGTGTTCCTGTGCCACGGAGCCCCCCAGGGATGCTGGGGTGATGAAGGGAGAGCTTCAACACGGCGCTCCTTGGTGTTGCTGATGCAGATTGCCTGCAGAACACACACTGCTGTTCCATGTCAGCTAACAGGAGCAAGATAAAGCACTTGCTGAGTTAGGGGTTAATGCCGCTTCTCCCACCAATTTTGGATGCATACAAGGCTGTTTTCAGTTTGCGTGCCATGCTCTGCTCTGCATGTAGACTCTGCTCTCCCTGCATGAGTGCTGGATTCCTTTTGCACAAAAGCATTTTGGAAAAAAGGAGCAGAAATTGCAAAAACCCCAGATGAGAGTGCTGCTTGACAACGGGAGCGAGTTTCCTGTGCGTGCAGGAAACTGAAGTCAGATGAAATGGTACGCAAGTTGGGTGAGTGGATAACCAAGCAGGTCCCGGTCCCTGGACAGGAGAACTTTGTGGGTCATTAAAACAACAAGGGAAACTTTATGTGCCGTTAGATAGCAAAAAAGCTAACTAGAAAGAGGAAGAGTTAACAGCAGTTACGCATTGTGGTGCATGGGCCGAGATGCAGAGGTAATGACAGAAGTTACGGATGGGTGTTCAGGATTTTCAGGGAGAAGTGCAAGACTGGAAGAAAAAAAGTAGACACTGAAGGAATGAGAGGTTGAGCAGTTCATTAAAGACAGCAGTAGCTCTCGGTGACAGGAAGAAAACACATCAGGAAAACAAGTATTTTAAAACAAGGATTTTAGCAACAGTGATGTTGTTTTAAATTAAAAAAAAAATCTAGCCTGAATTTTGAAGGCGCAATGTTCTGAACACGGTAGTATTCATTCGGAATGAGCAAAGAAAACAATACTGCATTTTGATTTTTTTTTTTTTTTTACTTCTGCCACTGGGAACCCCTTCATAGGTGACACAGTAACATTTCTTGAGCACACCTGGAGTGGTGCATCTATGTTAGTACGGATTGAAGAAACCTGGACCTTTTATCAACCACCAAAACACAGGCCAGCGACTTACAGATAGCTCGTCTGCTCCCAGCAAACCTGCCTAACAAGACCTGTAATTTAAGGAACTTTTAAGATAAATATGGCTAAAAATCTGAACAAAGGGTAATTACAAGAAACTTCCTGAAGTTTAGCTATTAACCCACCTATTAATCTGTAGATTATAATCAACAAGATGCTTGGCCAATTAATTATGAACATTTGTCAGACTATTCGGGAAACCATAGGTGAAAGTAACTGCCACAGGGTAACTCGTTAGTGTTTGTAAAATTATGACTATATAAACGGGAAGAAAAACCCTTTTTCAGCAATTTCAGATGAGGGAGGCTACCCAACAAAATTCTTTAAAGAGACTGTATCAAGGTCTTGGTTAAGAGGATTTCTTCTCAGGGAAGGCAGAATAAAATCCAGTCTGTAGATTCAAGGTTGGGGAGGAGCCCTAACCCTTCACACGTCTCATTCTTTCTTGGCAGCTTAGCCTAAACCAGGAAGAATACAAGCCTGCGCACAGGCAGAGTTACTCAGAAAGAACAAATACTATTTTAAATTATCATATGTAAATTCTGCAGTAAATTCTGATAACCCGCATTTTACAGACCATTGCCTATTGTAACTGAGAGCGCTGACGAAGGTGGGATAACCCGCCCCCGGGATGGGATGGGATGGGATACCCGCTCCCAGGCAGCCTCTGTTGTCAGGTTCGCTTCACCCACAGACCTGGTGGCTTTATCAAATTACCCGTGAAATTATCACATCGCTATGGGTGGGCTGGGGTACTCGTCAAACCCACCGGTACCAAACCACTACAGCTGTGCTGCTCCGATCGAGACCGCTGTATCAACAGCAGGGAGACCGACTCGAAACCCCTGAGGACGAGGAAGGTACGAGCAGGGCTGCCGTTCAGAGCGAGTTGGAGGCCTGCACATCCTCATCCTCATCCTCTTCATCCTCCTCCTCCTCCTCCTCCCGCGCAAGGACGGGGCTCTGCGCACCCTGATCTGGTTAAAGCTGTCCCTGCTCGCTGCAGGGCCTGGGCTGGGTGAGCTCCAAGGGTCCCCTCCAACCCGGAGCGTTCCGCGGTTCCGAGGCAGACGGCCGGCACCGGCCGAGCCCCGCCTGCCCGTGGGCGGGAAGAGCCGCGGCCCGCCGCGCGGGGCATGCTGGGAGCGCGGCGGCCGGCGGGTCCTTCGCGGCCGGGGCTGCCCGCCGCCAGCCTGATCCGCCCCGCCGCGGCGGCCGCGCCCCCGCCCCGCCGCAGGTTCCCCCTCCCCTCGCCCCGGGGCAGGCGGCGGCGCGGCGCGGAGCGGGCGGCCGGGCGGGGGCGGGGGCTCCTTCCCCCGCCGCGCCGGCAGCGCCGCCCCCCCCCGGGCGGGGACAGGCGGCCGGAGCGCTGCCTGCGCGCCGGGGGGTGGGGCCCTGCGGCCGGCGTGACGTGCGGGCGCCGGCCGGCGGCGGAGCGGAGCGGAGCCGAGCGGCGCTGAGGGCGGCTGCGGCAGGCGGTCGGCCCCGCCGCCGCCATGGGCAGTGAGTGCGGGCGGCTGCGGGGAGCGGGCCCGGGCCGGGGGGCAGCGGGCCCTGGGGGGCCGCGTCGTCGGCCTGGGTGAGGGGCGGAGGCGGCCGGCCCGGCGCTGAGGGGGCGGCGAGCTGAGGTGCCGCCCCAGCGGGCCGGGGAGGCGGCGGCGGCGGGCCAGGCGCCTCCCGAGCGGGTTTGCCCGCTGCCGGGCAGGGGCTGAGCCGGGCCGGCGCTGGGCACCGCCTGCTGCTGCGGTGGGGTGGGGGTTGCCCCTCTGGCCTCCGTGTTCCGCTGCGGGAGCCGTGCCGCTGCCGTAGGGCGAGCGTCTCGCGATGGGCTCCCAGGGCTCGGGATAAATACAGGAGAAACGTGTCACGGCAGAGCGCAACGGTGAACGTGGCGCTGCCGCCAAAACGTTGCTTGGCTCGCGGTGTAATAAACGCGTTTTCTTTGAAGAGGTGACTGTTTTCTGTGCTTCTCCGGTGTGTTGGGGCTGGGAATAATGGACAAGTTGGAAGACAGATTGCCCACCAAGCGCATGTGCTTTGATTTTTTTAAAATACTTTTTCTCCCAGAAAAAGAGCGCAAACTGTTGAGCTTTTCTGTGTTTTTAAAGGAGAAACTGTGAAGAGAGATGTATCAAAAGTTAAAATCCCCAAAGTTCTGATCAGAATAGGCGTCGCAGTGATTTAAATTACGATTTCTAAACATATTTTAGTGATTGAATTATTTGCTCAGCTAAATATTTCTGTAAAGCATAAGACGCTAATATGTGCATGGATACTTTTTGATGTCAGTATCCTTTGCTTCTGTGTTTAACTAGCACAGACTGATACTAGGTCATTTATTTTTAGGTGGAATACAACTTAGTTCACTTCTGGTGATCGATACAGTGCCGCTTCTCATCTAAAATGATTCCAGCTGTGGAAAAAAGGATGGGCCAAATCTGATCAGAACAAGAATTATTGTTCACGTTTTTGCCCTGTTCTCAACTCTTTTAAGAAGAGGGCGTTAGTTTTCAGACATTGAATTAGAGTGTGCGTTGATTAAATAATTCATTTATAAAGTGTTACTTGCAATTTATTCTTATCTTCTAGAAGTTAAATAAAGTTGTATGAAGTTTTATAAATTCATAAAGGTTCATTAATACATTTTTCTCTCTTCTTTTGTGTGTGTTTGCTTTTCTGGAACAGTAAAATTTTTAGAAGTTATTAAGCCGTTCTGTGCAGTGTTACCTGAAATCCAGAAACCGGAAAGAAAAGTGAGTGCCACATTATGTTCTTACTTCTCTTAGTTTAAAGATAAGAGAACACTGTGATATTCAGTTCCACACTCCAATGTAAATACAGACAGTGGGCCCTAAAGTAGGATGCATTCTTTGGAGGAGGGGGAATCCATGTTAAGGTAAAAGATTACCATGATGATGAATGAGTTTTTACAGCCTTCTGATAAGTTGTTCCCCTTGGTAATTATGCTAACTAATTGTTTTTAAAGAAGTTTCATCTCTAGCTAAGTTTATTTAGTTTCAGCTCCATATGATTGGGTCTATTTTAATATACTAGAACAGCGTTTTCAAGCTTTTTTTTGTGTGGATATCATTGTTGTCTTTGTGGATACCACTGTTGGCACTGAGTGCTGGTTACAACTCTGGGCTTTGAGCTGGCTTATGTATTACTTCAAAAAGGCTTGCGCTGTAATTCAGGAGCCACAAATTCAGTTCTTCCTTTCCCACAAAATATTTTCTACTCCCATAGCTGTGATTCACCTTGATGAAGTGGGAAAGTGATCTGTGATACAGTTCAGGTAATTGCTCCCTGGTCACCTACTGGATATGACGCTTTTCTTTGTTCTGAAATCAGTGAACTGAGTTCATTTACAACTGATCTCTCTATTCCCCTTGCCCTAGAAACTCCTCCCATTTCTTGGCACAATTTCTAGATTAAAATTAGTTAATTCCTACAGATCGGAAAGAGAACTGTCTTGTCAAAAAAAAAAAAAAAAACAAAACCAAACCACAAGCCCATTTTTTACTTCCAAAACTCAAGCAAGGTGAGTCACCTAGGTGACAAAGGTTCTAATTAGAATAACAAATTTACCTAATATTCATTGTCATGACTGGCATGAAAATTCCTTAAGAGCTAAATGTGGATTTTTATATTCTTAAAAGAAAATGCATAGCTGGGAACATGACACCATCTGAGAGATTCTCTTTTGTTCATGAGAGCTTCCTGAAGGTTAGGACTGGATGCAGAGATGTTTGTGCCAGTAACCATGGCTGAACCTGCTGGATTGAATGGAGAAGATACAATAAAAACTGCTGATTATTCCCCTCTGGAACTGATTTTTAAAAAGACTGGGATTTGTCCCCTGGCTCTTTGCTCCATCTGTCATTCCTTGTTGCTTTCCAGTATCTTTCCCTCTTGGGACAAGTTTCCAAACAAATTATTTAGGTCAGACAAAGGCATCTTCAGAGCAGGAATTTCCAGAGGCAGACCCTGTGCTAAGATTTGGATGCAGCAGATCTGGGTGGAAGGTACCTGTCTTTGTTTCTGCAGTGATGAACCTTAGTGCAGTCTTCCGCTGCTGACTTAGGGCATATCTGTGATCAGTTGGTTACGTCCATCCCATTTTTGTCAAGTGAAGTGGATGGGAAGAGGGAAGTTAAGACACATCTACAGATATTGATGTATCTGTAAAGCTCACTGACAGTTGTGATTTTTCCCTTGTTTTTTTCCCTCCTCCCTGTCTGTTTGCCAGAGAGGAACGGGGGCTCGATCTGCCCATGTCCTCCATCAGCAGATGAAGGATGCCCAGAGGGGTGCCGAGATTCCTGTCCTTGCTATTTGGGTCACTTTGTCTTTATTACTATCTAGGTCACTGTCTAGGCAATGACTGCCAGTTGCCAGCTTTGTACACATTTGAAGTGAAAATATAATTGGGAACATCTTTCCTAGACTGAAGAGCCCTTTGACCACTTTAAGTTATGTTCCTTGCTTGTGTTTAGTCTATCAAGTGACCTAGGTCATTCTATAAAACTGTAATTCTTTGTTATTTGTTGTTTTCTTGCCAGATGTCACTGGCAGACATCATTAGTAATGGTTTTAGTGGATTGATTAAGGCCAGGACAAGAAATGAAGATAACAAAATAGAAAAAGAAATCTGTTTTCTCTAAACTTGTATTGATTGTTAAGTGAACGTGAAGTTTTGATTCAGTTGGGCACTCATTGAATCGTTTTGCCATTATTGTTGATGAGGGAAGTGGGCTTTTTCTGTCACTAGGGAGTGTTGCTTCTGTGTTTTGATTAACAGAAGCAATTGCTGCTTTTTGTAGTTAGTAGTATTGGCTCATATTTCTCTCATATGCACAGCTATTTCTAAGTAAAACACACTGTTCAGAAAGCAAGAAGATGATGCTTAAGTCCCTTCATTTTCACAAGTTTTAAGAAAAATGTCCAGTTGAATCTGATCAGATGATGAAATGTACTGTCCCTGTGCTTGTTATCATTTGTGGCTGGAGTATTTTGGTACCAGTCTATATTTTGCTGTTCCTAGCATATGGATTCAGATGCCTCCTTTTTCTTTTTTGTCTTTTTGAATCATAGAGACAGTGTTCCTTCTGAGTGACTGTGATTTGGGTGATGCAGAATTTCTCTAATACTCACATTCACCACAGTTACAGAGAGAGCCAGAGCAGTTGTAGAGCTTGACTGATACCTCAGAAGCTAAGGTTAACTATTGGGCTGCAGAGATAATTTGGTTAAGCATTTTTCTTTTTAGAAGTCTGTATTTAAAATCTTAATTGTAGATTTCAAACAGCACTTAATAAAGTGGGTCAGCACTGCATAAAGTCTAACGCTTTTTGGATACTGTTTGTATTTATTTGCTGCTGTCACTATTTTTCTTTTTTTAAACTTTGTACTGCAAGTATTTTTAGCACCTGGTCTCTTTTAAAGGAGTGAGGCAGTATTGGTAAATAAATTAAATTGCCGGGATTATTTAGCTTCTAAGTAAGTGCATGATTTCACTTACAGACTACTTCTGGGTTGTCTTTTGCTTGAGAAGCTGTGCTGCTGTGTCGGTTTGTAGTTTCTCATTTGTGGGTGTTCAGTACCTATAAACCCAGGCACTAATCCTTTTTCTTGTTACTTCTCTACAGGCAGATTCAGTGGTTGGAGGCAGAAAGCTAGTATTTCTGCTGTATCTCTCTTACATGTTAGTTCGTGTCACGTTTTAGTAGCTGCTGTGCTCTTGCCTACAGTGAACACACTTATCCTAAAGTTTACGGTCCATGGAGGAGAGGTGGGAACTTGAACATAACACTGCATCTTGGCGCTCTCTGGTCTCTTCAAGTGCATTTCTTTATCTCATGCTTTGAGTAATCTGCTGGTTCAAACCTAAATCTTGTGATTCTTCTCTTCTTGCACCTGGCACTAGTTACCGTTGCCTCAAATGTTGTGACCCTCAGATTTACTTCAATGTATTAGTGACTAATGATTGTTGATCTGACATTCTTTTTAAAGTAATATATAATCTACATTGATAAAAATATTTTGGAGGGAAAAAAAGAGTCTTTAAAAATTATTTTGTGGTATGTGCCCATGAACATAATGGTGGATTTAAGCTTCTTCTTACACCCTTTGAAGAACTTAATTCTAAATATATTGAATTGCTGTCCAAAATTCATGGTTCTTCTGGTTTTTATGACTTGTCTTCACAGCAGTGAAATCTCTTTAAAAACTTTATAGTGCTTTAGTTTAATAACTTCCAGCTTTACAAAACAGTGCCTCCCTTCTGTTCAAGCCTAGAGCACTAATCACCGAAGATAAGTTTTTTGCATTAATCTTTCACGTTTGTTCTGGTATGTCCGTGTTTTTTAGCCATACTGTTGCTTTTCTGTAAATATCCACTATACTAGAATACTACATATAAAATATATTCTACTGACTGAATGTAAGTTATGCTGTCTGACAGTTCCCATATAAGTTTTCTTCGACTACACAGAAGCCCATGACTGTCTGTCTCTATAAAATCTGAAATCATATGAAAAATAAGTTCTAATGAGAAGTGATGCCTTCTAGTTCAATATCCTCACATTTAATTCTGAATGATACAGCATTTACTAGTAACGTGAGAGTACAGTGAAAATTCTACATACAATGAACACATTAATCTCTGTGATCTGTTCTGTAGATCCAGTTCAGAGAGAAGGTACTATGGACGGCTATCACGCTCTTCATTTTCTTAGTATGCTGCCAGGTAGGTATCGATGTTTTCTGTGTATCAGAAAATGTGCACTCTGTACATCTAAAATAGAATGCTAACTTGTTCCATGTTGAGCTACCAGTTTGTTATGTATTTTTATGGTTAAGTATTTAAAGTTCAGTTAAAGAAACCTCATTCTCTGAAATAAGCTTTGTTATTGATGGTGTATGTTTTCAGAAACTAATAATTTCTATTTAGTCTAAAATACATAATGTTTTCTCTTGTTAGATGAAAGGTCCTGTCAAATGATGATACTGGCTGCAGGGTAAACAGCCAAGCTAAGTATTCATTGAGTAGTCTAAACAAACTGAGCGATATTATGCATTCTTTACTCTCTGTTCACAGATGAATTTAAATTTTAGCAGTAACAAGTTTGAAAGTGAAATAAAGTGACTGGTTTTACCCGATTTCTCTTGAACAAGCTGATGGGTTGTAAAAATTGCAGAAAAACGTTTTTCTGAGGTGTTTAAGTTGACATTTAGAACTTGTTTTTTTGTGAATATGCCAGCAAAGATGTTAGCTAAAAACCCTCCAAAACACAGGTCTTTGTAAGCATTTACGTGATCTTTATTATTCACAGTTGCAGGAGTTCCTAGAACCTGTACATGGGTTGTAAATGGATAGTGTTGTGTTTTTTGTTTGGTTTTTTTTTTTAAAAGAAGACTATTTAGATATTGCAGAAAGTGAGAATCCATGATTACTTGATACATTTTTTTTTTTTTTAGAATTTTTAGACCTCTTAGAACATTTGCAATGAACTGTATGTCTTCAGGATCAGGCTTTTTAGGTTGCATTTATTAACTTACCCATTCCAGACTCTGAAGCAGTGGTTTAATAATTTTTGTTTACAACTCCAAAGGACTGTTGAAAGGCTAAAACCCAGCTCTTGCACCTTGTTTTTTGGGGAGGAGGAGGCAGGAATGATACTAGAGCTGGAAGAACATGTAGTTTTATCTGTGTTTCCTAGCTGCTGGATATATGCATAATTAAGATTTTGAATCTATACAAAAGATTATAGTTGTTGAATAGGAAATCAGATGGTGCAGACTAGAGTTTTCAGGAATTAATCTGTAAGATTGCCTGGGTTCCTCGTCTGCTGTTTTTGTGCTTAAGAAGAGTTCTAAAGAGCTCAAAATCCCTCAGTACTGACATACAGAACATTGAAGGTTTTGTATAACTTTGCTAACTCTGACAGTTCCGTATGTGGAACGTATTCCCAGCTGTAGAATTTGAATATTTAAACTTGCTGGAGGAAGACACTTACGTTGTAGTTTATGCTGTATCTTTAATTTGTACTGAAAAGGAATTCTGTTTAGGACTGTTTAAAAGAAAGAAAACAACTGCTTTCTTCTGTCTTCTCAAAGACGTTTTGCTGCAGTTCTGTGTTTTTGTTTTTTTTTTTTTTTAACTCAAAATGGCTGCAAAAATTTTGGTGAAATAAGTAATTGAATATCATCTAATATTTTTCTCCGTTCTGTTAATGATTTGTGGTGGCTAACCTATTTATTTTATGCTTTTTCTGTTCTTTTGGGGGTCTGTAGTACTCCAGAACCGCATGTGTCAGGCATTTACATCTTCAACTTCAGTAGGCTGGTTTATGTGCGCTGACTCTTCTTTCTAGGGGTTTCTGCTTTTTCCTGTAGAAGGGTCTTAGTGTTCATAGTTTAGTCCTCTGAGTCATACCCCAGTTGGAGGATTAAAATAGATGGTGTCAGTATGTCTGTTATTGTATGCTCTGGTTTAATTTTAAAAAAAGTTGGAATAAATTATTAAACAGTTGACTCATTACACGTTAAGATTTTTGGATTAATGTAAGCTTTTTTTGTATATCTGCTTAATACCACTGTGCACTTTGACAGATACCTTTGTTTGGAATCATGTCATCAGATTCTGCAGATCCGTTCTACTGGATGCGAGTCATTCTTGCGTCAAACAGAGGTTAGCAGATTATTCCTTTCTCTGTTTTGTAGCGGTATAAACAGACCAGGAGAAAAACAGTTTGCTGTTGAACTTGATACCACCCGGATGTCATGTTGAAACACTTCGTAAAGTTCTTAACACAGATGTAATTAAAATTCACTGATACTTGAGGAGCAGTTTGTCTTAGGAATGGGGTTTCCTTTGATGTACACATGAGATTAATCTTGATTCTCAAGTTTTGGGATGATTCTGTTTTGAATTGTAGAGCAGTCTCTTTCTGATTAATATATGGGACAGGGAATCTGCCCCACCACTTATGAACAGCACTGTTGTGTGGTATGAGAGTGTTGACTATTGTTGACTATTTTCTAGTCGTCAGTTACACCTCATAACATTTTGGCAACCTTATGGGTGAGTAATTTTATAGGTGGGAAAGCTCAGGGCAGAGATGGTTAGGCTTATAGTTTAGCAAAGCCAAACTAACTTATTTTAGAATAGAGAAGTGGATCCCAACCAAATGTATAAGATGACTTAAACTAATGCTAGAAGTCTAAAACTTAAGACGGGTGCCCTGGCATGCATGTCTCTAAATGAGGACACTGACCTCATCTGTGTCATGGAAAATTGGCTGGAAGTAAGAAAGTCACCTCTAATGTGAAGGTACAAATTACTTAGGGATGGCAAATTTTGTCACACCAGCGAACATAATAAATTAAGGATAAATAAGTTAGCTGTTTCAAGCTCTACTGCAGAATGTGATTGTAAAGATTCTGTGTCTCGCTAGCAGCGTGTGACAATATGCTAAATATGCTATCCACTGCCCAGACAGAATGGTGACAGTGGCCAAGAAAAGACTAGAGAGACTGTAAAGGCAACAAAAAGCCCGAGTGGGAAAGTTAATTTACACCTAAGTCAACTGACTAGATGTCATTGGAGGACGTGAGGTAAAGACTAAAGTTTTTGATGTCCTAATTTTCTTGCTGTTGGAGAAGTAGAGATTTCCCTGAGAGGTGACATGATGTTTAACATGGTACTTACTGAACAGTGTGTAGACTGTAGGATATAAATGTGAAAGAACCGCGTTATAATAATGACTTTAATGCTTTCACATTTTACATTTTGGTAGCAGCAAACACACTAAAAAAAAAAAACCAAAACCCGAAAAAAATAATTGTGCAATAATGCTTAAAATTTTTAAAAATTAGCACTGAAACGAGGACTCTGGTAGTTAGGCAGAAATGAAAAGAAGACTCCAGACAACAGGGGAAGTGCTCTAAAACCCTCTGTTGAATTTAGATTGCTTATTAAAAGCTCTTCAGGAAATTAAGTTATTGCGGGATAAAAGGGAAGACCTAATGGCTGGTTGAAAAGATCAGAAGAAATGTCTGTACAAATCTGTAAGGTGCCACAGATTGAATATTGCATGCAGTTCTAATCTACCATGCCACAAAGGATATAGTGGAACTAAAAAAACAATCAGGAAAAGGCA
Source organism: Pelecanus crispus (assembly GCF_030463565.1). NCBI lineage: Eukaryota > Metazoa > Chordata > Aves > Pelecaniformes > Pelecanidae > Pelecanus > Pelecanus crispus. The sequence goes on from NC_134643.1 coordinate 7,493,736, forward strand.
CCAGGGATATAATCTAAGGTAGATATTAATCTGTAGAAAGAGATCCTAAAAAAGGATTTTTGCCATGAAATGCACATATCCCAAATGTCTTTTAAGTCTTCATCGCTGGAAAAAAGTGGATAGGGAATGGATAGTCATTTTTTCCTTATACTGTAAGAGGGAAATGGCAGCCAATAGTATTACTAAGCAGCACCTGTAACTCCAAGTTTCTGAATAAATTACTGGCAGAAGTTGCCAAAGCAGTTTCTGAATAAATCACTGATATCTGGGAAAAGGGAAGTACAGAATGATACTTTCCCCAAAGAAGGGGCGCCTTTCAGAGATGGGCTGTGAGGATAGATAAGCTTCTAGGCTGGTCAGCAAAGGATATACTGTTTCCACTTCTTTTCATCTTCCGTATGACCTTACAGACCATGCTTCCGCTGTCACTGGTTCTTGTTGAGACTTTACAAGTCTGCAGTGGCTAAATGGTTTTTCATTAATAATTTTCTTGGTAATTTTGTGATGGAACACCACTGTACTACACGTGAGAACAGAGTTCCACTTAAATGTACAGAATTGAAAAGAATTGTAAGCTGATTCTCTTTTGAATCTCCCTGGTGGATATTGTGACTTAACATCAGAAAAAATGAGTATTATTCATGTCCCTTGAGTGACCATGTAAAAGATGGTGAAGAATTAATTTCATCTGGCTTAACTGCATATTAAACTCGTAGAATGTGTCCTTACCCAAACTTTTTAAGGTTCCAGCTTGGGAAATGTGGAAAGTTTTATGACTTGGTAGTTCTAGTTTCTTAATTTTCATCCAGATTTTCAGTGTGTTGTTTTTTTAAGCTTTCAACATCTTCAGATAGGAGAAAATTTTCTGGTATTAGCTGAAGGACAAATTAAATTTCAAAAAGTTCTCTCCTTATAATGGTGTTGCTCCAGAAAGATGTTGTGGAAGAATATTTCTGTATTGAGGCGGGAGAGTGTATTGTACAGGCAAGAGGCGGGTTATTTTCCTGAGTTTGATTGCTCTGTGTACATTCAGTTCTGCTTCCGTACCGCATTATAATATAACTCGAGCAGGTATCAGTACTTGAACAAGACCTTGCTGAGAATGTTTCTGAATCGGAGTATCAGGTGGTAGTTCTGGTGTTGCAGGTGCATCTGTCTGAGGATGCAAGCAGAGTGATGCCCAGTCTTTATTACACCAGATGAAGTGGTTGGGAGGGAAGACCAGGCAGGTTTTCCGGAATATGCACCTATATGCTGCAGCAGTAGTGTTTTATGAAGTCACATCGCCCCGTTCGAGTTGTATACAGTTGGAAGTTGATACCTTGGTGACATTGCACCAGTAGGTGAATTGCTAGAGAAGAGCATCTTAATGAGATGTGTTTGTTTTGCTAAGAACTAGTTTAATACTAAACTTCTGTGCTCTTAACTAGAGTCAGGGATTCCAAGAGTGGCATTATCAGCTGCTGTGGATCTGCAGCATCTTTCTTGTGGTCTTCAGAATTCAACTTTTGGAAACTCTGACAGCTGAAGCACTGACAAAGTAAACAACCAGGGACAAGATGCTTCCCAGTGAAAGGTTCCATGACACGATATGCCAAAAAGCTCAACTTTGGTGTGCATTGACCTTTAGTGTTAGCATGGTTTCACAAAAATATTTCAAGTGAAAAGCTACGTAGGTTTCTTATGCTGCCTTCAAAATTACAGACTTCAACACAGCAGCCTTCTTTTGTGAGGAGGTAACAGTCTTTGTCTTGATCATATCTGTACTGGAATATACATGTTTGAAGCATTATGAAAAATGTTCCTTATAGGTCAGAAACCTTTCAACAGACCTAATATCCTCAGAGTAGATGATTGAATGGCAATTGTATTAATATTTCTTCCTCTTTAGGTACTTTGATGGAATTAGGTATCTCACCCATTGTGACATCTGGTTTGATCATGCAGCTGCTAGCTGGAGCGAAGATCATTGAAGTTGGTGATACTCCAAAAGACAGAGCCTTGTTCAATGGAGCTCAGAAATGTAAGCGCTGTTCCAATTAAAATTAATAAACATATTTTTATTCTTGGGAAGGCAGCCTACCTAACTGACATTAGATGTGAGATTTCTTTGGTAGGTGATTTCAGCAGATTTTTTTTAAAGGATTTGCTTTCTCTCTTGTTTTAGTATTTGGGATGATTATTACCATTGGGCAAGCCATTGTGTATGTTATGACTGGAATGTATGGAGATCCTGCTGAAATGGGTGCTGGAATTTGTCTTCTTATTATAATTCAGGTTTGTAATGAGCTATTTTGTGTGTAACTGAGACTGGTGAGATACAGTGTAGCTGGAAGGAAAAACCTTTCTGTGTCTGGTTGCCATTTATTTATTTATTTATTTGTAATGCTGTAAAGCAGCATCCTTTGTATCTGTCTATATATGAGAAATTCTAAATATTCCATAAAGGAGCAGAAAGTTGGGTTAGGTGATATCAAAAGTGTTCCAGATAGGAGTGGCTGTTTGATTCGAAATACAGGAATTAGTAGACTTTCAAAGCAGTAGCTGCTGTTCAGTACCATGGAGGACTTCTCAATGAACGGCACAGATGCAGCTTTGAGACATTACCCTGTAGAGCGAAGCAGTAAATGGACAAAATTAAACATTTCTTGTGAAAAAAGTGCTTACTGAATAATCTCTTTGCTAGCGTCAGTGTTGAAAGGTTACAGAGATCGTTGCCAGGTGAGATGCGCAGGCATTTGTACGTGAGAGGGCAAAAATGCTGCATGAATGATATTTAGATGAAAAACTTAATGATCACTCTCCAACATGACAAAAATACTGAAGCAGGCAATTAATACATAATTCTTGACTTGATTTATTCTTGTTTCTACTCAGTTTTGTTTCTTTTCCCGCAGCTGTTTGTTGCTGGTTTGATTGTGTTGCTGCTAGATGAGTTGCTACAGAAAGGTTATGGCTTGGGGTCTGGTATTTCCCTGTTCATTGCTACCAATATCTGTGAAACCATTGTCTGGAAGGCTTTTAGTCCCACCACCATCAACACTGGCAGAGGTACGTGTGCAATTACTAGTTACAATATGTTTCAGTGGGTGTATAGTATACGTAATCTATCAGGTGGTTATCGGATGGATATTAAATGTTTTAATGTGCCATGATTAACTAATAAAGTCAGTTTTCTAACACTGAAGATGAAAATGTTATCTGACTTACGTTTAAGATTAATAACCTACAAGTTTGCCATTGCTGATTTGAATTGCAGTAGTTAAAATGGGACTTGAAGCCCCTTGACTGAAGATTTTTGGATTTCCAAACCAAAATAGTCTTGTTTTAGTATCATTTAGTCAATAGAAATAGAAAAGATAGGAAATCCTGTATGTTCAGAGGCTTGTTTATGATCCAACTGTTGTTGGTGGCTATAGGATATTTTATAGTCAGTGCCTCCAAGTTAACTTTAAGCTGGTTTGGTTCTGCAGAGACTACCATCTCTTCACTCCTCAGCCAGTCTTTGACATCTGGTTGTCCTGAGACCCTAGAAATACCAAGTTAAGATACAGCCTGTTTGCATCAAGAAGTTAACTGGTGTAATGCATACATTTGAAATCCTGAGCCATGCTTTTAGTTTGCTTTCATTTTCACCTGATTTTTAGTAGTTCTGTCTATTGCATTTTATTACTGCTTTTCTAAAACTATTTTTCTCCTCGCTTATTATTTCTTCCTTCCAATGATCCTCCTGCCCCCAGAAAAGAAAGAAAAAGAGTATTATTTCATTGTGTGTGACTTGTTTTGTTGTTTTTTGTCTTTTGTTTTTTAACCAGGAACGAAGTTTTGGTAGATTATTCTACATTCTATAAATTAAAGCAGAATCCTATATTGTGATCTGTTTGTTGTAACAGGATATATGTCGTATTGTATTTGATTTTATATGTGTCATTCTTAAAATTTCCAAAAGAAAGATACTATTTTTTTTAATGTTTTTAATTTACGGATTAAAACCTCTTTTACTTTTTTGCTTTGTGCAGGAACAGAGTTTGAGGGTGCTGTGATCGCATTATTTCATCTTCTGGCCACACGAACCGACAAAGTCCGGGCTTTGCGGGAGGCTTTTTACCGACAGAATTTGCCCAATCTCATGAATCTGATTGCTACAGTATTTGTATTTGCTGTAGTTATATATTTTCAGGTAAAATGAGAAGTTCCTCGTAATAGCTCTGCAACTGCATAGGTAGAAGTGCATGGGCCCTAGACACTGCAGGCATTGAGAAAAAATGCAAAAGTTAAACTAGGGTAACTGAAGTATCTTAGCTTTGAGTAAGGAACTCTATTTCACTATTCTTATTTCAGTAACATACCTCTGTGACAGTACAGCTGTTAAATTTTATAGCCAGACATACTTGTACTCAGACAGTGATGTAATCCCACATTCCATTAAATGCCATACACACTATGAGAGTATTTTTACTAAAAATGGATTCTGGAACCACAGTGGTTGTGTCAGTCGAATAATATACTTGATATTTGTAGTTGACTTAAAAGAATACCTTTGGACAGAGATAAAGAACCTTGCTTCTTTGGGGTGTGCATGATACAGATTTGTTATAGAAAACAACGATGTAATTAATGCATAGCTTATTGTTTTTTCCCTAATTTTCTTGAAATAGCTAATATTTTGTTTTAAATTTAAGTATGTACTAAAATTGACACTAATGGAGATCCATATGGTGATTTTTTTCTTTTTTTGTGTGTGTGTGTGTCTAAAATGTGATTTTTTTTTTTTTTAATTTAATTTTTTTTAGCTGTTAAGTCAGAGTGCTGGCAAAAAAAAAGAATTACCTGGTTTTCAAATCCATGTGGCTTTTCTTGGGTCTACTCAGATAGGAGCCTGTTGCAGAAAACAGAAGGTTGGACTTACTACACAAAAGCCTGCTGTTAACTGGCTAGTTAAGCTAGAAGCCATTAAAGGCTTTTATCAAACCCTGTTCTCTAAAGCGTATTTTAGAGGAATGTCATTTAGCAGATGAGGGAGAATGTTTGTGTGAAAAGAATGGGATACAACCAAGCAGCGACACTTTATAAATCCTTAACATTTGTAATCCAGACTGTAGCAGACAGCCTTTGGAGTTTACAGTCTCAGACCTTGCTCTCCTTGTTTACCTAGCAAGAACTCTATGGTCAGGAATAGCTTTTAGGCGCACTGGGAATACCATCTGTCTTGGAAATAAACTTGGTGCATTTGTGTTCTTTCCCATAGGGATTTCGTGTTGATTTACCTATCAAGTCGGCACGATACCGTGGACAGTACAGCAGCTACCCAATCAAGCTCTTTTATACCTCCAACATTCCCATCATTCTGCAGTCTGCCTTAGTTTCGAACCTCTATGTTATTTCCCAGATGTTGTCTGTTCGTTTTAGTGGCAACTTCTTGGTGAACTTACTAGGACAGTGGGCAGTAAGTATCTTACCACTTTTTTAACTGCATAAAATTGTATGTATACATTACTTCTTTGTGAAACTTTGGTATTTAACCAGCAGAAAACTGGAAGACTTACTTTTTAATGTTTGTACATAAAAGCTGTTTTAAACATGAAGAGGAATTCCTCTGTAAATGCAGGATAGGAATGTGAGAGAGCTGTGAGAAATAACTAATTGCCTTTTCCTTCCCTTCTCATAGGATGTCAGTGGCGGTGGCCCTGCTCGCTCTTACCCTGTTGGTGGCCTGTGCTACTACTTGTCCCCTCCAGAATCCATGGGTGCAATATTTGAGGATCCTGTCCATGTAATAGTTTATATCATATTTATGTTGGGATCCTGTGCGTTCTTCTCAAAGACTTGGATTGAGGTGTCCGGGTCATCAGCAAAAGATGTAGGTGTTCTGACAAACGTGCCTAAATGTTTTCAAACGTTGCCTCTAATTTAGAACTGACTAGCTACTAACTTATCAGTTATTACTCTGACTAAATACCAGGTGACTATGAACACCGCAGCGGTTTCATAAAATGTTTTTTGCAGGTTGCCAAGCAACTCAAAGAACAGCAAATGGTGATGAGAGGCCACAGGGATACTTCAATGGTTCACGAGCTGAACAGGTGAGGACAGGCGGAGTCGCGGCGGTGCTGCCGTACTGGGTGGTTGAGGGTGCTGGGGAGGTGGCAGCTAGAGCAGGTGTTCTCGGAAAAATCTGAGACCCGTTTCCACTGCAAATGTCTAGATTCTTCCCATTCAGCTGTTGCCTTTCCTAGTAATGCAGAAGTTGCTTCTAGCAGTAGGTAAGAGATTAACCTGTAGGGTCTTCTGTTTAAGTGGCATAATGAGGGAATTTGGGTTGAATCTCTTCCATGTTTGTAAAAGGAAGATACCTTGACGTTTGCAGGTGTTTAATTTACCAGTACTGAACTAAGATGACACTACAAAAGTGGTGTTTTATGCCGTATTGCAAAGCCTGCAGATCTATGTTGAAAGGTGGATTTAGCCGTACATATTTAAGGCAAAGCAGTTATTCTTGGTCCCATGGAGGTTATGTAGCATGCATATATATAAAATTATTACGCTCTTCATTGAAAAGCTTTGCCAGTGTTCAGTCATTCACACAGCTTTCCTATCAGTGAATATTTTAGTTTCTACTTTGTAAAAATATGGAAGATAGTAAGAGCTAATGGCAGAGCTGCATTTGCAGCGCTACCTTTGTTGCTCAGTATTCTAGTTGGTTGTTTTAGTAGTAGATGTATTGTTTGAATCCTTGGGTGAAAATCCATGATTATGAATACTTTTTTTTGTCTGTTGGTACAGGTATATCCCCACGGCAGCTGCATTTGGTGGTTTGTGCATTGGTGCCCTTTCAGTATTGGCTGACTTTCTAGGAGCCATTGGGTCTGGCACTGGCATTCTGCTTGCAGTCACTATTATTTATCAGTATTTTGAAATATTTGTAAAAGAACAGGCTGAAGTTGGAGGAGTAGGTGCATTATTTTTCTAGATGTCCAAATATTTCATGGTTTGTGTGAAAGGGAAAGTATTTTGACAACATGCGTCCTTTAGTCCAATAACGCGATTTTCTTTTTACTTGTTTTAAAGTGCTACGTGTCCCATTACTGTAATGGGCATCGAGCAATGCCTGCGTGCAGCATTAGTACCGGCTGCCTTAAGAATAAAGTTTACATTATCTTGTTTAAGTATTATCTAGTGTTGCCTGTAATGCTGGAAACCAATTCATCTACCTTGCTGTTCAAACACTACAGTGAGATGGTAAAATGCATCAGTTTGATATCGGTAAACATTTTTGCACACAGCATTAAAATGTTAAATTTATTTCCCTGTCCTTAATAGGAGAAAAAAAAAAATCTGAGTTCAGATTGCCACGTACCAGTATTCCTGACAAAATTGATTTGTAGCCTGTATTTTACATTAATTTTTTTTATACTTTTTTAACTTGCATTTCCCCATCATTGAGCTTGGCACTCCTTATTCCTTTGTGGTGTCTCCACCCAGGCACCCTTCTCTTAGCTCTAAGGGTGGACAAGCAAACATTTTACCAGAGGCTGATATTCATCTCACCCGTGAACTGGTTCTGTGGTGGATTTGCTGTGCCGCCGCGCCTCGGGCACTTCAGTTTCTTGCCCTGGGCCTGCGGCGAGACAGCACGGCAGCTGCTGTCACACGAGCAGCTCAGCCCAGTAGTTGTGTTTAAACACGTACTTGTGAAAACTGTGCCACCAAAGCTTCACGTCCACTTCGCTTTTGTGAGTCTAAGGAACGAGGCCTGGTTCCTAAAGCCGTGTTCATAGAAGGGAAGGAGGGGGAACGAGGAGTTCCTGCGAAAAATTTATTTATGTTGTCGCACTTTACAGTGGCAATGTAACAACTGTAAATGTTAGACAATAAACTTATTTAATTAAGCTCTCTCCAGTGTCTTACCTGTGCAAGATGTGATTTGTATGCAGTTTTTGATCATTTCTAACGTGCTTTGTTAGTGAGGTAGGTCTGGAAGGTCCTTTTTTGATCTTTATCCTTTCTCTTTCTAGAATATAGTTCTGATCAGTTTTTAGCAGCCTTAATTAAAAAACAAATCTCACGATTCCTCCCCTTAAAGTCATCGAGCTTTTCTGCTCACCTGTAATTGACAACTTTTCCCTTTTGATTTCACATTTTGATGTTGTGTCTTCTCTCATGCTTTACTTGGAAGTGACTTTGTGTTGTGAAGGTATGAAAATTCTAAGCAAGTTTTCTGCTTCATTTCTAATAATGAAGTTTTACTTATTATGCATGCTCATCTAAATTTATTTCAGAGGCAAGACTTCGATATTAGCATATGTTTATTACAACTCCTAGATCCTGGCCTTTAAGGTGGTGGTTTACACAATGAGCAGCAGTCGACTGTGCACGGATACACCGAAGGTCGCTTTGGCAAAGGTTCACCTCGGAGCAATTAGACCGGACAGAGGTGCTGCCTGGGTACACGATGTCCCCTAGGGAGAGGGGGAGCAGCAAGGCTGTGCTGCCTCGGGGCACATGCCTCAAACTAAACCCCCAGCTGGGTCCTGTGCTGTTCCGGTTCGCACCACCAGCTGGTTGGTTGTTACTGTCATCGTTGTGGTCAGAGCCTGTCATTTCTTAGATCAAACCAACCAATTTGCTCTTTCTGGATGGTTTAATTAAGGCTGGGAGAAGGAAGCAGCATCTTCAGGTGTAAATTGTAAAAGGAAGTTCCTGAAGCTGCAGTTTCAGACACTGCAACCAGAGCAGCACGTGTGTCCCTGCGCAGCTGTTGCTGCTCCTGGTGCAGAAAATCACCTGCAGTTGTTTAAATGATGCTGCTTGTGGACGAGGGAGAAGCGCGCTCTTCTCCCATCCTCCTCGGTCTGAACAGGCAGTGCTACAACGCCAACTACAGTTATTTACGCGCCTCCCTTACACTGGAACATAAGTGCAATGACGAATATAGCAAGAAATGAGCCATTCTGAAAATTAAACAGGATTTTTATTACAATTATTCTGTCAAGGCTTGATAAATTGGGCAGTTAGAAGAAATGCTTTTTGTCAGTTACATAATTCTAGATAAAAATAACAGAATCATTCCTACAAATACTTATTACAAGAAGAGTTCTACTTGTAAGCCATCTGAACCAGGCAGTTTTCAACTACATTTCTCATCGTCTAGTTTTAGAACTTCATAAAAGGAACTTGGAGCGGTTTTTCTGCTGCACGCTTCAGGGCCAATGCGTAAGTATAAACCCTGGCATCCACTGCAATACGTTCTTCTGCTATGAGTTCTGGGGAGGGGGGAAAAAGTATGAGATGCTGTTAAAAACTTTTCCTCTCCAGAAATTTAAGCCCTTCACTAAAATGAAGATGTATAGCATTCCAGACATGAATTCTTAATGCTGATGCTATCACTAGTTCTGCTACCTGGCCAAGTCTCTCACAGCTTTTTGTTTAAGACACAGTATTCTAGGGTGGAAATGCCAGCAGGAGCTGTGAGAGGAGAAGCTAAGGGTTTCCGGAAGCTCACATTAGTGCACTGGATGCATCAGAAAGCTCTTACCATCAATTCTTTGCAGTAGGTCGTTCTTTGGAAGTGAAATAACTTCCACAAATTCTAGGAGAGAAGAAAAAAATTGTATGCACCTTTAATTTAGTGACAGTAGAGGAAGTCTACTTCAGTGTCTTGTTTCTTACTACTTGGAAGGGGAAACAAACTGGCTTAATGCCCATCACCACCCAAAGCTGTGAGCCTTCGCATATCACAAAAAGGCCAATTAAATGGGGGAAGGCAGCGACTGGGGTCATTAAAAAACACGTTTGGCAGAAAGAAACTGGGAAAGAGCTGGGAAAACCAGTGCAGCTGACAGCGACAGAGGATAAGAATCCTTCTAAAAGGAGACCTCCTCCCTCCCGAGAATGAAGAATGCACCCTTGAAGTGGACTTTGGTTTGGCTTATACCAGTAGAGGCGTTTGAAGACCGAAACAACACAAAGACAAAGGGTTTGTTCTTGATGAATTTGTGTTGACTCACACCCGCCCTGCCTATCTGAATTTGTTTCTTTGGGGCTTGATGTACAACTGTTGTGGATTCAGTAATTTGTATTTCCTGAGATACTGGCACTATAGGTGTGATACTTGACACGATAATGCCCCATGGGAACTTTCATGTCTAGGCCAAAGCTAATCTCGGGCATGTTTGATTAGGGTCAGGAGATTAGCCAATCCCAAATAAAAAACAGTTTTAACTGACATTTTTCTAAGTAAAACTTGCCATACAAAGATCACACTGTCCCTGTGAGCACAGCTACGTAACGTACCTCCATCATCTGCAATTAAAAAAAAAAAAGTAGTAAGTTACAGATTTTGAAATCCACTTGAGTTTACAACTTAAAAGCATTTTGATAGCTGACCAATCTTGAGTGACGCTGTAGTTACTTCCAGGGTCAAGCCACAGCTAAGGAATATCTAGGTTCACAAGTGCTTACGGCCCTTACTGAACTTTGGCACCTGGATTTCTCATTCTGGGTGTGCCAATGCCTGGCACATTACATCTAAGCCTCCCCAGTGAATTTAGCAAAGAAACGTGGCTGTGCTTATCTAGACTGCAGGGTATGATTTGAAGGACATGCAGCATCTAAATCAGCTAGGACAGAAGAGATGCAGTGGTAGGGGTAGTTCTTTTAAACCCACTGTTTTGTTGTCTTCTCAGAATTTTCAAATAAATGGTACAAAACTCACCAAGTTTTTGCTTAGGTCTTGTGTTCTCAGCCTCATCTCCATTAATGGTAACGCTCACAATGTGTGTCGTGCTGTTTGACAAACCTGGGTCCAAGCAGAGAGCTGCCAAGAAGCACAGGTAAAGGTTAATTTTTCAAAAGCAGAAGTCAGGGACGTTCATATTTTAACAAAAACTTTCACAAAAACGTATCTGATACAACAGGAGAACATATATTTGGCAAAAGTTCATGCTGGAAGAGTTGTGAAAAGTTTGTTTTCACGTGTTCTTAAAAGAAATGTTTCTGTAACTCTCAGCTCTTCTACAGATTCCTTGCAAGACTTGTTTTCAGCACCCAGGTTTACCTTCCACTCCATAGACTGAGGATTAAACTGTAAACTATAGTTCCCTTATACACTTCCTCAGCCTATTAGAGCCTAATTTTGCCATCACCTGTCTCCATCTCTCTCGGTCCCCAGCATGGAGTTGTACTGGATAATCAAGAGCCAAGTCTCAACTGTAATGAATGACATTTACTTGAAATCATATGCAACTTGCCTCACTGTCCTGGTTTTGGCTGGGATAGAGTTAATTTTCTTCCTAGTAGCTGGCATAGTGCTGTGGGTTGGATTTAGCATGAGAATAATGCTGATAACACTGATGTTTTAGGTGTTGCTAAGCAGTGCTTACACCAGTCAAGGACTTTTCAGCTTCCCATGCTCTGCCAGGTGCACAAGAAGCTGGGAGGGGGCACAGCCAGGACAGCTGACCCAACCTGGCCACAGGGCTATTCCATACCATATGGCGTCATGCTCAGGATATAACTGGGGGGGGTGGGGGTGGTCAGGGGGCAGTGATCGCTGCTCGGGGACTGGCTGGGCATCGGTCAGCAGGTGGTGAGTAATTGCATTGTGCGTCACTTGTTTTGTATATTCTTTTATCATCATTATTATTATTACTTTTTCTTCCTCTGCTGTTATATTAAACTGCCTTTATCCCAGCCCATGGGTTTTACTTTTTCCCCGATTCTCTCCCCCATCCCACCAGGGGCAGGGAGAGGGTGAGCAAGCGGCTGTGTGGTGCTTAGTGGCTGGCTGGGGTCAAACCATGACACTCACCTTTCTACCTACCTTCTCAAGTTTTATTTATGATCCTTGTTTTGCCTTAATTTTGTTTTATGCAGGAAGCACTGGATTGGCAACAATCAATTTCCACAGGATCTCTGGATTTACTCCAGTTATTCTCTCCTTTCTTCTTTCCGGTTGGAGAACCTGAGTACTGCCACCTCCCTGCAGCTGACACGAGGGTGACCTCCACTCAGACTGCATCGTGCAGCTGTTTTTTCTGCCTAAGTTCATGGTTGTTGTTCACATTAAGTACAGCAATTTCGACCTTTATACTAATACGCCAAATCACAGCTTGGATAATTGGGGTTTGTGTAAAGGATCTTAATAGCAAAGTTTTCCCCTATAGACATCCAACTGTGACTTTAGTCCTGTATGTTTAGCAGGAGTTCAGCAACCGACTCATAGAGGACCAAAGTCTTATTGGTACAGCCATGGGATACTACTCTCCGCTAATCTGCGCACTTTTCTGCATAGATTTTTCCTTTGGTTTAGAGCATTTTAGACATAGACTCTAGAGAGTACCCATCGCAGACAGAATTAGCTTTGGAAACAGAAAAAAAAAAAAAAAGCAAAGACCTGGAGTACATTCAACGACTTCCCCCTTGTACCCAGTTTCTTCCTCCAACTCTCGCAATGCTGCACTTTCTGCAGTCTCATTTTCCTCAATGAGTCCTGTGAGATAAATAATACACAAGAACAATTAAAAGTTAGCACTTAACCGCAATACCCATCCCGAGATCTAATCCAGCTTTACAAATGGGGTGAAACACTGTCACTACCCTATGTTTACAGAGGGATAAACTGAGGCATTAGGAAGGATTCCAGTTCCAGGATTCATCGTGCTGCTGCCCATGTCTTCAGCTGATTACCGACAGGAGCATGCTACCTTCCCAGGAAGTGGCATTAACGTTCTCATGAGGGAAAGAAGCGAAATGCTTCGGCTCTTACAGAAAGGAGGAGTGGAGGGGAATGCAATATTTTACTAGCAGACTACTGTGCAAAATGCCTCCAATCTGCTAAAATGAACTATGTTTATTTTGTATTCTTCATTATCAAATATTCCCATTTTTGAATAGCACACTGAGCTACAGAGCTCACCACAATCTTCTGGTTAGAGCTACTTCATTAAGATTGATGCTCCAAGTACAGCTAAACATGCTTAACTGTCAGCTTTACGTGACTCAATGTTTCAGTCACTTACCTGCAGGAAATTCCAAGCAATAGCCGTTAATTGGGGGCCTGAACTGTTTCACTAGGACAACGCAGTCGTAGTGGAGAGTTCTCTGTAGTACAGCTATCACGGCTACACCTACAAATAGTGACGGAAGACACAAGTACATAGTGTTTGAGCATAGCAGAAAGTGAGTATTTAGTGCTAGATCTGGAAAGGAACCCAAGCGCTATTACTCTGAGCATTAAACGTTTAGATGCTGGCTCCAGAATCCTGAACTATGGATTTAAGCTCCTTATATCACGCGTGGTGAGAGAAAAAAAAACCCAAATGGGATCTTCAGAGTACCCCAGGAAATGAGAGGCACACATAGCAAGCAAGACTGAATCTTAGCCCACCAATATCTAGGGAAGGGTTCTCTTGCCTGCAGAGACTGTTGGGAAGCCGCTGTATGGAGCCCCCTCCTACACTCCTTCCACGGCTAAATCACCTCCCTCTTTTGCCCAAAGAGAGCTGTATCCCTAGCCCCTAACAGCAGACCCTCTTCACCAGTCTGTGAGCTACTCTGTATCAGGGCATCCATCGTGTCTTTGAAATCGCTCCATTGCTCTAAAGTGAATACAATGATCTTGGGAAAACTCTCCTACCAGTGAAGTTCTGATTCTTCAGCACTTAAGTTAGCATTTCATAGCTCAGGGGTATAGCAAGCTCTACTGAGCTATTTGTTCCGTATCCTCATTCATTCAGAAATATACTGGCTCCCACTCTGCACCGTGAGTTTATCTGAAGAACTTTCACAGGAAGAAATGCAAACAACAAAAGTCACCAATGTCTTACCATCAGCTGAAACACCCTTTTTGTTGCCAGTACGCTTTACCGTTTCCCAAGTTCTGTTTAACACAGAGAAAAGAACAAATGAATACATGAAAATAAACAATATCCATTTTATTTGTAAGTCGTCTTCTACCCTTGCTACTGTCATTTAAAAGCAAAATATACCATCACACAGTGAGGCCCCATAAGAAAACAGCTGGCCTTAGGCAAGCCCTGTCATGTACTGGCACTATAAAATGTCTGTAGTACAATTTTGGTTTGCCTACTTAAAGGAGGGATAGACAAAGACATAAATGATTGTCAAAAACCAGGCAAGTCTTATAAAAGTGATCCTGGAAAAGTGCAAAATAAAGCAATTTACATACTAAACATGTCAGATTTTGAAAGACAGTTTTGTAAAATGACCACATGCATTCTGTCTTCCATCTTGCTTTTGCATAAGGTTTACAGTGTAAGTTATTGTGAACCCTCAGCTCAGTTACTTGAGCACAGGAGGAGCACAGAGGCAAGGAAGACCAAAGCTTCTCTCTCAAAATAAGCAACGGGATGAGTAAAAACCAAAAACCCACCAGCAATAAAAATCCTTTCACAAAAGCTCCAATCTTTGCTATTTTTTAAAAGGCTACTTTGCTGATGAGCTGGGAGGCACTAGAGAAAGCAATCAGTACAGAATCCAATACATTGAGAGGAGGGAAGTAAAGCCGTGTTGTCACATCTAGGTAAATACAGCAAAACGAAAGCACAGAAAAGAACTGGACAGGTGTGATAATATACAACAGGACAGTAACTTGTCAGTAGTATGCAAGATCCAGCACCATCAGCAGGGAAAAAGAAACCCTTAATGAAGAAGCAGAAAAGCCACGGGATGGACTCTCTGAACATCACAGTCTATTTGCATAGCTAGAACTTGCTTCTGCACAGCGTCTTTACAAGGAACAGAAAATGCAAGGTAAACCGGGCTCCAATGCGCCTAAAAGAATTTAGGAGCCAAATTTGATCCCACATGCTAGCGCATCTGCAAGAGTAAGATTTTTTTTCTCTGAACAGTACAAACTATAAAGGAATTGCACAATGAATAGACTTCATCTTGTGTTGAGTAATAGGTTTGTAATGCTCATATTCTTTCGCGTGGGGCTAGTCCGTGCAACTGGGAACATCACAGGAATCTGAAATGCCAGAAAGGCAATTACCTGGTTTTACCAAAGGGATCAGTGTAAGTTGTTTCTTCAAGCTTCAACCATTTTCTTTCTACAATTACCTAAAATAAAGAATTCTTTGTTAAATACATTATAAGATTAATCCCAAAGATATTTGGGGGCTAAGGGGAGAAACAACACAACTATTTTTGGAGTCTTTTGAAGACAAAATCTCAGCATCAGAATACATGCAGGAACATGCAAAAACACTCCTGTAGCTATTACAGGAAAAAAAAAAAAACAACCCAAACATTTACTCCAAGTTCTTGAACCGGAATAGAAAATAAGCCCAGTCACTTTTCTTAACGTGACTTTTATAACCATGTTTCAATGAATTCAGTTGGATTTTATGTACCAGAAAGTCCTCATCTTTTTAGAAGGATTTTGCAAAGCTCATGTTTCAGCTGAAAAAGAAAAAGGGTCACTGGTCTGCACAGACTTTAGCTGTGCTGGCAATTGTACGTGTCCACTTATCAGAGAGCACGGCCTAATCACCAAGCATGCAAGACTGAATTCCGAACTATTTTGAAACTTTTCTTGCCACGATCTCAGACTGTGGCCTTGTGTAACCACTGTTTTCTGTAACTGTGAGCAGTGATACATGCCTGCCCTTTTAGGATTTCTGAGAGCCGTTGATTGAGTGCTTGGCATTATTACAAAATGTATTTTCTGAGCTAAATGAGTTTATTTGCCCTGTGATGTTTCCTCATCTTTTATGTAATTCCTTCCACAGGGAAAAATCCCTAGGTATGAGCCCAGCAGTTTACTACTTTTAATGCAACTTGTATTTTAAGCTTTGCTAAAGGTATAGGCAGACAAGAAGCTTGTCTCCAGAATTTTCTATCAAGTTGGCCATAGGTCTGACCCCAGAAATCACAAGTAATCAGTAAGATGAACAAATCAGTTCCTATTGTCTAATGAGACACACTGCTGACAGCAAGGGAGGAAGCATAAGCAAAGGGAAAAGAGGATCTGGGAAAAAACCCACAACATCAAATTGTAGCAAAGGATGAAGTCCGAGAGGCCATTCATGTGGCTGGCACACTGCAGTCCTCTAGTGCAGGACAAGGAGCAAATAGGGCCCTTGTGGCCGTGCAGATCTTGAACTTAAAACTGAGAGATTCACCAACTAAAAAAAGAATATAGAGAAATGAAATGTAGTATATGATGCAGCTATAACTAGAGTACAGAAGCACAGTACAGCATCAGCTGGAGGCAGAAGGCAAATCAGAAGTGATTCAGGTGTCCAGTAAATTATAACTGAGCTGGAGGAACTCATGTAATTCTTACAACATGTTCTTCAGAAGAATTATTTTGATAGGCAATTGAAATAACAATAGCACTCCTACGGTTGTAAACGTGGCTACAAGTATTTTACATGTAGGAATTCTGGTATTGATTTTGGAAAGTATAATATTCCCACGTAACAGGAACTGGAAAAGGAGAGCTACATGTTCTCAAAAGGGCCTTCAAATGGCTTTGTGGTCACAAAAACAGCAGGAAAGGAGATGAGGTATATTATGTTCATTACAGGTACAAGAAGTAATTCGATTTGAAAGCATTCAGGGTATATTTTAAATAGCTTTGCATTCACTCCTAAATCACTGCAGAACTAAAGTACAGGAAGATCCAAGAGAGAAACAGAAAAAAAATCAAGTTCCATTGGTTGTCCAAGGAGAAGAATATATATACCTCAGCTCAGTAAACACAGCTAAATGTTTTGTGTTAATGAATTTTTTTAAACACTGCAGAGAACACAAAGGACTAGATTATTGATCATGGTCCCATATTGCTGCAGCATTCAACAGAACTGGCAGATCATTACCCCTTGTCACCAAGTTATCGTTTGCTAAGCAGAAGGGGGGAAATGGCTGAAATCAGAACCACATCACTGTCCCCAGGAATCTTAGAGGAAAAAGATATCCCCAGTCTGTAAGAAATTAGACCTATCCAAGCTCCAAAAAGAAGGGGGGAAAAAAAAAAAAAAAAAGAAAGAAAAACTTAGGTTTTCTGTGTACAAAACAAACATCAAACAAAGTGTCTTGTTTTTAATCAGATATCCTTAAGTACAGCTTTGGCCTCTACTGTCATGGAGCAATAATTAAAAAGTACTATAGGACATGTAGCATAAATATTTACAATGGAAGTGTTCCACCATCCTCTAAAGTTTGGTGAAACTCTTTATGCTAACAGCCTACAGGGTGAGGAAACTGGAAGTTGCCAGGTTTCCCTAGAAGAAAAAGAGAATTTTGTCACCTGCCTCGTCGGGTGCACAATTAAAACCTGCGGAAGCTGGCCCAGAAGCATAACTTCTGGTTTGCTAAATCCCCTATTTAGGGCCTAATGACACTTTGAGGATGTGTTGCACTTACCATAGTCAGTTTTAGAATGAGTTATTTTTATTGCTTTATTATCTATTACTTTGATGGGCTAATAACATCTGCTTTTGCTTACAACAGCCTGACTGTGGGTTCCCAGAAACAGGAAGAAGGAAATAAGCTCAGCTGCTACTTTCATGGAAGAAAATATTCCAGCATCAGACCACATAGTTACTAAAGTGTTACAGAGCCACTTTTAATATATGGGCCAGTGGCAAAGGCACAGTAACTACTCTCCCATATTAATCCCACGAAATGACTGAAAAAACTAAATAGCTTAAAATATGTAAGATCTAATTACAAACTTCCAATGACACTGAAGAGTACAATATTCCAAAGGACAAGAACTAAGAGGCATTGGGGGTAAGGGGGAGGATAAAATGAAAACGTTACCTGCAAAAACACAGGTCTTAGCAGACAACCCAAAAAGCTCAAAAATTAAACCCTTTATGCTGGAGAAATAGTCATATTAAAAACCTCCCAAGGGGAAAAGCCATAAATATATCCCAACAATGTGAGTCTCTTCTTTCCTGAAAAAGTTTCGTACCTTGAAACCTAAAGAAATTACAAGACTGTTTTCAGTCCAAGGAAGGAACGCGGGATAAAAGAAACTACATTTGTGTTAAACCTGCCTTTAACACCAAAGATTAACTTTTAAGAATTCACTTAAAAGAGAACAGAAACAAATATAGGCAGTTTAAATTAGGGTGAAAATAATCCTAATAAGCACCCAGAAGTATCTTCAAATTCCTTCCTCAGTACGTGATATTTTCTGATCCTGTGAAGATGCGAGCACAATATTTTTTAAAAAAAAATCTTACTACCTCCTTACTAATGTCTTTAGAACAGCAATTATCTAAATTCAAACCCTTTCAGAAAGCATCAAAGAAGGTACAGTCCTAAATGTTAAGGCAACTCTTAGTGGTTCATCATCTTAAAGGAACAGAAACAAGGCTGAGTTTCATGATCAACCGATTTGTATAGTGTCTCAGAGGTATCAGCATTACTTCTGAACATTGGAAACGGCCTGAACAGACAATACAAGAAACAGCTGCAAAATCAAAAAAAAGGAAGCTTAAAATAATGCAACACTGTAGATTTCTCTCTCCCCATTGATCATTTGTATGATTATTTCAACAAAGAGAAACACCACCTGTTTTAAACTCTCTGACCATCAGGAAGAAGCATTTTGTCTATTGAACAGATTTTGCAAACATAGAGGGTCTATAGCATTTCTTACTCTGCACTCACAAACATTTTGGTCAGTCTCAAATAATTGTTATTTAACAACAAAACATGTGTCAAACCCAAGCATGTTATACCTCTTCTTTAAGGACGAACTGTCTAGCAGGTTTTGGAACGTCTGTGGATGTCTCAGCTGCCATTTTCAGGAATGTCAGGCTTTTCCCCTCCTGTGCAAAGTCCAGATTACTACGAAACAAAGTCAATATTTGCTTTCAGAGTAAAGTTAAAAGGTTCATTTCTGCACTCTAAATTAACAAATAAGACTTGCTGGAGAAAGTTAGGGACATGTGATGGCAAGTGCAATTCACATTTTCAGCTCCGCCTGATGGTTTCAGACAAACAATTCAAAGGAGAAGCGGAAGTTTGGGTCAACTCCCCGACTTACGTAGTTGTAACAGTCCTATCAGCTGCCAAGTAACTATGCTGGCTGAGGATACCCTCCTTAACCATTCAAAGGTCAGACACACACACAGACAAAACTGATCCGTTTCAGTCAAACTGTTTCATTCTCATCTGGGTGAAATGCTCTGTCAACACAGCATTACCACAACAGGACTATGCACTCCACTGTGAAAGTGGAAAAAAACCTTATACCAAGAGGACTTCAGTAGTAAAAATTGTCTGCTATTGAGAAAGAATCAGAACTAGCACCTACCTCCACCTTACACACATCACAAATAAACAGATAAATGACTCAATTCTTCCCCCCAAAAACAAGGTCAAAAAGTCACCCACATGTTGCAAGTCTAGGTGGCACGTGGAGCTAGCGTGACCAAAGCACATCAGTCTCTCGTGCTGGGAATCACGTGGCTAACACCGTGCAAAAGGCAGTTGAGTATTGCCCAAAGCAAGGCTCTGCACCTGCAGCTCAATGCCTCAGCCTGCGTCCTAACGCTCCCTAGCAAGGTAAGATTGTCCACTCACTCTCAGTCCAGTTCTAGCTGAAAGGCACACAAAGCAGCAGAAAAATACGATGCATTAGAGATTCACCATTAGTCCCCTGTCTTGCTGCAGAGCTACAGGGCACTTTCAGCACAGAAACTATTATTCCAAGGAAGCTCATCTCTGATATTAAGTTGTAATACTGAAAATCAGCATGAATTATAAGCAAAAAGACAAAGCAAAGAAACAAACCAGTTTAAACACCAGGAGAGACGAGAGAATCTTAAAGATCTCTATCGTTCTTAGCGTTGATTGTCATAAACTTTCCATAAAGTCAACAGGAATATTTCCCTTGACTTCAGCTAGGGTTCAACAAGGCTCTGTGGGGTTTCTAGCAATGAACAGTACCAGAAGTGAGTGATGACCTTCTCTGTCATACCCAATTTTAGCACTTTTATTTTTTACTTCATCTTTATCCTTTTATGATAACATCTACAGCACATCTGTGAAACATTTAAGAGCATGGAGCAACAATCAGCTTTCTTACATATTAGATCTGCATTTAACTCCACAAAGTAGCTAAAAGGAATAGGTAGTACAAAATATTTCTGGCTATCAGCAGGGTTAAAACTAACGTACATAAATCCATTTCCTTGGTATGTACACAGGGCAGGCTCTTCCTTAAGACAGTCTTGTTGGATGAAGCAGGTCATAGTGGTCAAACGTTCAGATTGTTTTTATGTAACATAAATCCTGAAAAGGAACCCTGACTTATTAAACCCAATTCTGTTCTTTCAAAAATATGTTCTGTAATCCTTTCTTAAAGCAATGAAGCTCCGTCTTAGAACTATGTAGGTTTACTATCTACCTTGCCACTATTTGTATGCAAAACTGTTCTAGAACCTCACTTGCTTATCTTCCAGTTTCTATCCCATGTTAGCTCAGTTAGCCATCACCCATTTGTTCTTGAGCCAGCAATGTTTCAAACTCTCTTCACTTAGGATTTAAGAGCTGTAGCTGGACAATGGCCATGGTCTCTTGCTGTGACTCTAAAATACAAGATCAAGCTTTCCACCAAACTTATGCAAAAGAAGTGCTGTCAGACAGCAGTTCCAAGAGGTTCCTGGTCATCCAGAGGAAACAGTCAAAGGAGGCTCTGTGTGATGCCTGAAGCGTACAGCTTTAAAGTTTTAAAAATATAAAAACCTCACACACCTAGCTACCACAAACTCGCCTCCTATGTTTGGAATGAATTGTAGCCTTTTTAACTGACAATATAAACATATCAAGAGAGCAGACAGTGAACCATATCCTTGTTAAACTTTTTTTTGATTGGGCTGAGTAAGTCTTCCTCTTTTAGTCCCTCTCACAGGAAATCCTGTTCTGTTGATCACACTAATCCTTCACATAAGCTTGCAATTATCAATGTATCTTTCTCAAATGCAGATTACCACAATAGTACCCTAAATCCCACAAGCACCTATAGTAATGGTTTGTACAACAGTATTAATACTTACCTATATCAGTTACAAATACGTATTAGAACCTCATCTCATGACAGAACCTTTTCAACACTGCTTGCTCTCTTCTGCAGCAGAGAGATTCAAGGGTGGCTTGCGACTTAAAATAAAAAAGTATACAGCTTCAGTGGTTTGAATTATCACTAAAATCTAAAATAGGTGAAAATGAGAGGAAGACTCATCTCAGCTTCTGTAGTTTTGATCTCCTCCACAAGTGGGTGCAATGACTCTACATATGAGTGACATTTTAAAAAGTTCCACCAAAAAAGTAATTTTTTCCAAATTCAGCTGACTGTCTAAAAGTGAGAATTTCTGCTGTTAGAAAGCTGAAATACCATTTAGTTAAATGAAGGCTGCAATTCTGGTACCTCGCATTAGTTATACTGTTAAGGACAGCTACACCTTTTGTTCATAAACAAAATTACCTGCAGCTGAAAATGAAAATTAATGCTACAATGTTACGTTTCTAAAGCCCTATATTAGGTTTCAGAATAGGTCTTGTCCTGTCAGACAGGAAGGTTACTCTATCTCATAAAATTACCACTACATCATTTGAATTAAAAATGCAACATAGCTCACACAGCAGCCCGGGAACCTGACGTACGATTACATGAACTCTATGAATACAAATTTTTAACAGTTATCAGTGCAATTTTAAGAATATGTCCAAGTGTCCACATTTATCAGTCTTCTTAGCACAAATCAACAGCACTTGAACTGTAAATTATTGGAAAAAAAAATGTTTGGCCCACTTCTACCTTCTCTGATGATTTCTGTGGCTAGCGTTACAGGCTACTGCCGGCAAACAACGCTACTTGTTG
Source organism: Pelecanus crispus (assembly GCF_030463565.1). NCBI lineage: Eukaryota > Metazoa > Chordata > Aves > Pelecaniformes > Pelecanidae > Pelecanus > Pelecanus crispus. The sequence goes on from NC_134643.1 coordinate 7,515,601, forward strand.
CATTTCTTTCATGTGGGGGTCAAACTACGACCTGAAACAGGTGTACCATTTATAAAACTTTATTCCCATTGCTTATTCCCTCATTAAGCGGCTTCCTTTCAAGGCAATGACCAACCATTCTACAGCTTCCAAATTATCCTTCCCAGGAGTTAAAATCTTAAGCCAACTGAGGCCTGTGAATCAGCTTAGAGAGCAGCCAAGCTATTGGGGCTTTACATTAACCTATCCAAGTCACGACAGATGGATCAGCTTTTCTAAATCACTTTTCAGAAGATAATCTCTGATCCAAATTACACATCCCAGCTGACAGCAACCAGACAGAATGGAAGCTCAGCAATGGTGTCCTAAGGCAAGCTCAAGGTAAAACAAAATACAGGGTTTCTTACAAAGAATGTGCAAAAGGGACACCGGCAGATTTAACCAACAGTATGCCGAGATACATGCGCGGCAGATGAACATCACTAAAAGTCACTTTAAGCTTGTTACCATCAGTCAGTGCACTTGCATTTCAGCAATATGATTCTAGCAACAAAATCAATTAATTAGCAGAAGTTGACGGGAGAGAGAGAGAAGGAAAAAGCGGGGAAAATGTTTCATTTTTGTCATGGTATTTAGCAGCGGGGATGACCTACTCAGCACCAAATAAAATACGGAAAAATAACTGGTTCTCGCCCTGCAGAACAGACAACAAAGACGATCCTGCATAAGCTGAAGAGGGTTAGCGGCACCCCCATGTTGTTATCATCCTCCCAGACAGCTGATGTGTGAGAGGGCGTGGGGCAGCCTCGAAAAGCAGATGCGAGAGCACCTGAGGAAAGCGTCGGACGGGAACGACTCGGCCCCGCACGCAGGGGACAGGATGACGGCAGAACCACGGCGCTTAAGAGGAACATACTATTCAGTTACTACTTGGCGCTCCCCAAAACACAGTGAAATGCGGCCCCGTCGCGGTAGAGCTCCGTTACAAGGCTGGAGAGATGAGACCTTACGCGAGCACCCGCAAAGCAAGAAAGCCAAGCCTGCCAGGCGGGGAAAGCACGCGCAGCGTCCCTGAGGCCACCCGTGCTTCCAACGTAACCGCCTCAAAGCCACGCACACGTACGGGGCCGGGAGAGCGGCCCGGCGGGAGAGGGGAGCCGCTACCGCGGGGGCGGGGAGCTCGGGGTGGCCGGGCGGGACCGGGGCCGGGGCCGGGGCCGGGCAGCGGTGAGGCGGCGGCGGCTGAGACACGGCGAGGCGAGGCGAGGCGAGGAGGCGCGAGCCGTGTGCGCCGCCGAGGTGGGGCCGGGTGGCCCCGCGTCGTGTGCGCCGCCGATGGCGGGCCGGGTAGCGCCGAGAGCTGCGGGGAGGTTCCGGGAGGAGCGGGAGCTTCCGGGAGCAGCGGGGCGCAGCTGGGCCGGGTTGAGGGGAGGATGAAGAAGGAGCAGGTAGCGCACTGCCAGTTCTCCGTGTGGTACCCGCTCTTCCGGGCCGTCACCATCCGCAGGTGAGGGGAGCGAGGGGCGCGCTGCGGGGCTGGCGGCGGCTGGGCCCTGGCGCCGTGGGGCTGGGCCGGGTGCAGGCCGGGGCGGCTGTGGGGCGGAGGGGAGCTGCGTGGGGTGAGGTGAAGGTGGGGAGGCGTGTGGGGCTGCGCGGGGTCGGGTCGGAAATGGGCTCGTGTTGGGCGGGATACAGGGAGCCTGTGTGGGGCAGAGCTGGGATGGGGGTGGGGAAGGCTTGATGCAGCCGTCAGCTGCAGCCCCAGGAGCCGGCGTCTCGTCCCTACACCCTGAGGGGGAGTTTTGGGCAGCCCCGGGGGTGGGCCCAGCACCCCCGGGCTCCCTGCTCTCCTGCTGGGACTCTGCGCTGAGCACCGGCTGATGCTCGCATCGCTGCTGTTCCTGCTCGGTTGCTCAAAGAAACCGAGGCTGAACATACCCAAACCAAGTGGGTGACTCCGTGTTTCTCTGCATTTCTGGAAGCTGTGGCAAATTCCGCAGTTTCTAAGGTGCTGCTGCAGGTCGTGAGATGCTTGCGAGAACTACCAGTAACTCAGGAAAGTCAAGCTCAAGGTAGTTGCCCTGGTGGATCAAAAAGCGCTGACATCAGGCTTTTAGTAATCAAAGCATTTAATCCTGTGTGTTTTTTAGTGTTTAGCACATGCACAGTTTCGGTAAGTTTAGTGATAGTCCTGCATTTTTGGACCATTTGGGTGGTATAGGCAAATTTTGGTTTGGATCTCAGAAGGGAAACCTTTAGTTTGAGCAACCTGTCTTCTCCTTCTCACTTGGCCACACACACTCTTTCTTTGAATTTCTCAGAGCTTTGAAGGAGTAGGGTATTTTTGTGCATTTTGTCTAAAATTTTTGCCTCTTTCTCCTCTCCTTCCCTGGAGGGAAAATGACCATTGCTTTTTGGGAAGGGATGAGATGGGAGAAAGAGAAATGGGTTTTTTCATAGTGTTAGAGAATAAAACGTACTGTTATTGAGGTATGTTCTATTAAAAAACAAATTCTTTTTTTTTTCAACTCTTGTTATTATTTTAACAAGTAATATTAATAATAAATTATTAAAGAAATTCTCATGTTTCTTCCAGTGTTATACTTCCCCTACCAGAGAATGTGAAAGAATATTTGCTGGATGATGGAACGCTTGTGGTTTCTGGAAGGTAAAGAGTGTTTTCCCCCCACCCTCCAAGTATTAATACTATTTTATATGCACAGCGCTATTTTGTATACACATACTATATTTTGCATAATGAGTTTTTTAAGTTTGACCAGTCTGGCTGCAGTAAACCTCGTACTGTATAGGCATGTGACTGGGCTGATAGTTGCTGTTAGTAAAACTTGACTTGCTGGTGCCTGATGCAGAGCCTAAAATCATAGAATTGCGGAATGGTTTGGGTTGGAAGGGACCTGAAAGCTCATCTGTTCCAACCCCCCTGCCATGGGCAGGGACACCTTCCACCAGACCAGGTTGCTCAGAGCCCCGTCCAACCTGGCCTTGAACACTTCCAGGGACTGGGCATCCGCAACCTCTCTGGGCAACCTGTTCCAGTGCCTCACCACCAAATCCATGTAATAAGACTTCATTCCAGACCAAGTGGAGACAGTTCTTTCATTGTTTTTTCTCCGCCTTTCCGTGTGGAGCTTACCAGTCTCTCGGGTGCACAGGCTGCTGGTTTGTGCTTGGTTGCTTTGATGCGGTTAGCTCCAGCTCAGAGGCTTGACCTGTCCCACACCATTCACGTGCCTGCTGCCTTATCCAGGGGTGAAGTGACATTACGCGAGTTTAATTCTCAATAAGATAAGCTATATATAAAATCTTAGTAATTATTGAGTTTGTATAATCATTTGCATGCATATAATCCATGCATATGACAAGGCTGAATGTCCTGTGTGTATACCTATGTCAAGATTTCAGATGGAGAAGAATGAGGTGGATAGGTATGAGAAACAGTTGGTAAGAACCCAGGCCTTGTTCTTTGTTTTCTGCTTAGAATCTCACTGTATGGCTTCCTTGTAAAATGATTATTGCATGCGTACATCTTGTTAGTGATCAGACCCAGAAACCAGCCCAGACTCCAGCATTTCCTACCTGGTAGTTTGCCTCTCACAGAGCACCCAATTAGGCTGTGAGTGTAAGGGAGCTATGTCTAAATTCTCAGGAGTCAATGTATATAAAATTGAAGCTGTTTAAAACACCTTGTAAAGGTGAAAGATCTTTTCTAATTTTTTTTTTTTTTTTTTTTTTTTTAAATAAAAGGTATCCAGAAAATTAGAATTCTTTTTAAAACCATTTTGGATAGAAAGTAATATTGTCACCTGCTTCTACAGAATTGTGCAACTTGTTTAGCAGCAGCCATTTATTTTTTAATAAGCCTTCAGAAAAGCTGAAACTGAGGGTTTGACTTTACAGCTACGTTATACAAACAATTTCTGCTGTCTTCGATGGAATAGTGGACAGCTGTATAAATGACTTAAATTACATTTTTTAAGATGTTTCCCATTTAAAATCCCTCTTAGAAACCATGTTTTCTCCGAGTTGAACTTTCTTGGCTAGAAGTGAATGTTACCTTCTTGCAGTCAAGGCCAAGATTGCTTTTAGTCTTCAGTGAACTGGTATCTGACCTCTAGATCTCAAAAACTGAATTGATAGTTTAACCCCATGGAAGTGCATGAAGGGACTGCAGAGACTTAGCTTGTTGAAGAGTTGGCTTTTGGCAGGGACGTACATTTGAACTTACCGTGCTTGCTACACTGACTTGCTGTGAATAAGTCGTCTTCAAGAGCTTGGTCTTCTCCTTTAATATCTTCACACTTAGTTACATTGGCTAAAGAACTTAAAAAGTCACCTAAAACTTCAAAGGAATATTTGCAATCAAGTGCATTCTCCCAGATATGCTAATGTTTACAACAGCAGATCTCACCTATGTAGAAAAAGGAACTGTTCAGGAGGAAGCAGCTAATGACTGCATATCCACTTTCCGTAAGGTCTTCTGTGTGCCAAGTATAAGGACATTTTCTTTTCAGAACCGGAAATTCATGGGTCAACATCTGAAACTCAAGTTTTTAAAACTTTTACTTGGAAAAGGAGTATGGAGGCAAAGCATAATTTAAATTGAACTTGTTTTAAAAAAAGAAGTTTGTTTAATTTGTGCTTCTGTGGGAGTACAGTAAAGTTGGAAAAGAATGATTAATAGGGTGTTGAAAAGCTTCAGTGATGGCGTTTTCAGAGCAGAAAGTGATCTGCTAATTTGAAAGAAGCAACGTGTTTTGGGTAGTGCCCAAATCTAATGCCAGGGTGTTTGGTCTTCAGTTTTCTGTACTGGCTTGCTCTGATTTTTCTTTGCCAGGGGTTTTGAGGCTTAATCTTCTTATGAAACATTTTGAGATCAACGGCTGGTAGATGCTGTGGAAATGTAATGTATATGGTGAAGTCAGACTCCGGGGCTTAATTTTTTTTCCTGCTAATTTTTTTGTTTTAGAGAAGATCCGCCAAGTCATGCTCAGGAGGGGAGTGATGATGCAGAGGAAATACAGGTCAGTATAAAATGCAACTTAATGTCAAGTCTCTTGAGAAAAATATGAATGTGTAACCTTTCCTGCATAATTTATATGTGAGGAGAATACTTCACAAAAATAATAATCATGTGGTAGTTCCCCTGAAAAACTTTAAAATATCATTATTTATACTGTGACATCAGGGAAGGTTTCAAATGTTTCTATGCTCTTTCACAGAAGACTTTTTTATTTTTTTATTTTTTGATAATTGCATTTGTAATAATGAATAGGGAATATTGAAGGATGTTGGAATTGAACTTAATGCTGTTTCATGCCCTGAAAAATTAGAAGGAGGAGTACATTTAGAGGAGTTATTTCAAGAAACAGTGAAAGTTTCTGAGGCCATAATAGCTCAGAGGGTGTTCTAGAAGAAAAACGCTGAAAAATGTTGTAAGCACAAGGTGATAGAAGGTACCAAAAGGAGATGAAAAAGAAATATAAGTGAAACTAATGGATCGTGTCTCTAAAGATGGAAGTGCTGGAGCTGGAGACAAGCTTTAGCCAGGGAAGGCTCTGTCAAGTTCTGAAATGTCCAAGTTTGTGATATAAATTACAATTCAAATATATAGATGTCTTCTTTTATCCATGCTTTAGAATAGTACTTCTGCTGAATATACAATATTTGTCCTGTCTTCATTTACAACCATAATAATTGGAGGATGGTGATGTTATGCTACAGGAGCTCCAGGGCAATGATTGATTTCTATGTGTTGTAGGAAGCCATATGAATTCTGATGTTCTCATAAATTATAAAGGATGTCTCAGGAAACCAGTAACCTTTGATTTGTTCTTATTTTTAACAGTGGTCAGATGATGAGAATACTACAACACTTAAGGTAAGGTCCTGTAGAAGCCTAACGTGTGTCAGCAGTATCCTTTCTGCAACCTTGTGATACAAACTTGTTGGCAGTTAGAGATATCTGTTGCTTTATTTAACATTTTTCAGACCATTCTAGACGGATGGCAGTGTAGATGTCTGTAACTTTAAAAAGTTTTGCTGCCTTAATTTTATTTGACTAAAAATGAAATGCTTTTCTTCATCCCCAACAATCACACACTTGTTAGACTATAGGAAATGAACTGAAATATGGATCTAAATATAGCTGTCTTTCATTTTCACCACTTTGAATATCTCCCAATTACTTAATCAGACTAGATGCAGAAGAAATGAAGTCCCTGCAGCTCAATTTTCGCAGTTCTTCTCTTACACCTGTGCCATTACTTCCTCCTAAGTACATTTCTTTCTATCATCTTTTTTTTTTTCTTCTCCTTTTCCTGTCTTTATGCTCTCCTTGCACTGTGCCTGGCTTAGAATCAGGATCATGATAGATAGGAACCAGGCTTCCTTAATCATTTTTACATCTTTTTTGAAACTTGCTGTTGCCCTATCATTGTCGGAGTTAATACACTTGCGTTGCTTGTCTGCCATTGATACTGTTACTTCAGTCCTGTTAGCTCCCTAATGTTCAACATAGTGTTGAATTGCTCACATTGGATTAGGTGCAATATAAACACAGCCCTGGTTTGGGTTGTGCGTATGCTAGCACAAAATTTATAGCCTAGATTTTAAAACTAATACGTGCCAAATTTGCACACACTGATAGCTTCAGTTCAATTATCTAATCTTTGATAAAGTAGATGCCTTAGATTGTAAATTATTCAGAACGCCGATTTTGGTATCCATCTTATCTTTTGCAAGGCTCATGTTAATGTTGCTAAAGAAATAATATCAGACTTTTGAATCAGGTTTCATTATAGTGTACAACCCAGTAAGGAAATACATAATCAAGAGGTATGATACCCATCAGAAGGGTATAGGCCAAGTGATTTCAGTGTAGCTAGGTAAGCACTGTGTTCTCTGTATGGATTGCAGCTTTACAGCTAATGTTTTACTGGGGCTGGCTGGGATGGAGTTAACTTTCAGCTATTGTCAAGCACAGGAACAGGCTTCCCGGGGAAGTGGTTGAGTCACCATCCCTGGAGATATTTAAAAGATGTGTAGATGTGGCACAGGGATATGGTTTAGTGATGGACTTGGCAGTGTTAGGTTGACAGTTGGACTTGATGATCTTAAAGGTCTTTTCCAACCTAAACAATTCTATGATTCTGTGATTCTATTGCTGAACAGTGCTTGCATAGCATCAAGGTTTTCTCTTTTCCCAATCTGTCCCATACCCTTCCCCAGCGACTAGGCTAGGGGTAGGCAAGAGAACGAGAGAGGACAGAGCCAGGACAGCTGACCCAAATTGTCTTAAGAGATATTCTATACCATATAACATCATGCTCAGCAATAAGAGCAGGGGTAGAGGAAGAAGAGAGGTGTTTTGTGCTCCAAGGTGGCTCTTGTTCGGAGACTGGCAGGGCTTTGTCTTTTGCCAAACCTGGAACTTTGAAAATGGTTAATAATGAACATGGTCTGTGCCCATGGCTAGTTCCTACAAAAATACACCTACATTTGGTCAAAGAAAGAGACTCTAAAAGTAGAATTTCACAATGTACTCTTTACCAACTCATTCATTTGGTAGATGATTGCTCTGAAGACTCCGTCCATGGCAAATACGCTTTCTCTACCTGAAAACTAGGGACTGCTCCGAGGCCAGTGAGTGAATGGAAATAGTTTTCTGTGCTTTTAAGTGTTGCCTGTTACCACTTTGACAGCGATGAAGAGAGTGAAGAAACAGTCTGTGTAGAACACAGAAGGGTGGGGAGCTGCATCTGGAGTTACTGCAAGAGATGAAAATGGATCAAATAGTGATGTGGAAGCTGAACAGGGAGACACTAGGGAACGTAATGTGTAAAGAATAGTGGGACAAGCTGGAGACTGGTCTTCTGCATTTGCTGTCAGCCTAGGGCATTTGTATCTTGCTAATGATAAATCCCAGGTTATAATTCTCTATTGGTTTCTTAGCTCAGGGAGCAGTAAGGTGGGCTGTGGTTGTGATCATTCTGATTTGATGACTCACCTGAGTCATCAGGTAGAACTTGTTTCCTTTGCCCCTTCTATATTCTGAAGAAGAATTGGAGTACAGGATTACAGAAAATTCTGTGTTTAAAAAAACACGCATTAATATTGATGGTTGCAAAATCAGGCATTCAGAATTTAGGAAATGTTACAATCTAGCTTGTTTATGCAGCCTTAGAGCTATCCTCTTGTGTGTATTTCTTCACTTGGATTAATCTAATGACATGCTGGTAACATTAATCCAGGGAGGCTTAGTATGTGCTGGTATTACATATATAGCATGACTCCTGACTTCTGTCAAAACAAGAGATTGGATCAGAACGCAGTGGATGCAGAGTTTTACTTCTTGCAGGAACCATTTCTAGAATTGACTGAAGCTCTAAAAATAAAGTAAAATAGGAGAAGTGCTTTTTCAGTTTTTCAACTGTAGTTTCCCACGGAGACTAGGTAATGTACTAAGGAAAGATTCAGAATATTTGAAGTTCCGCCTAGGTCACTGCGCTAAAATGTGAGAGGTTTTTTTGTAGCGTTTGCATTTGAGGGGGGGCTGCAGACAGGAGATGCCAAAACGTATGAACTTTTTTTGGTCATTTGTGTGGCTGTGAAGGCTTTGTTGTTTTAGAGAAATCAGTTAGCCTTAGCCTAGGAGTTATCTTTGAGTTGAGTTTAAAAATACTCAGGCAGAAATAGTGTTCTTATATGCTTTTTGCTATAAATCCTATTACATGAAAAATCTTTGACATATGCCTGAAATCCTTTCATATTATTTTAAAGGTCAGCAATCTGTTTTTTTTATTGTTGTACCACATTCAGAGTGGAGTTTATAGCATTCCCCTATCTTACGTTTACAATATTGACAATGTTCTTTACAAGACAAGGTTTTCTAGTCCAACCCATACCTTTGCAGTGTGTCCTCTATTTTGATGCAATATGTTGTTAAGGAGCTACTTTAAGACCTAATTTAAGAGCTGATTAGTTAAAGTATTACTAACAACATTTTATAAAACTAAAGCTTAAATGAGGAGCTGTCACTCAAATTGCCTATAAACTGATTTATTTACTTTTGCTCTCTTACTGTGTTTCTAAATGCAACTAGAGAACTATTACAAAACGGAACTGATTTCTTTCTGCCTTTTAATACTTTGACAGAATGCTACGATATTTCTATTTTAGATTTTTGTAGAGAGATGCTTAATTCTAAGCAAACTATTTTTGAAAGTGAGTTGGTTTGTTTGTTTTTAAATCTTCTTGGATCTTATTTGTATGCAGTAATCTACTATCAGGTATAAAACAATAGGTATGTATTTAAGGTCTGTTTATTTGACTTGCACGTTTGCCAGCTGTTGCAGCTTTCATGATGAATGTTATGAAGTTCCGGGTTTTCCCCTGAAGTTCATAGGATCTTGCTAGTAATAAGAGTGAGAACTGGAAACATATTTTCAATTTTCTCTGACTGAAAGAATGTCGGAGTTGATTCTTTAGTGATTTATTTCTATAAATAAATTATTTTTGTGGGGTTCTTGGTTCCTGATTTTGGACACATTTATTCCTTCTACAATATGTATTTCTAATGGTTTTTAGAAAATGGCTACACTTCACTATTAAATGTATTGAAGTTGATATTTTTGTTGTTGTTCTTTGTTTAGGCACCAGAATTTCCCGAGTTTACAGCTAAAGTTCAAGAAGCAATAAGTTCCTTGGGTGGTAGTGTTTTTCCTAAACTTAACTGGAGTGCGCCAAGGGTAAGAATGCTGACTCCCAAAACTTGTAACAGGTGTTAACATAAGGATTTTGTTTGGTTGGTTTATATTAATGCATTGGAAAGTAGAAGAGGCTAGTGGTTCTGATAAAGGAAGGAGTGATAGTCAAGATATCAGTGAATTGTTCTGGTGGGTTAGAGCTAGATGGTGCAGTATTTGGTGAGGCTGATGCAAGACAGCACTGTCTTATGTAAAACTCTGTACCCTTGTCACAGGTTGGTCTTATGTAAAACTCTGTACCCTTGTCACAGGATGGTCAGACTCTTCTCAGTTAGGGTACTAGTTGAAAACTTTGCCTCAGATAAAGATTAAAAACCCCACAGTTTTTAAAAAAGCAATAAGCTTCCCTCTAGCTATTTTTAGGTACTCTAACTATACCTTAAAGATGGTGCACCCCAATGTTTTTGCATCATATTCTCAAGGGAAACTTGTGTTCAATCAAGCCTTCTAAGAAAGTGCCTGGAAGCAGTAAGGCAAAAACTTAGTATTTTGAAAAATGGATTTGCTCTGCTTTCAACAGAGTATTCATAAGAAAAGCAGTAACAATTGTGTCTCTTTTAACAGCTAATTAAGCTTTCCTGAAAATAAAAAAATAGATTTCTGCATGTATTTCAAATGTTGCATAATATTTAGTGCTACTAGATCTGCAGCTTGCATTCCCTCTTGCTAGTAAAAGTGCATTTTTGGATAATCTTTTTTTTCTTTTTTTAGGACGCCTACTGGATAGCAATGAACAGCTCTCTAAAATGTAAAGCTCTCAGTGACATCTTCCTCCTCTTCAAGAGTTCAGACTTCATTACCCGTGACCTCACTCAACCGTAAGTGGATTTCTAGCAGACAATCTTATTTATATTGAGTCAAAAAAACCCTCAGCCCTCTGAGGGTAACTTTTCAGTTCTGTTGAAAGATCTCACTCTTTACTGTATTATAGTAATGATAAATATCTGATATGAAAATACATATTCATGTTTAAAAGTTGTTCAGGTACAGGGATATAAGCTTCAGGTACAGTAATAAGTTCTTTGAAGCTCCCCTGACTCCTGCCCTCCTTCTTCTTCGTCTCCCTACACTGTGCAAAAGTAAATGCCAGGTCCAATTTAGTGCAGAGAATTGCGAGGCAGATTATCTTCATTGTTACTAATTGTGAGTGAGTCTTTCCTAGTAAACCAGAATTGTTTACCTCATTTTGGTTAACAAGAGAGGAGCAGTCTCCATTTTATTCTTATATTAATTCTCTTGATTTTAATATGCAAATGAGTGAAAAGCAAAACAGGAAGACATTATATTAAAGTAGTACATGTGAAATGACACTATGGACTAAGACTGGTTTTGTTGAGTTGCCTTCCACAGCAAGTGATGTTTTAATCTTGGGGTTTTTTTGCCTTCCCACCCCTGTTGGCATTTACCTGTTGCTTACCTACCTTATTGTTGCCACTTCTCATGGTAATACAGCATGACTTTACCATGTCCCTTACAAATTTTAAAGCTGTTGAAGTTTGTGTGGCTGCCTGGAAGATGCCTGAGACTTCTGCTTATGTATTCCTAGAGCTCCTTCTGAACCTAAGTTCTTGTAGCTCTTGAACAAATGTACTCCAGGAACTGTGGCTAGGCATAATAGTTTCAGATAAAATTACAATACCATGTGCTTGGGGTTTATTTTGTCTGCTCACATGAAGAGAGTACTTAATTATATGGGAACAGTTTTCTCCTGTAGTACCTGCATCTAATTCATGTCACTCATTTCTAAAATACAGCCTTTTTCTGAAAGAAAATAAAATTACTGGAATTTAATGTTCTTGTTACTATTATTAATAATATTTTTTTTCAGAAAAGCAGAATTTCAAAGAAAAAGGACAATCCATGGCTTGGAATCTGAGAGATTGCTCTCCAGTAATTATTCAATGCTTATTTATATTACTGCAATATTCAGGAGACTCAGTCAAATGCAGGGCACTTGTTCAAGGTGCTTTATAGAGGGCTACCAAGCATAATAGTCCTGTGTTATGACCTGATAAGAATTGTCTTGTCTAAAATGTGAAACCAGTTGCATTAATACTGTGCAGCTGCCTTCTTTTTTATTCCTGCAACTGTAATAACAGTCTTTTCCCTGAACTTGTTGGTACATTAAAAAAATGACAGGTAGCAACAGCCTTGTCCTTACCTCTGCATTTATGGAGTGCTGGCAACGCTGTCAGTCCAATTCTGATGTTAGGTTTTACATTATGTCTAACCTACAACATTATGAGGTGCAGAGGAAGAGACTGAGAAGGAGGGAAGAAGATGTTGGAGTGAGAAGGCAGTTTGAAAAGTATGTTGGACTAGGGAAACAATTGTAAGCATTGAGAATTCATGATCTCGGATCATAGAGAATGAAAGGGATCAGGGAGATGAGAAATCTATAGTCTACATTTCAGAGTGAGTGAATAGTGATTCTCAAAAGACTTTGGTGCCTTACCAAGGAAATTTTTTTCATGGTTTCCCCTAATGGGAGGCTAAGTGACTTAGCCAGATGTCTTGAGGATGGTTTGTTCAGAGGGTTGAGCACTAAAATTTAATGTGTTCTTTGTAACTGCTTTCAGGACTGAGTCTTGTGGGTCTGAAAAGAACTGTACACTTTGTATCATCCCTTTGTGAATATTAAATAATACAGTTTTTGTATTCTACTATCCTCATGTATAAAGAGGTTCAGTAAAAAGTACCCTGAGCTCCTTGGAGAATTCCTGTTTGCTTAACTACTTAGTAATGAGTTTGGGACACAATCAAGTGTTTAGCAAGCACCACTTGATTTAAAAGATGTGGCAACTCTGTGCGTGCATTTGTGCTCTTAGCTTACGCCATTTGTACGGTAGAGTGAGTTGGTTTGACCACCTTCACTGAGACCGAAAGCAGTGTATTTTCTGTCAGGTTTTATATCAGGTAAAGTTAGTGCCTCAGCTATTCACCTTGCCCTCTGCAGGCGGCGCTGAGTTAGTGGTGGAGGCAATGAATGCATTCTAGCTCCTGTGTTGTGAGATTTCACAACACGGGTGTTAACTTGAACCATCAGTAATTTCAGCTTAAGTTCACAGCAGACTAAGAACAGTAGTGGCTGAGCAGCCTGTAGGAGGCACGCTCTCTTCTACTGATCCCGCTGTGGGAGAATAAACTCTAGCAGAAAGACAACACCTCAAAGTGCATTAGTCCAATCCATTTAGACTCCTTTTCCAGTGTGATAAGACCACACGCACCGCCAGATAGCACAGCTCAGCTAGTGGGTGGTAAATAAGCAAACCTTGTGACGTGATTGTGGGATCATCACCTAATCTAAAGGTTAAGTTTCATGTGAGAAGTGTTGTATTTATTTTCCTTCCTATCAAGTGTAATCTAATGTTGGTATAAATTTGGGTTATGGGTTGTTTTGGTTTGGTTTGGTTTTTTTTTTTTTGTCAGAACAGGCTTTGTTGTTTTGGTAAGGTAGAGTTAATATGGGCAGTGCAGCCTTGTGGTTTCCGTGAATTTGAATGGAAGTTGTACTTAGGACTGGGGGGACATGTGTAGTGTGTAAAATCACTGTGGTTCTATGTATCTTTTATTTCATGCATATGTTGTACTTGATTAAAGCACATTATTGTCCAGTCTGTGCACAGTATTTCTAACTTACTAAGTTATTTGTACAAAATGTCCCCACCCAAACAGTGAAACGATTATTGCTGAATCAGAACAATTATATTATTGATCAGCTGCCAGTTCCCTAGTCCTTAGCAAGCAGAAATTAAAAATGTAGCTGGCATAGGAACCTGAAGTGCTGAACAAATGAAAATTGGATACATAATATATCCAAATCCCTTGGAAGGGCTGCTCAGAGGGAGGGTAAATGTACTATATTTCTACTTCTTTCATTAACACTCTGTATGGTCTAAAAGTTTCTTGCCCTGCATGAGTAACAGCTGAAATGTTGTATACCCTTTTTTTGTTTGTTTTGTTTTCTATTCAATTCTATTAAGTTAAAAATCCACTTCATGGGTCATAATATGGAAAAGACTTTGCAATGGCAATTTGAAGATCTGTTTCTTAATCCAGCTTTGCCAGGGATGTGGGACTTCAGGCAAACCACTTCCTTTGCCTCGTCCTTCCTCCCCCATTTCCTATCTGCTTATCTGGTATCGATCTATACATGGTTCAGGTCAGGGAACTGCCCTTGCTGTAATTCTCAACTGCCTCAAGTTCCGAGAAAACTTCAGCTATGCAGTACTTCAACACAAACCATTAAAAAATATGGCCTTAATGCAAATATACTGAGCATGACTAGATAAGCTTTGACTATTTTAAATGTTTGGATTCTCTCATGGTGTTGACACTTTGGTTGAAAAGTTCAGAATAATGAATTAACTTTCCTCCTTGATAATTTTGTATAAATTAACAAAGACTTCAGAGTGATGTACTCATTAATGTAGTTGATGTTGTTTCTGCTTACTTTGGTAAGCATTGCATTTTACTTAGCTGAGTTCACAAAAAAAACTTGTGGGTGGTGTGATCCTTAACTTTTCAGGTTTTAACGCAGGCTTTCAAAAACTTAGGGTTGTGGATATGTGATTAAAAAAAAAAGCCCTTTCTAACTGGGATTTCTGTTAAGTGATGAAAACTCCTCTTTTGAACAAAAATGCTTTTAAAGCCCTGTTGAGTGTATTGGTTCAGAACACAGTTTTCTTCCTTATCATTAGAATGTGTGGACTACATTTAGTTAAGACATGATTGCCCACCTTGAGACCAGTATAAATATTAACAGTAGTTCTAAATGCCCTTTAAATTATAAGACCAGCTTGTTGTTATATCATGCTCATTAATAAACCTTGGAAATTTTGTCAAACTTGGGAGATCATTCCTGTTCTACAGGGCAATACTGGATGTTTTAAACCTGCAGATGCTACTCTTTGGATTTTGAATGCTGAAGTGGCTTTGGTTTTTTTTTTTTTTTCCTGCTGTTTAATAATCACAACTGTACAGGTAAAATAAGAAGGCCTGTAAGTGCAACCTTGTTGAAAAGCAACCTAATGCAGAGAACATCTTTTGCAGGGACTATCCTTTGAATTATTATAGAGGGGCAGCATGAGTCATCTGCAAGTTCTGATGTGCACTTAAGTGTTGTAAATTGACTCTCAGTATTTTATTGGATCAGCTGGTGCTATGGACCTGTTACTTCCAGAAGTTCATTCCTGGAAACTTTTCGAGAAGCTGGTTAGACAGGTGAAGTAAGGAACCTAAAGGTAGCCACTCAACCCTCCCTAAGCCCAGGAAACAGAGTGAAGGGACCATCTATGCCACATTTAGTAGGGAAGAAATATCTCCTAGGTTAATGGAGCACGTGAAACAACTCCCACTGGGCCAAGGAGAAGTTTCCAAATATATTAATGTGCAAGATACAAAGGAACATGAGGGGATTTTTTTTTTTTATTATTTAGGTGTTTATAAGAAGGCTTGGTTACATTTTAAGTGCCTGTTTCTGAGAACAGTTGTGAAAGTCTGCTCTTGCAGACTTGCTCTTAGCTCACCAGGCTCCTAAGCACATTGTTTGACTTTAAAACCTAGCAGATGTTTCAATCCTTTTTGTTTTTAAGCTAGCATTCGGACTACATTTTTGATACCACACTTAATGCTTCTAAATATTGAATTACAAATTATAAAGAAATTATGAAGGTTTTCTGAGATTTGGAGGAATAACAGCCTGTGTTCTCCTAACAGAACGTAGGAGGCAGTGTTGGCTCATAAAGACGTGACTTGGGACTTGGGAGACCTTTTTGCAAGAACCGTAGCTGTTGGTTTAGACTTTATTATAACCTATTTTGAGGTAGACAGTTCCACATGAGAGGATATGGAAAATGAGGCCTTTATTGGGGTTTGGGTTTTTTTTTTTTCCCCTTGAGGTTTTACTCGCATCCCTTTTTTCCTAGCAATTTACAGTGTAGTACAAGATCCTCTTTTGAATGGTGCATGAATTTCCTATTTCTTTTAGTCCTTAAAGTTCCAGCAAGGTTCAATATTACAAAAACAAAGATGCAGTTCAAAGGCTGTTAGAAGCTTATCCTTGATTTTTTTTTTTTTTTTTTTAATTAAGGTTTTAAAATAAACTATGAGATGATAGCAGGAGAACTGTCAGGTACAGAATAACTTTTACAATTCTCATTATATTCATAACAGTTTATTATCCACAGAATAATCTCAGTGATTTGCAAATGAGTTCATGGCTCTCTTAGCAGGATAGAATCATAGAATTTTGTTACCCATAGGTTTTGTGTGTGTGTGTGTGTATGTGATATCTTCTTGAGTATAGTAGGCATCTATGCTAGTAAGGGAGGAATTTTTCGTCTAGAAAAACTGCAGGCTGTCACGATTTTTGTTTTGTATTGCCTTGACAGATCTTAAATTGTGGTGAATATAAACTGTAGTTGAAGGATGTTATCTGTTTACATAGGCTTACAAATATATATGATCTGTTTGATTACAGTATTTCTGGAAAGCATGCCTGCTATCTCCCTTCTTTTCTGTGTGTAGTGGGATATTAAAGTCTAAACTAAAATGTGCGAAATTTATTTCTGCTGGCAGCATACTTAATGAACTCTTAGGATAGCCCTTTGCTTCAAACCAAAGGCTGGGCAGCCATGACTTACAAACACAATGCTTATATTAGAGATGTTAGACTTTTGGATTGCTTAACCAAGTTGAGTGCCAAAGGGAGATAGTATAAACGTTGCCATTTAAGACTATTGCTCAGCAGTGACTCTTCACACAGTTCTTCTGTGCATCAAAGTAGTTTGTTGCCAGTAAGGTCAGGGAGTACACTTGGAAGGAAAACGCATGTTCTTTTGCTAATTCCCTGTGAAAGTTACAGGATTTACTGCTAGGTTTGCTGTAAAATGACAAAAGCATACATAGAAGTTGGCTTGCGTATAACTGCTTCCTTTTTTGATAGTTCCTGAAAGGTGGCACAGAGAATCAGTTACTCACAAGGGACAAAACCTTGACATCTGCTTGCAGTTATGGAAATAGTTATGTTTATTCCCACTCTCAAGAAATTCGTAAGAGTATTTCTTAAGGCTCTTAATTTAGAAAGATACCACGCTGTGGAATCAGAAGTGCCGACTGGTGCTGGTTTGCATCCCTTACTCACGGAAATGAACTGCTGTAAGGCATGACAATGTGTCTCTGTTGTGTGGTTTAGAAAGCTAAACATTAAAAGTACTAGGGAAAACATGCTGCAATGAAACTAGATTGGATTGCTCAACTTTATCTGTTTCTTTGAGAATCCAGTTATGCCAACATAGCAATAAAGAGGAAAGGAGCAGCACTGTTGATTCAAACAAAAAACCTCAACAATGAATAAACACTCACATTTTAGCCATGTCCCTGTCCAAATTTAAGTGCTTCCAAATTACACTAGATGAAAAGAGGAGAATTTTTTTTCCTTTTTTTCCCCCCCAATAATTGTCGAAAGCAGGCTTGTTACTGATATATTGAATTTACTTGGTTTGTACGACTTGGAGATAATTTAACAGTAGCTTTTGTGATTCACAGTCTGGGGTTATTTTTGTCACTATGGCTAAAATCTTATATGTAAAAGCAGATTTTGATGCCTATGCCTTACTTTTCCAGATTTATTCACTGTACTGATGATTCCCCTGATCCTTCCTTGGACTACGAGGTAAGAACTCTTTGCATGATTTCTAGATAATTTAAATTAATTTGCTCGCAGGCAGGTTGCCATTTGTGCTTGGGTATGTGCTGGTAAATTTTTTTTTGTTTGTTTTAATTGTGTTGCTTGGGCAGTGTGGGGAAGCCTGGTTAAGTGCTGCAGGTCATAAGGAGTTCATTTAATTACAGATCAGAGATGAATGAAAGTTCAGACTTTTGAAGGTTCCTTGCAGCTTTCTCTCATGTCTGTCAGGTTTTGCCAGGAAGGCCAAGTTCAGTAGCTGAAAGTCATATATTCTTGATAGTATGCTGCTTGTGAATATCACAACTGAAGTTACGAAGAGAGAAGCTAGCTGTAGTGGCTAGGGACATCCTGAACTGAAGCAGTCTATCATATCTTGTTTCGTATGCTCGTTACCAGATTAAAATGTTAAGTTAGCAACGTAGATATTAACAATGCTTTAAACTGTTCATGTGGTGCTATCACTTTTATGATAGCATCTAGTCATGTCTCGAATAATAATTTTTATGTAACTATAGCATATGTCGTCATCCTGTGGGCTTAAAGGGCTTTAGATAAGTGAATGAACCCTGTTTTTTTTAAAGCACTCTCTTAATGTGCTTTAAAAATACAGCACATCTGAAAGTTGGAACAAAGAGTTTAATGTTTACACCGTAGTTAGGAGTGTCCCCATCAATTA
Source organism: Pelecanus crispus (assembly GCF_030463565.1). Lineage (NCBI taxonomy): Eukaryota > Metazoa > Chordata > Aves > Pelecaniformes > Pelecanidae > Pelecanus > Pelecanus crispus. The sequence continues at coordinate 7,533,731 of NC_134643.1, forward strand.
CTGAGGTTTTTCTACTGCGGTTGATAGGTGTTGGGAGTTTCCAGTACCCATGAGCAGTAATTGAGGCCCTCACAATAATGGATCAATCTGAATACTTCAGCTTAGGAAATGCAGAAGCTTGAGAAAGTGCCAGAGATATGCTTTAATTACCAGCAGTCTGTACTATTGACTATAATAGTTTGGTTACTATTTCTATCCCATGTCCTTATTTTAATTGGTTTGTGCCTTCAAAGGCATCACAGAATTCTGCTTGGGTGTATACCAGAATAGAGGTTGATTTGGGTAAATTTAATTCTGCTCATCAGCTCTTTTGACTAGGGAGCAACTTTCTGCCAATTCCATGACAGATTTGTTGTGTTGTATAGCAGGGGTTTTTTGTTTTCCATGCTTTATCATTAATGTAACTTTGAAGTTGTTTCATAAATAATTTCACAGTTATAAGTGCCATACAAAGTGGAAGAACATAACATAATTAAGGTGGGAAGGGACCTCGGGGCATTTCTAGTCCATTCTCATGCTCAAAGCCAGGTAAGCAGTGAGATCAAATTGGGTTGCTTGGCATTTTATCAAATCTGGTCTGAAAATCTCAGTGGATGGAGGCCGGACAACCTCTATGCGGGAGCTGTTCCGATGCTTGACCAGTCCTCATGGTGGAAAAGTTTCTTCTTATGTCTGGTCTGAACCTTTCTACTTTAAATTACTTCGGACTAGATGGCCTTTAAAGGTGTCTTCCAACCAAAAGCATTCTGTGATTCTATGAAATTAATATTAAGTCTAATTGCTTTGAAGTATTTGCTAAGATAATTATGTGAACTGCAGGTTAAGATTGTTTTGTTTTCTTGTATCAGGAATAACTTCAGAGGTCATCTTATCATTACAGCAAGACTGTAGATCTAGAAGGTATACCCATTGACAAAAAGTTACCTGTTACCTTTCTGAAACAATACTTTATCATTTGTTTTTCCTCTATAGCTTGTTCTTCGCAAATGGTGTGAACTAATCCCTGGTGCAGAATTCAGATGCTTTGTCAAGGAAAACAAGCTTATAGGTAAGGATTTTTGTAAAGATAAAATTATTAGGTGAAGTTCTGAGGAGTTTCTCTGATTCCTTCAATCGGCACTAAATATGAAGACAGGTCTTTCTAACACACCTTGTTTCTGGAATTAATGGTTTCTTCTTTCAGTAATTTAAAATGTGGCATGCCACATTTCTTTCCACTGTATTTGAAAGCCTGATGACATAGCACGCTCCATATTACAGTGGGAATATTCTTAATTCTAATTGCTAATTCAGAAACTTCACCCAAAGGCTGTTTTGTAAGTGATTCTTTTATATTCAGGAGCGAATTGCATCATCTCCAACTTGCAGAATGAATACAGAGGCAGTTGGGTATTCTGCTGATAAAACGTGACCACGTGTGGATATTATATGCAGAAAGTTGTGAGGTCAGAACATGTCCACAGGTGTACGAGTTCATATTATATTCGGCGTAGCTTAGTCAGAAAACCTGTTGATCTGTTACTCTGGTTCAAAATCCTGAATGTATAACGTTTCAAGTGGCACTGAACAGCCAGGGTGTCCACAGCGTGCAGAGAGCTGGTGGGTGCATCGGGTGACCTGTGACAGCTGGAGGACAGGCAGATTGTGCTAGAGCATGTATTTTAGGTAGCTCTAGGGAAAATTTAGCTGAATTACACTCCTCTGGATGTGTTTACTATTCTCTGATGACTGTAACAGGTGCTTAGACATCTAGTGCACACACAGGTGCTTGAAATGAGGGGTTTAATTTCAGGCTAAATACTATTCTGGAGTTTGAACTAGTTTTTGGTATGGTCTGCCATGGAATCTTTAAAGATGAACAGAAATGCAAATAGCACAGGACTGGTGCACATTTGTCCTTAACAAGATTGAATCTTTCTGCCTAAACTTTTCTAACAGGGAAATGTTATAGCAGTGATGTAGCAGAGCTCTAATCCAGACTTTATAGGAAGGAAGGTGATTTTTTTTTTTTTTTTGCTTTAAAAGAAAACCAAGTTTGCTCATTTTGTCTGTCTTACACATCCATATTCACAAGCACCAGGATGCATATATACAAGTGGCCTGTCCAGGATTCCTTGTGATGATATGGAAGGGAAGGGATATTAGCTATCTAGTCCTCATTGTTTCTCCTGGCGGCTTCTCAGCATGGTGACTATGTGCTTGTTTTGGATGTGCCTTTTGGTACCTGTTAGGAGCTGTCAGCAGTTTGTCACTCCATCCTGTCCTGGTTCTGTGAATCATTAGGAACATACTCCCTGTTCTTTGTTTCCTGATCTGGGTGTCCTATGGAGCTGCAGATAGATGTTTTGGGATGTGCTAATCTAGGTGCTGTCAACACATACCATTCTCATAGCCCTTTTATTTAGCTGTTCCTTCCCGTGCTTCTACGCTCATCTTCCCATTCTCTCCATTCATGCCAATTGCAGGGTTTATTACAGCTCTCTGTAACAGAGTTTATCTTGCTAATAGCAGAGATACTCTATTAAGCTGGTATTGCTTAATGGCTACTCGCATAGCTTTTTGCAGGGGGAAGAGCTGAATCCTGTCCTGCTATGTGCTGCTGGAACACCACAACTGCCAGAGATATGCATCACTGTAATAACCTCTAAAATATTTGAACGTAGATTTATTATAGAATAGATGTATAGTGATATATACTTTCAAATACCTCAAAGCATTTGTACGCGGGCTAATTAAATACTCTGTACGTTTCATTACTAGGTTTTGAAACCTAGTAGATCTACCAGTATAGGGTTTTTTTAGCTAGCACTCCAGCTGCATTCCTGAAGACAGTTCCAAGTTTTTCACAACATGTTCCCATGCTCTTAAAATTAATAAGCCTGTCAGTCAAACTGAGGAGTAGATGCTTGCACAGTGTAGTGAATGATTTTCCAGTTACACATCTGCATCTCCTGAGATGCCACCATCTCTTGGTTTTTGTTTTTAGACCTGAGATAAGCTTTGCAGTGGTAGTAATTCAAAGTTCCACTGACATCATAAACTTTATATGAACTTTTTTAAAGAGCACATCTTTGGAGGTCATCAGCATTGTCTTCAAGTAAAGCTTAATCTCTGTGTTTCGTATATGGTTAAATAGAAAACTGCCATCATTGATACATCTTTCTGGGGGATTCTGGCTTTTTCTTTCCCTAAATAGCATGAGTTACTCATTCTGTAGTGATGGGACAAGTCTTAATTTGACATTTGTCCAGCAGGGTATTGCAGTGACTTATGTTGACACATCCTGTATGAGAATTTCTGTCACTTAAGATGCATGCAAGTGTATAATCCTGTTGATGTCAACTTAAACTATTGTATTGTAGACAAACAAATGTCTGAAATTAAGAGCTTGTGATGTAGCTGGAATAGTTTATCTATGTCAGATATGAAAGACAACCCTCGAGGGGGGGCAAATGGAAGAAATCAGGTACTAGACTGCATGCCATCTTGTTGATTTTAGGATTTAAGGTTTCACCTGTAGTGCCTTATCAATCAGGTATGCTTTATTCCATGCTTAAAAAATGGGTTAAATGAGAATCTTTATGGTACACTAGGTTCTATCATCTTTGCTAATGTGCAGGCCTGGCCTCTACCCCTTTCATTTCATGGTTCCAAATTCTGCTCCCTACATCTGATGTGCAGAACAGAAAAGGTTTTTGACCAGAGTAACCAAGGGGAAGAAAACTGAAAGGAAAAGACAGGAACTGGAAACTTAAGTGCATGCAAAGGTTCCTCCTGAAATTCACTTTAAAATAGTCAAAGAGTGTACATATAAAATGAGGTTCAGAAAATGTAGGGTAGAACTTTTCAAGGAAAAAATTCCTAATGGAAGTGCTCTAGGTGTTGGAGAATAAAGCCAAACAGTAAGTAATTCTTAATGGTTGAAACTTGGGAGAACCCAATCTTCTGAAATACAGATAACATGCATGCCTCTGATAACTGCATTTTTTCTGGTTGGGTTTTTTGCGTGCCTAAAGCTCTTTCTAATCAACTAAATTATTGACAGGTGTATCACAGAGGGACTACACTCAATACTACGATCATATCTCTAAGCAACATGAGGAGATCTGTAGATCAATACAGGAATTTTTCAAGAAACACATACAGTATAAATTCTTGGATGAAGACTGTAAGTATCATAAGGCTTCTGTTAGCAAGGGGAGCATGGGGGAGGGAAAGAGGATGTTTATGAAGGTTTTTAAATACTTATTGCACACATAATTACAAAGACTTAAAATCAGAAATGAACTCTTTGAAGTTCTTTTGCAGGGTACTGGGAGGCTTGAAATTGAAAGGGCTTGCAGGGCAAACTCCACAGAAACGAGACCTGTCCTCCTGCCCCCTTGCTGTTGCTGAGCCGAGCTTATTTCCTCCACAGCACACTGAGTTGCAATGTGCTAAATTCCAATTTACTGCTGGAGATCAATGTTAAAACGGGTACTTCTCAAGAAATGATGGCATCCCCAATATTTTAAGTCTGTGGAGATGCATCTCTCTCTTCATATCTATTGGTTTCACAGGGCTTGGTTCTTTTTAACTTGGGAGACACCTATAGCTCTTGTGGCTAGAACGTGCAGAGCAATGTAGTCTTTGAATGACTATAAAATTGGCAACCAAAAAGCCCTGAAGGAATAAGCTGGAGCTTTTCAGGAGAACGCAACAAATGAGATCCCTTCAGAAGGCATAATGGCTCTTTCTTTTTTTTTTTTTTTTTTGGAAGGCTGTTTCCCTTTATACTTGTTTTTAATTAAGAAAAATTCTAAACCTGAAAAGTGAGGTAGGAAATGCTTAACAAAGGCATTCAGTAGTAAGAAGGATAGTTGTTTATAAAGATGTTGTCAGATGTTTGCTGCTAAATTATTGATGTATTCCTCAAAAAAAGGATTTGTAAATTTCTTTTAAAGAAGTTGTAATAGTTTCTCCTGGAAAATTCATGCACAGCAGTTCAGCTGCTGAGACTTTTGAATAAAGGCCATGGTATTTGATAGACCTAAGCAGCCCAAGTAAATTGTCTTGTTCTTTAAATGTGAAGTCCTTTGCAAATTTTATTGGAAATAGTTTCCTGACATGGTTTAGTGAGAATTGAATAGTGTTCCGTTGTGATGGGTGATCAGTAGTGGTGAAAAATACAATGAAGAAATTGAAATTGGGTCTGGCGTGGACCAAACCTCAGTTTAGTAAAATACATAAACATAAGAATTATCTGGCAGTTGTATTGTCTTCTGTAAAGCTTTGAAAACTCAACCTTTAGGTAAGTTTTGAATATGGTTAATTATTTTGCTGAGCCACCAAAGCAATCAAATAGATCTGTCCTGTCTGACTTTCTGAAAAAGATACCTTCTAATGCCAGTCTCTGTTATATTAAAATTCTTAATAATTTGACTCTGCAGGGTTCCTTTATTTCAGTCCAGAGAAGTTCTCAAGGACCACTGCTTGGAGAAGACTAGTAGTCTGGAAATCCATATACTAATTTAATAGGTCCATAGACCTAATGTTTTAAAATAAGATCAGTCATATAGATCTGACATTCTGATCTTTTAATTTTCCTCTGTGTTCCAGCATAATTTTAGCTGGTATGTGATCAACTGATAGATAAGAATTCAGGGCACTATTTTTGGAAATTGATGGCTAGATTTAGGCTCTGAAACTGCTGTCTAGTGAACTGAAAGGTCTGAAGTGTCATCTTATGTAAAGGACGTAAAACTATGCCATCTGAGTTACCATCTGGGACAAGGAGGTTTCAGGGTGACCTTCTGGGATGAAGGTTTGTTAACCTTTTGTTCTTAGGCACTAAATACTGGTGACTTATCCATCTGCAGGGGAGTGCCATGCAGAAAATGTTTTCTGTTTGGTTTTTTTACCACCTTTCATTCATCCCCCATCATATCCCTTGATTCACTGTCTGGTAGCATATGTGTTGTTAACAATAAAAATCTGGGTTTGCTTGTTTGTTTGCTTTTAAAAGGAAAGGTATTATAGCTTTTTTTCCTGACTTCTTGTTTCGTTAGGGATTTTGATGCTGTTTGCTCTGCTTTTTCCAGTTGGTCTGGTAGCATCTCCAGATGGAAGAGTTGAGTCAGAGCAGCTGAAGCATTGCAGTCAGAGCAGTAAGATAACAGATGGGTGAATGCTTTATAAATACTTCTAAATGGTGTTAGAACCTTCTAAATACCTTTTATAAGAGCCCACTACGAACAGTGTTCTGGAGGTATCGATACTGTAGAGCCAAGCCTTGGCTCACCCTCCATTTTGAGCAATTGCTGGTAAAGTTTTACTACAGTCTCGCTGGCACACAACACTCCTGCTCTGAGGTGGTCCCTAAGAAGAGGGAACAGTTCAGGTTTTCTTCTCTGTTCAGTGTTTGTGAGTGTCCCAAACTAGTCACCAATGCGCAATCAGCTTTAATGGGGATGTAAATTCCACTAAATGCCATTAGTCTAAATGATTGCCATAGGCTTGCCTTAAGCTGACAGGCATCATTTTATAATAAAGCTCAGATGCGAGTTTTCCATTAATGAAATATGACTAATGAGACCACATAGTACAGGCAACAAGTTCAGTTGAACAGCTGGAGAAGAAATTTAGGGTTGCTGTCCTCCTCTTCACATTGATGACTTAGCCACTGAGGTTTTGTCTTCTCAAGAAAATCATAGCACTTAATTCTGGAGTGACATTTTAAATTGACGCAACCGAGCTTGTGCAAAAAGCTGCGTGGATTTTTAACCTATATGGTCAAAACCAGTTGCGTGACTGGCTTTGGTGCTTTTGAGTTGTGGTTTGCCCTTAGCCCAGCCAACTTTGCATGAAATGTTAGATTAAGCTGCTGAGTAGCTTTACATGCGTGAATGTGATCAATCAACATCCCTGTTACCGACAGGCAGCTTCTTGAGTAGTCGCTGAGGCTCAAGTATTCTTCAGTCATATCCTGAGTTTAGTTTATCCCACATGTATTGGGAAATCTCTTAGCTGAAATATTCCCTTCCTTATTAGTGCAGGAAGTGACAATACAGCGTTTGTCTGAGGTTTTTTGAAATCTGGCTTTTCTTTTTTTCTGCTAAACTGGTACAACTTCTGCATGTAGTCATGCCTGAATGTTTATCTGTCGATTTCCCTAGCTGAGTAGAAAGACAAAGATTTGTTTAACCATACAGAACAGAAGCTAATAGAAAGATGCATGTGCAAGGATTCATGCTTAATTAAGTCAAGGGGAGGGACAACAACAGAGCTACGCAAGGCAGCTTTGCGTCAGTCACTGAGTAGCAAAGGGTCTGTTTGAAAGAGTTGTTGATAACCAGTAGGTGTGCTGTCTCTGCTCTGGGTTACATTAAACATAGCCATTTCACTGCCACCTCCTCCTCTGCACGCCCACTGACCCCTTTGTTCCTACAACCTGTTAGTCTTGTTATCTGCTGAAGTCCTAATCTCCTTCAAGCAGGAAGCTTCTCATATTAAATGTTTGTGCAATGTCTAGCACAGTGGAGTCTTGATCCTTCCTTGAAATTTCTCCGTTCGGCTGTAAACGGAACAGCAGTAATGTCAAAGACGAGCTTCTCTCTGTGCTAAGAGTTTATCAAATGTTCTTCTTTGGGGGGGAAAAATTAACAGAAGAAACCAGCATTAAATGGAAAAACCCAGCAGCTGATCTCTCAGTGCATTAATAGTTCTTGAAATGTTTCAGCTCCCTCTTGGAAATGAACCTAATTCTGGCTTGCAGTTCTTTAGACATACTGACTTTGCAGATTGTGCTGTGTACACAAGTATCTATTCAGATTTAGACATCTTCTGTGAAATTGTATATCTTTTAAGATTAACCTTTTTTTTTTCTCCTTTTCAGTTGTTTTTGATGTGTACAGAGACAGCAGGGTAAGTGAACAATAGGTTGTATATAATTGTTTATTCTGTGGAAACTCTTCCTGAAATGCTACAGAGATGAAGCAAATAATAGCTTCATCTTCCTAAAAGTGGTCCTGGGGGGGGTGGGTGGGGGGGAACCAAAACAACAAAACCCTACTTGATGTTCTCATTCTGTTCCCCAGGTCTTTTTCCTATGTTAGACACTGTCCACAGTAGGAGAATAATAGGATTAGGGGTGTAAATATGTTGTGCCACTGATGTAATTATTTAGTAAATACCTTCCAGAGAAGGTATTTACTGTCTTAAAGCACGTAACTGTGGCTTCGGCTGCAATTCTGACAGTTCTATGAGTCTACTGAAGGCAATTTAGTTTTCTTTTAAGATGGGTACTTCATCAATATCATGCAACATTACTAAATAGTTTTAGCGAAGCACTACCTGTTGCCAAGGTTCCCTCCGCATAGTGCTTACTCTGGGTGCTTTTGACGGAAATGTATCTGAACATTCAGCCAGAATGGCTGTGATATTTCAAAAAATAAGGTGGGGGTGATATTTTGCTCACTAAAAAAAACTTGGGGGATTCTTACATAAAATCATTCCTTGGGCTGCTCCTCCCCCCGATGTTTTTCCCTAATAGCATCTGAGCTCATCAAAACTAATGATTAATATTTCTTCAGATTATCCATGTGAGGTTGGAAAGTAATAACTTGTATTTCATATATGAAAGTCTAGGATACGAAGGGATTGTTGTCAAAAGAGTATATGAGTGTGGTGTGCCCAGTTTGTGACAGATGGAAGCTAATTTTTTCTTTTCAAACTGCTCCAGCTGTGGTTCTGAGTGCTCGGCAGATCAGAACCCTGAACATCCAGATACTGTCGGACTGGGGAGAAATGTCCCATCTGAACTTCAGGTGCCAATATCGGAGTTAGTCACCTTGACCTCTCCTAGTGTCAATGGAGAGAACTAGGTCAGATGAATTGTGCTTGAAAGGCACACGTGTACAGTTTTAAAAGCAACCACAACCAAAAATGCATTATGTAGCCTTAAATCTCAAAACCTGATTTGGGGAATCACATTAGTGCATGAGAAGTAAGTCTTTGTTTTAGCTTACATTTTTTCCAAACCCTAAATCAGAAATGCAAAAAAACAAAAAGCTATATACTTTTGCTATATACATTTATGAGTCTCACTGTTTGACTTGTTTACAGTTATGGGATTGGCGAAGGTCTTTATTTGAGTTGAGTTGGGATTATTTGTAGTAAGGCCCAATTCTGCCTTTGAATGTTGCTAAAGTATTTTGTAATTGTGTAATAGTAAATCATGCTGTAGTTTGCAAAACAAAAACTAAACAGGAATGTGTGTCGTGGAAAACAGCTATTGTACTGTTACGCAGCACAACTTTTAACATAGGTACCTAAAATCAGGCTGTGGGCTAAAAACAGCCATGCTGAATGGTAGTGAAAATTACCTGCCCAGGCTCAGATTGTCAGACTTGAGGATGCTGTCAGGCAAAATGAGGAGCAACGCTTCGGTATTGAACCAGGTTCTGCTATTGGCTACTCTGCCTCACAGCTGAGGCATGAAGACAGATTATTTAAGTACAAGGTTTCAGCCTGTGTGATCTCAAATGAGCAGTGTTCATCTGTCAAGATAAAATATATCTGTTTGTAGATATCTTTTGGTGCCTTCTACCCTCAGGTCTTGTAGACTGCCAGATAGCCCTTTGTGTGTCAGATCCTCCTCCTTTCACACATGCTTTTGTGGTTTGCAACTGTATTATTCATCACTCCCTTTGTATGTGAGTTATAGGCAGCAAAAGAATATTGAGTGTTGCTGAGTGTGATTAATTTCCAGAGCCCGTGCTCCTCATCAGGCTGGTTGCACAGCAACCTCACCTACAGAATGAGAGAAATGTCCAGCGTCTGCTTATTTTAAATTCTTTCAACTTGAAATATTCAGCTTGGAGAAGCTTTTTCTTTGATAGGGTTGTGAATGAGAGCAACCCCCTGCCCATGCTTGCTTTAGTTACTTGAGAGACTGTACAGAGTAGGCTGCCACAGGTCCTGCTCCTTGAGTTGGAGGGTGGCATAGAAGCAGTGGTGGCGTGGCTGAGAGCAAGCTTTATGTGTCTGCCTTTCCTGTTACACTCTCTTCACCGAGCTCATCTGAGCTAGTGCCTGACTGTGCAGACAAGTCATCGTTTATGGAAGAAACGCTGCCATACAGTCTTCCAAGCTGGATGATCTGGAGACCTAGTCCTGAAGAGGTTGTGTTGCAGGACTGGTAGTCTGTTTTCATTTGGATCCACTTTTTTTTTTTTTTTTTTTTTTTTTGCTGTTAGCAGTTCACAATCATTGTGTGACAGCTGACAAGCCTGAGAATCAGCTCTGCTGTTGCTCTTTGCATCTCCCAGGTGTTAACAACTTGTAACCATGTTCAGCACAAGTCACAGTGGTAAGACAAAGAAATGCAGTGAGTGGCTCCAGACCATTGCTGGCTCACAGCTGCTCTTGTTAACGTGCGAACTAGTGCTCGTGTCTCTGCCTTGTGAGCATTGTCACTGTGCACGAAGGTGCAGCTGGAGTTAGGGAGATGTAACAGTTCAGTTTGCATTTTATCTATCTTTTAACTTCCTTTAAACAGTCTTTGTCATAGGCACTTCCTTTCAGCAGCATGTTGCTTAATGCTTTAGTAAAACAAAGCATGAAGCTGACATGATATGGTAAATCTATTGGTTCCTGTTTTAGGATGAGAAAAAAAATCTTATGTAATACAGGTTGGCGGTTTTTTCCCCTCTAGATGTGCGCAACTTTCCTTTCCTCGCTTGTGCATTTCTCTGCTCTCATATGACAAAGTTTACTAATACCAGAAGATGGCAGATAAATAGCTTTACTACTGCTCTTTAGTAGCACAGTGCAAGTCATCTGAAACTACATTTAAATCACAACATTGCGTGTAAGACTTGAAAGAGCATTTAATCTTAAGACAGTTTGGTTACTCACCCAGAGTTATATACACTCCCTTAATATCCCTTTTCAGGGCTCATTATAGTTTGTTTTGCCACTTCTCATCAACTTGCAGCTATCAAAATTCAGCGCAGATTTAAGACCATCTCAAGGAAATGGTTAGTGTTGTAGATGGTGTTCTGCTGTCTGCAGGGAGGGAGAAATACTGCTGGGTGCTCACAAAAACCAGGTGTCACTTTCAGTAGTTTCAAAACCAATTTTCAGTTTTTTCCAAGGTACACCTCTTTTCTAGAGAAATGATCTTGAGTTCCTATGAAAAAGCGGAGTTTTGTGTGTTTGGGGTGAGGAGCAGTCACTGTGAAAGCCTTTCACAGCAAGTCCTTTATTAAGTATAAACATTTCTGATGCAAGGAAAGATTCTCTGAGATGCTGAATGAACTTCGCCAGCCATTGCTTCTGTCTGATTAAATTGGTTCATTAGCTTGTTTTTCTAGTGTGATAGAAGGAATCTAAAATTACAGATTCCTCCTCCTGCTGCCTTGGAGCTAACAAGATGTCCCCATTAGCAAAAGTAAAACATCACTTACAGTGAGAATTTGTGACTGCCTTTTGAAGAACAGAGATAGAAAATGATAGCACAGCTTGCCCCTGTTCGCTCTGCACCGATGGTGTCCATATTAGTGCAGAGGTTGCAACTTAGCCACGCAGGTTTGTGCTTCTTCACCTTTCTGAAACAAGTAAGAAACGACTCGGGTCCGTATCCCCACAATTCACAGTTTCTTTTGTAGCCATCTGGTTTCAGTACTGCTGTTGTGGTGCATCGGCTTCTTAAAATTTGCTCTGAGAGATCTGTACCCCATGGATCTGCCCTGAGAAAGAGACCTGTGAAGGCCAGTGTGCAACCACACACTCGCTGGCCGGGGTGCTGGCTCAGTTCCAGTTTACAAGTAATATCACTGGTTTCATCTGTGCTGGGACTCCCCCCACACCTGCATGAGTAACTCGCTGTGGATGATAACAGACCAGCCAGAGCATTTCTGTTCTCTGTTGCACGAGTTTCCACGCGTTTCCTATTCTAAAGTGCGTTAGTGCCTGTGGGGGGTGGCTTAGGTAGTGTGGGTGGGAGAGTAAGTCTCCATGTTACTCTATGACTGAAGGCTTCAAAAGCGTCTTTGTAAGTTAGAAACCAGATGGCTGTAGTGTAAATCATTGAAGATACTTGCTGTTTGTATCAAGATAGGAAGGATCTTTTAAAGAAAAAAAGATCCTTCAGGAATGAGGGAAAGAAAGGGAAAGCAAAATAAGTTTTTAGTAGCTGTGCAGTCTTCAGGTTTGGTTTCCAATTCCAGTTGATCTTTAATAAACACAATAAACCCCCTTTTTCTTTCCATACTTGATAGATCTGACTTCTTCCAGATGTAATACTTGTTTTGCAAATTCTTACTACTAGTATTCATATTTCATTATAATTTATTATAATGCTTTGCTTTATTAGAATAGATGACACTTTCTTGGGTAAGAAAAGATGGCCCTGTGCTGGGGGTTGTATCTTGAGATGGCTCAAGGAACGCAAACTGCTTCTTGCTCCTCTGCAGACGTCTCTGTTACCTTTAATAAGTCATGTTAGTCTCTCTGCTTTAATTTTTTCACTTGTAAAACAGGCATGGTGTAGTACATAGTACCAGAACTGCTTGGAATACAAATACATTAAAGATGAGGCAGGAGAAACTAGCCCAGACTGCTAGTAATGGCTATATTAAAAATGCCTTTAAGTTATTCTTTATTTATCTATATCTGTGCAGCACCTTTCAGCTTTCACGATCTTCACTAGCATTTTGCAGACCCTGCTCTGTATTTTCGGAGTCCCTTCTGAGACCAAAAAAGCAATTCTTATAGACTTATAAGAAAGCTTATATAGAAAGCAAACTTATATAGAAAGCAAAATCCCTGTTTGGGTGGGGTTTTTTGTGGATTTTTGGGTTTTCTGGGGGTTGTTCCCCACCACCACCCCCCACCCCATTCCATGTTCATGCTGTCTGGGCATCTTGGAGGACCATCGCGATTAGACACAACTTCTGTGGTCTCATCTGGAAGCACCTTGCATAGAACTGAATTCAGTTTATTTGAGCTCTGTCTGACCTTGTTTAAAAAAAATAAATTAAATCAGTAAGTCATAGCTTACTGTGTTTTAAAACTGTGTCTAATGTAAAGGATGTTAGGATATTTTAAGTGCTTAAAACCAGGTGATTTTAATTCTGACATCTTTTTATCTAAAGACCAAGCATACTACAGTAATAAAAGTATATGTGTATTCTGATTTTTTTTTTCCCTTTTTTTGTTTCAATTCTGTGGCTTGTTTTAATTCTTCTATTATTCCATTGCAGGGTAAGATTTGGTTAATAGATTTTAACCCGTTTGGTGAAGTAACAGACTCCCTGCTGTTTACGTGGGAAGAGTTGACCTCTGGGAAAAACTTGAAAGAAGACCAGGGTGAAGGGGAAGCAACAGAACAGGTACAGCCCTGTGGTGAGGGAGGCTGGCTAACAAATCCAATAGGCATTATGGCCTCTCTTTCCCCCTCTTTCCCCCTCTTTCCCCCTCTTTCCCCCTCTTTCCCCCTCTTTCCCCCTCTTTCCCCCTCTTTCCCCCTCTTTCCCCCTCTTTCCCCCTCTTTCCCCCTCTTTCCCCCTCTTTCCCCCTCTTTCCCCCTCTTTCCCCCTCTTTCCCCCTCTTTCCCCCTCTTTCCCCCTCTTTCCCCCTCTTTCCCCCTCTTTCCCCCTCTTTCCCCCTCTTTCCCCCTCTTTCCCCCTCTTTCCCCCTCTTTCCCCCTCTTTCCCCCCTTTTCTTATCAAATTGTGATGCAAATCCCATTGAAGTAAATGGATGTCCTTAGCTTATGAAACGTAAACTCTTTGTAAGTAGAATCTACTTTATTAGACTGTAGTTAATCTCAACAAGCATCACGTGCTAGTTTTAGATGCCTGCAAGGGAATTTTTAATTCAAACAGTACAAGCCCATATTGCAGCTTTGACCACGTTGTGAAGAAGATGCCTTGAAACTTGCTTTTATGCAGTTTTGATGCGCTTTTTTCATTTTCTCTTAAAATCTGTTACTTTTCTGTTTAATCACTTTAAGTTCTCCTTTGTTCCTGATATATGTTATACAGTTTCCCAGAGCTCCAGATTTATGTTTGGGGGGAGGCAAAAAGAAGCTTGACTTCTGTCTTTTGCTCATATCGAATACCCTCAGGGAAGCCTTGTCCCCTGGTTGAACTCCCTTGACTTGCAGAGGAGGGCTTTTCTATTCCTCTTCCAAGCTGTATTGCCTCCATAAAAAAACAAATAACTTCCCGTTAATACAGAGAGGGAGGAATAGTCTTCATTTATTTGTACTCCAGCTTTTTTCTCACTGCATGCTTGAGACTGAGTCCTCACATCTTAACGAGTCCTTGGACAGCTGGATAGAAGATATAAAGTAGCATGTTACTTGATCTTGGGAAACACTTGGTAGTTGTCTGAGGAGAGGCGGCTAGTCAGATAGTGTGGGCTTTTCTTTATTTTCTAGCTGTTAAACTGCATTAGAGGTAACTGAAATGACATGCTTTATTGAGCTGATTTTAACATTTGAGCTTTGCTTTAGTTCTGTTGCCATTTTCATAACACATTGAAAGGGAAATACACCACTCTGCAGGCTATCATTCATGTCATTTTCTCTTAGTCTCACCGTGTGGCTATTGCTGTATGACAACCCATTCAATGAATCTTCCTGCTAAAGCTTTGTCTCCTTTGTTAAAACACACTCCCAATTCCATGGGACACCTGAATTTTGTTTTGAGGATTTCTTTTTCTCAGTGCCAGATGCTTTACACTGTTTTCTCTAGTGTAAGCCTGGATGAAAAGCAGAATGACTTGTCTTCATGCTTCAGCTTACATCCGATCACAGAATCTGGTGTGAAGTTACTGAACTTCTGTCTTTAAAATGAAGCTGCTTATTGCCCACTTATACAGTGGGCAATTATGTTGTATGTCAGTGTGTTGAACTGAAAATTACATCGTTACCCAAAACCTGTTACTACAGTTGAGCATTTAGAGGTATTTTGGGGTATTTTGTAGAGGGTTTTTTTTCCCTTCAGTAAGTAAATTGGTTGGAAAGCTTAGATCATAATTTCAGTAAGGTTATATTTGCAAACATGAGTTTAAACAAGGAACTAGTGAAGGCAAGTTCAGGGATTCTATCATAAAGATTTTCTTTATCCACATATTTGTGTAGCTACTGCTGACCGAAGTTCCTTATAGCTCCATTATTACAGCACTGTTATAAGCATATGTATATTAAATGCATTAGTAATTGATACATTGTAGAAACTTTAAAGTGAGGGAATTAATGCCTTTATTTGACTGTTATGAACATTTTAACTTTTGTTCTTAAGTGGGCAAAGTTTTTCATAAGAAAACTACAATTTTCAGAAAGCGCAGGTTTAGTTGAATGTATGCCAAATAAACTCATTGCGAAAGTGACTCAGACAATTTCATCGAGGAGTTCAAGAAACATTGCTAGCTTTATTCACGTACCCTGTTCTTGTCTTATCCATTCTTTTCCAAAGGACTATCCAGTTTTCCGTTGTACGAACAGTAAAGTTACTGTCCAGCCTAGTCCATACCTGAGTTACCGACTGCCAAAAGATTTTGTGGACCTTTCTACAGGAGAGGATGTTCACAAACTAATTGACTTTCTTAAACTGGTAAGAAGTAATGAAAAAAAAAAATCTGACCTTCCGTCTTTGAAATAGCAACATCAAAGTGCCTGGAATTGTGCTTTTCTAATTAACATGGGTTACATAATTACAGAAAAAGTAATGTGTGAAGCCATCATACAATGTATTGTTGGGTTGATTTTCTTTTTTTTTTTTTTTCAAAGTGATGAAGAGCAAGCTTTCATACTGATCTCACTTCAGTTAATTAATTTTATCTTTACAGGAAGCAATAAATGTAGTTTGATAAATCTTACTGAAAGACCTAGCTGTTTTCTTTCTTATGTAAATGTAAATACAAATGTAATATAAATGGAAATCTATTTATTGAATGGCTGAAGCTAATGCTTTTAAGAACTTCTTTAAAAATTAGAAGATAAGTATATTAGGAAAAAACCTTAAACACTTGTTCCTTTTTCAATACAATTTCTTTGTTCCTTTGATGAATAGTGACATGAAAACATGACATCTTTGTAAGCTAGGGAAGGGAGGGCAGGTTGCCTTCATCTTGACCACTGACTTCTGCCACCGTCATCATGTTTTCTGGTTCTTGTATATTCTTTTGGTTAATGTACAGGGCAAATCTTGTTCTTTCCTGGAAATAAAATCCTATAGTTTGGGGTGGGGGAGAGGGTTGATATTGCTCTGTTCCATTTGCTTAGAAACATTATCTCTTACCATTCAAAAAATGGCTTAGAACTGCAATTGTTGTCTAATACCCATTGTACCTGGAAACACTTGTCATGATTTATTAGTGCTCTTACTTCAGATAATTGTGTCCTAACGTTATGAACTCTCCTGTTCCGTTGACAGAAAAGAAATCAGCAAGATGATGACTGAGGCATCAAGAAGCATTACATTGAATTACAAGCAAGAAATGTGGCAAAAGCTATATTTATCATAACTATTAAGCTATCGATTTAAAGAAAGCCTGCTTTTTATAGTCAATGAAAGAACCGAAGAGCTGTTCACCTGTGTGTCTGTTGGTTTATATGAAAGTGTAGAAAAGCTTTTCAGGGAAACATGAACGGTCAGGGTGAGTTCTCACTGGATTCCAGGTTAAATGCAATTATATCATGGTGCAAGCAAGCAACAATCCGAGTGCAACTGAACAACTGCTTTCCCATCTCATAATGTGAAGATTGATGCCATTGAAGTATGCCATTGGACTCTTCAGTGATAAATATGACAACATTTAATCCTTGTGCAGTTAAAACATCAAGCATTCTCTGAATTTAGGCACAGTCTTGCTTAAAATATAGGCACAAGGAAAGAAAGGAATGTATGTTTTTTTCTGTAGGAACCTTTTAAAATTGTAAATTGACTTTGTTTTGGGAGCACTTCTCATCCTTTATGTAAAAAAAGAAAAGACAAAGAAAGTGGAGAAGGGATTTTATTTTTCTTTGTTATGAGGGCTAATACTTCATTTCGGAGACCAGCTGTAGCTATAGGAGACTACTTAAGGTTTGAAAATTTTGCATTTCAGGAATTTCAAATTCTGAATGCATGTCAAGTAAAATAATATTTTCACAGCAGCTAAAGCTATGAAATTTGTTAAACTTTGCCAAGTTTCATTTCATTTTCGTAGTGATGCTTTCTTGAAACTTATTTTTTTACATCGTTACATACCAGACGTCAGCTGTGGCTTTAATATAAATAGTTAAACATAACATCAACCTGTAATGTTATATGTGGATTCAGTCTTGTTTCTTTTGTATCACATCTCTCAGTTTCTTAAGAAAATGATTACTCTTTCAGCTCTTAAAATTCTGTATTAATTTGGTACTTCTTCATGTTCTTTGTGTAAAAGGAAGCTTGGCTAAATTTGGGGAAACAGAAGCTCTTGTTATTGTCTGTTGGGTGGGGGAGGGGACAATTTCAGACTCACTTGGATATAGCTGTTTGCATGGCATCAGTAATTCGTGAACAGTGTGCACAATTCCTGTTGAAATGAAAGGACATTTGGAGGTGCTCATAGCCCCTGGAAATTGATTCCTCTTTCAAACCAGTGATGTGACACTTTGTGTATGTATATAAAGCTGTTCATATTTCTTTGTCTTGCTTTTGCTGTCAAATTGATACGGTGCTTGGTTACAATCTATTCTTAGGTGTTAACTCTGAGCTTAGATGTTAAATTATTACTTAACTGTCTTTATTTAGCTTCAGTTTTGAATGAATACTTGCTGTAGTTAAAGATTATGCAGATTAAAAATCCAGTTCTACCAAATACAGTGATGAAACATCACCGATTAAAGCTCCTGGAGTCTGAGAGTACAGGATCTGCCCTACACTTGAAGCGATGCAATCTCCTTCTCAATAGCTCTTTGTACACAAATTAGGTGATTGTTGACTCAGGGCTGGGCTATACCTGATCCTGCCATACTGCAGGACTTTCGATGAGTTTTTCCTCACTCTTATTGGAAGGATTATTT